>NC_133169.1:31218254-31524599 GCF_040802235.1 Manis javanica | reverse complement strand
CCTCCAGAACTGGGAAAACAAATTTCTGTTCTGCAGGCTGCCCAGCGTGACCCTTTGCTATGCAAGCCCCAGTGGACTAATCCACCTAGAGTGAGTTATCACAAAACACCTACACATCTTGACTTTTAACCAAGGAGAAGCTGGAGACTTTATCTGATATGTACAGAAGTCAGCAGTTTCATACGCAGAGAAGTTTAATCTTAATAATTTCAGATAACTACAATACAATGGACTTCTGCGAGTCATGAGAAAGCACTCCAGGCCTCCTGTACTCCTTTTCCCTCTGTAACTACAGTGCAATGTGACAAATTGGTCCAACTAACCCTGGGGAGGACCCTACCTTCAACCTAACAGAACATCCCGCCATGCTTACCTCAACTAAATATCATGGGCAGCTTGGCCCCTGGGCAGCATTCTATGGCTGTAATCCTTTAACCTCAGAAAACCCCATAGGGTAGTGGTGACTGGGGAGTTGAGAAGCATGCTCCAGTCACAGCTGGAGGATTCAAAGCCAAGCTTGTCTGCTGCCACAGCCACCCACCCACACACTGCCACTCTGTACCAACAGCCAAATGTGTCCCAGGCCACGCAGGCCCCATACCCTGGGTGCACCTGCTCCCTCCAAGCATTTTCACACTTTCTTGCAGCATTGTAATCCTGTAAGCAGGAGCTGTTTAGCCAGAAAGAGGCTCAGAGAGACGCTCAGCTCCTGACACAGGCCCTAGTGGGACAGCGGCAGTGATGGCTGTCCCCCAAACCGGAAAGCCCGAGATGTGCTCTCAGATAAGATATGCAATATTGAAGACACCTGCTTCTGGCAGAGGCCCCTGGGCAGACTGGGTTCAGGGAAGATGGGATTCAGACTGGATTGCTCCAGGGATGAACCCAGGCCCTGCCCAGAAGACATAACAGGGCCCCTTAGGGCAGAGACAGGAAAACCACCTGGAGCCTTGGCCAAGAGCTCAGGCGGGCATGCCCTCCCCTCCCCTCCCCTGCTTGTACCTGGGTCCCCGCCGAGCAGCCCTGGTGGTCGGCTTGGGAGTCCCTGACCCAGGGCCAGGGGCTGCATGTCCTGGCTCTTCACGAGGTCACCCTGGGGTTCTGTCAGCAGCCGCTCCTGCTCCTGGTCTGGGGGGCTGTCCCCATCGTCTATCACCACGGGGTCTTCACAGTGCTTGAGCTGCAATCCCAGAGGGGGCTCTTAAGGGCCAGGTGAGGGCCAGCAGCTGCTCCAGGGACTGGCAAACACCCTCCACTCCTGCCTGGGCTTGCGGACCATCTCCACAGCTGAGCGTCAAAGGCTGGGCCAGGGGCACCGGCAGGGTTGTGAGGACTGACGTAACTGTGCCCCAAACAGGGGCCTTGGGGAATGGGGCCTGCTTTCCTGGACACCAGACTCCAGCAAGGGCCCTCTTCAGCCTGCTGCCCAGCCAGCCCAAACCCCTCCCTACCCGCAGGTCCTGCTCCCCTTCCCCTCTCCATGCCTGCCAGCGCCACATTCCCATCCCCGTCTCCCCCTTCCGGCCCCTTCTCACCCACTGCCAGGGTCTCCCGGGCTCCCGTTCCAAGGCCTCCACGGCGGCCACGGCCTGATCGCTGTTCTCGGGCTCCTGAGCCCGCACCCAGCCCTGGACCTCCCGGGGCAGGATGGCCAGGAACTGCTCCAGCACCAGCAGCTCCAGGATCTGCTCCTTGGTGTGCCGCTCGGGCCTCAGCCAGCCGCGGCACAGGTCGCCCAGGCGGCGCAGGGCCTCCCGGGGGCCCGCGGCCTCCTGATAGCGGAACCGGCGGAACAGGCGGCGGGAGGACTCGGGGCTGGGGAGCTCCCCTGGGGGGCTGGGGTTTTCTCCCGGTGGGCTCCTCATTTTCCGGGGCGCCTCGCTTTCCTTTGGAGCCAAGACTCGGGGGCACAGGGCTGTGGGCATGACGGGGTTTGATGGGGTCAGCTGCAGAAGAGGACCCTATTTTCAAACAGAAATCGCTGTTTCACCGCTCCGGTCTCCTGCGGCGGTTCCCCGGGGTGGCGGGAGGGGCAAGGCCCGCGAAGACCAGCCCTGGGCCCTGGATTCGGGAGAGTGGTGGTGGGCTGGTCCTCACCGGAGGCGAGAGGAGGGCCGCCCACAGCATCATTAGGGCGCGAAGGAGGAAGGGGGCCGGGGAAAAGCAGCGGCCTGTTAGCAAGACACTGGCATTTCGCGCCTCCCGTTAGCACCAGGGCCGCATGCAGGGTGGGACTGTCAGTGGTACCTTCGGGGCAGGGCCTCCAGGACAGGGCCTGAGGCGGACCACCCAGCAGGCCGCTATCTTGAGGCTTCTGAACCGGAATCACCGTCCTTGGCCTTGGGATTTTTACAAAATGAGCTGGAAAGACAGACAGACACGCCTGGGAAAAGCCTTCTAAGTAGATCAAGGACGGGCAATCCACCCCGCTGGTGGTGCTGGGCTTGCTGGAGGGGGAGAGCCGGGATGGGGATGGGGAGGCAGTGGACAAAGCAGCGGCCAGCCCCAGGCGGGGCAGGGGAGGTCCCAGCGGGCAGCCACGTCCTGAGTTTACCAGAGAGCACTCCTATTCAAAATCCTCAGCGCCTTCGGACCTGCCTCCAGCTCACTTCAAAGTCTGGCGGGTAAACGTATGCCTTGACCTTCAACCTCGCCTCCACCCTTGTCATCTTCAAACCAGGAGGCAGGCCACCGCGCACACCTCCTGCCCTTCCTCAGGAAGGTCAGAGGTGGGGCTCAGGGTACAACCCCGCCTCTCTAGGTGTGGCTCAGGGGGCCACCGCCGCCCCAGACAACACCCGTGGCGATGGAGTAGGAGACACCACCCCACACTGTGGGCGGAGCTGAGGCCCAATAGGGGCCCACAGCTCGTCCCCAGGCCTCGGAGATCCTGGACACGCGGGTTGGAGTGGCCCCAGGAGGCCACACCTCGATCTACAGCACAGTGTGCTCCCACGGGCCCCAGGCGGGATGCGGGCCTCATTCCCATTTCACAGGAAGCCAAGTGAGGCCGAAGGGGCACCAGAACCACCCGGAGCGGCCGCCTAGCCGCAGTGTGTGCACCTCTCCGCCTTCCAACGTGCGCACACAGACTGGCATCCGGGAGCTGGGGGCGTCTGGGGCACACATCGCTGCCTGCCCCACCACCGAGTTCCTCCGGCGTCTTCTCGGGCATCTGGAACCCACGCTCGGCCCCACGGGCCCCCTTCCCCGGAGCGGCCGTCACACACCTGCGGGGCCGCAGGGTTCCTGAAGTCTCCCCCGCGGTGGGCGCCGCGCCCCAGCCTCTGCACGCGGAGCGCGTGGAGCAGCCCGCGCCGCGCTCTGCGGATCAGCCCCCAACCGGACAGCGCGCTCGTCTTTGTCGCTCCGGCACCTGACACGGAGGCGGCTCCCGGGCAGCGCCGGATGAATGAGCTAACGCGAGCCCCGGGGGATCCCCGTCGGGGGCGGGGCGGGCCTCACGCAGGTCCGGCGGGAACCGAGCCGCGCCAGCCTGGGAGAGGGGTGGCAAGCCGGGCAGGGCGGCGGGCACGCGCCCCTCGCCCCTCGGTCCCGCCACCCTGCCCGCACTCTCGCGCCCGCCCGCGGCTCGGCCGGCAGCTGCGCACCTCAGCGCCTGGAGCGCCTTCCCGGCGGCCGACTCGGCCCCCCCTCGCTGCGGCGCAAGGCCCTGGCAGCCGCTCCTCATCCTTCCGGCCCGCTCCTTGGGGTCCTCCCGCGGCGCGGTCTCCGCAGGCGTCCGACTCCGCGTCCCCTGCTCCTGCGGGAAGCCGGCTCGGCTCGGGACGGAAGACGCGGGGGCAAATGGAGGCGCCTGGAAAACAACGCAGCGCTTCCTTACCCCCGCCGCGGGGGCACCGACGCCCGACGCGGGTGCGGGGACGGAGGCCGGGCGCGCGGGGAGGCGCGCGGGCCGCACTAACCGCCGCGGCGCGTCCCCGTTGGCGGGCCGCGCAGGCCTGGCCGCCGCCGGAGCCCGCCGCCCGCGTAGGAAAGGAAAGGCCGGAGCCCTCCGGCTCCCTCCCCTGGGACACTTCCTGCTCCGCTCTAGGACCGGGGAGGTCTCCTCATCTCAGTGGTTCGCTCCTCCGCCCCCGGGCCGAGGTGTGCGCGGGGGTTGACATCCGACACCCCTGGCCCGGCCGGGCCGGCGCGCCCCGCCCCTCTCCGCCCCGCGCGCGCCCGGCCTCCCAGCGGGCTCGCGCGTGGGCGGCGGCCACGCGGGGAGGTCGGCCAGAGGTGGCGGGCGCCTGTGGGATGGAGAGGGCATCCCGGAGCCCAGCGGAATGCAGCGACTGGGGAGGAGCACGGAGGGCGCCCCGCACCGCGTTGTGCGTCGCCCCATTTCTGGTCCCTCTGTGCGCACCCCGTCTCGCGTCCGACAGGCCCAAGAACCTCGGTGACGCCCACCCCGTCACCGCAGAAGAGGCGAGGAGGGCTAGACACCGAGACGCCCCCCTTCTCCGCCTTGTGTACTGTGGGACGCCAAGGTGTCAGCCCGCGCTTTTTGGGGTGAAGCCCATTTGCGAAGTTTCGCAGTTCAAGAAGGGCTGTCCGTTTAATGGCCCTTCAGAACATCAGGGTAACCCTGGGGAGTGCAAAACGGGCTCCGTGTATCCGGCAGAGTGGGTGGTCAGGGGGCTCACTGCTCACTTAAGTGCAAGGGGGGACCACATGTGACTACAGAGGCGGAAAACGGGACCTTGACAGGAAGTCCAGTGGCAGTGAAGGGCCCGCAGGAACTGGAGCCTCTGGATCCCTAGACGGGCTGCGTACCACTGCCCTATGCTGACTGACAATTTGCTCCAAGGCCTGGAAGGGTCTTCCCGGGGTTGTGGCTGGTATTGCAGGTTGCGGTGTTTGGGAAGAGACAAGTGTCCGTTCCTGAACAGGCCTGATTCTCACCAGCCTTCTGCCTTGTCTTGCTTCTCCCTAAAGCTGGAATGCGACAGGAAGAGAAGGCAAGGAAAAGTCTCCCATCCCACAGGGAACCGGGCAACAGGTAGATTTCCCCTATTTGCTGTTTGACCAGCAAGCAGAATGAACCAGTCCCCAAAGTGGCGGGGCTGAGCAGGTGGGGAGAAGTGGATGGGCTGAGACACCAGACCCCTTAGAGTGTGGCTCCCCTCCGGTTCCAGACTCTAAACTGCGAATAATCACTCCAGAACCAGCGGAGTTCCTGGGAGCCGCCCCTGTTCCTAATGCCTGCACCCTGTGACTACAGCAGGAGATGGATCAAAGCAGAGGAGGGGAGCTCTTTTCGTGAAGAGTGATCCTTCCCCCAAGTGGCAGATGCAGGCAGGGCCATCCAGAGATCTTTTCTGGAGCCTGTGGCTACCAGCCACACCCTTCGGAATTACCTGGCCTCTGCTTCAGCTGAATACCTGGGCATCCCAGTCTCAGGGGCAGCAGCCAGGCACTGTGGCCTGAAGGAGAGGCTCGGGGAGGGAGAACGAAGAATCAGCCAGACAAACAGACAGCTGGTGGCACTGCTGTGGGGGTCCCACACCCTCTGCCTAGCTCCCAGCGCTGTGACTGGCAGGGGAGCCGGCTGTTGAGTGTTGGGCATCTGAGCTCAGATTTCTGCCCTGCCCAGTGAGGCCCTGAGGCAAATAAAATGCTAGCATACAGCCTCAGGTCAATCCCTGCTGCCTGGCCAGTTCCTTACCCTGAACAATACTTTCTGCACACCATTAAACTTAGCAGCTCAGAATTTGCCCTTAACCTGTGTCTCTTCTGCATTTTGCTCAGCACAGGGGTTAAGAGTCAGAGCACTAGAGTTAAACCCTTCCTTATCAATTCATAACCAGGTGATCTCAGGCC
The DNA here is from genome assembly GCF_040802235.1 of Manis javanica. Lineage (NCBI taxonomy): Eukaryota > Metazoa > Chordata > Mammalia > Pholidota > Manidae > Manis > Manis javanica. The sequence goes on along the minus strand of NC_133169.1, from coordinate 31,518,773 downwards.
TACTTAACCTTTCCATCCCTCAGTTTCCTCACCCAGAAAACAGTTGATGGTGTCTGTCTCAGTGGGTGCATATGTGGGATCATTCAGTCATTCAACAAACACATACCGAACACTTATTAGGCACCCATAGCCTAGGTACCATCCCATGAACACAGCTAGCCGGGGAGCAGGGGGCAGCCAGCAAAATCAGCTGCTATGTGTGGTCAGTGCTGCAGAAGAAAAGTGGGAGCCAAGAAAGGGAAGCAACCTAAGTGTTCATCAGTAGATAAATGGATAAAGAACATGTGACACATACAATAGAATATTCAGCCATAAAAAAAGAAATCCTGCCATTTGTAACAACATGAATGAATCTAGGGGGTATTAATGCTCAGTGAAACAAGCCAGGCAGAGAAAGACAAATACCATATGACTTCACTTTTTGTGGAGTATAAAAAAACAAAGCAAAACAGAAGGAACAAAACAGCAGCAGACTCACAGACACTGAGAAGTAACTAGTGGTTACCAAGGGGGAGGGGAGCGGATGGGAGTGGGGCGAGGGGAAGGGCTGTTGAACCACTGGTACACATTTGATTTTCTTTAAAAGTGGAGCAGCATCAGGGAAGATGGTCAAGGATATAAAAGAGGTCAGGGTACTGGGCTCCATTGTGATGTTGACATCTCAGATGAGGAAGTTGATCAAGCTCGAGCCTGGTGAGATCAGCAGCCCAGGTGGAGCCCAGCATGACAGCAAAGTCCCTAAGGGTGGGGGGCACACAGTAAGGGGGCAGTGATCAAGGGGAATGGGTGTCAGAGAGTTGGCAGGGCACTGGAGGCTGTAGGATTGAAGGGCCCCCACCAGTAAGATGGTGAACTTCCGGCTTCTTTTCGGGGGGGGGGGGGTCCTAGGTTCCCACCGGCACCACCTGAAGCCCAATCACCTCTCGCCCCCCTCTCAATCCCAGAACCTAGCCAATAGCCACCAGCCCCGTAGAAGTAACACCACAATCACCCCATGCCCCTTCCTATATAACCCAGCACCTTTCCCTAATAAAGCGGATTTCTCCAGTGAATTGCTGCTGTGTGTCGCTCCTTTCCTTTCATTGGTGCCGAAACCCGGGAGACGGGACACCCCAACTGGGCCCTGTCTTCCCCCCAACACCAGCAGCAGCTTGCCCTTGTCCTCTTTTTCCGGCGCTGGCTCATCACACTCACTACTCCTCTCTGGCCTTTAGGTAAGTTTCCCCCCTGGAGTGGGCCGCTCTTCCCCGAGCTATCGCAGTGCCATTGACCGTGATCATCCGGCAAGGCCCTGACACTCGGGGACGAGGAGGGAACTCTCCCCGCCGCAGGCCTTCATGGCTGTGGCGGACCCTTAGGCCCCTCCTCCAACAGCCATAAACGAGGTGACTCCTTTGCGGATGAGAACGCTCCCTTTTTCCCCCCTCCTCCTTCTGTTCCCTCTGCCAAAATCCATTCTGTCTGCCAAAAATTCCTAGTACTAGGTACCTCGTGACTCCAGCACTCTGCCTTCTTAGGGAAGTCTGGGTGATGACGACCCACACTTCCTAAGAAATTCCAACTCATATACGAGCGGCCTGCTCCCAGTCTGAGGATTCCCTTTCATCTTCCCCTGTTCATCTCCTTCTCTGTCCTTTAGCCATGGGAGCCTCCTCATCCCTCCTTGAAAGTTCACCTCTTGAATGCCTGCTTAAGCATCTGGCTACCCTCTCCCTGACGCCTGATATAAAAGCAAAACTTCTCCGTAAATACTGCTCCCAAGATTGGCCGACATACCCCCTAGACAATAACAACCAATGGCCCGCAGGGGAACTCTTTATCCTAATATCACTCGCGATCTTTTTAACTACTGCCAGAGCCTGAAAAAATGGAAGGAGATTCCCTATATCAAAGCTTTTCGCCTCCTAGCTCAAAATCCCAGCCTCTGCACCATCTGCAAGCCGTCTCCCTCCCCTCCCCACACTCCCAGTCCCTCTTCAATTACCTCCCAAAATTATCGCCCCCTCTCCCGGAAGTAGCAGGATCCAAAGGCATCGTGCGCGTTCACGTCCCTTTCTCCTTAGGAGATTTAGCCCAACTAGAGAAACGCCTAGGTTCCTTTTCCACTGATGCCATGACATATATCAGGGAGTTTCAATGGACCCTCCAGTCTTACAGCCTCACACATCATGACATTTTCATGTTCCTGGCCAATACTCTCCTCCCTTGAAGAGCGTAGACGAGTTTGGGACTTCGCCCAAATGCACACTACCGAAACCCACGGGACTGACCCCACCTATCCCCCTGGCCCCACTGCTGTCCCCGAACAAGACCCACACTGGGATTATAACACCACTGTGGGGCTCCACTCTCGAGATATTTTTGCCTCCTGCTTAATAGCAGGTCTGAAAAAGGCAGCTCATAAAGTAGTCAATTTTCAAAAGCTCCAAGACATAATTCAAAAGAGAGACGAAACCCCCTCCGAGTTCTTAGACAGACTCACTCAAGCCCTATTACAGTATACCAGCCTGGATCCAGAAACGCCTGATGGAAGACATGTCCTTATGACATACTTCCTAGCTCAAGGCTACCCCAACATTAAAGCTAAACTCAAAAAGTTAGAACAGGGCCCCACTACCCCACAGACGGAGATCCTAACAGTGGCCTTTAAAGTCTTCCATAACCGGGAGGAGGAGAAAGAATGCCGTAAACAAAAGGCTAATCAGGCCAATTTCCAAATGTTGGCCCAGCTGATAAAACCACAACCTGGGCGCCCCTCTACAAACAAGCCCCCCCCCCCAGGAGCTTGTTTCAAGTGTGGAAAACAGGGACATTGGTCAAGGGCATGCCCCTCCCCAGATCTCCTACCACCCCATGCCCCAGATGCCACAAAATGGGCCACTGGGGGTCTGATTGCCCAGCCACCCGAAGGGGAGGCTGGACGAACAACCCCCATCCTAAGCCTGCCATAGTGGGGCTGGCAGAAGAAGACTGATGGAGCCCGGGGGCTTCTTGCCTGACCATTTCCATCACCAAACAGGAGCCCAGGGTTACTTTAACAGTAGACGGTCGCCCCATCTCCTTCCTCCTAGATACAAGAGCCACCTTCTCAGTCTTGAGTGAATACCGGGGCCCTACCACGCCTGCCATTACTCCTATAGTCGGGGTAGGAGGTAAACAGATTTTCCCATTAAACTCCCCCCCCCCATTTTATATAAAATCCAAGACAATCCCATACCTTTCTCCCACTCCTTCCTGGTTATGCCCCAGTGTCCCATCCCTTTACTAGGACAGGACATCCTTTCTCTCCTCCATGTTTCCATAACTATATCCACTCCCACAGCCCCCAGTACTCCCTTTCTGATGGCCCTCATAGCCAATGACCCCCCTCTACCCAATGAAAACTCCGGTTCCGCCCTCATACACCCTGTAAATCCCAAAGTTTGGCACATTACAAGCCCCTCCGTGGCCCTATGTCTCCCTGCCTCTATCAAATTACGTGACCCCTCTCAGTATATCTGTCAGGCCCAATACCCCTCTAACCACTTCAGCCCTCATAGGCCTCCAACCCATCATTCAAGATCTCTTAAACAAAATTACCTCAGACCCACTCACTCCCCATTTAATACCCCCATATTAGCTGTTAAAAAAAACCCAACAGATCTTTCCGCCTTGTCCAAGACCTTCGCCTCATCAAGATGGCCGTTGTCCCTATCCATCCCTTAGTTCCAAATTCATACACCATTTTATGGCAGATCCCTGCCTCGGCATCCCACTTCTCAGTCCTAGATCTCACGGACGCATTTTTTTCTATCCCTCTGGACCCCTCCTCCCAAGATTTTTTCACCTTCACCTGGACGGACCCATGCACGAGACATTCTGAACAACTTACTTGGACAGTTTTGCCACAAAGCTTCCGAGATAGTCCCCATATTTTTGGACAAGTCCTAGCTCAGGACCTCAAACAGTTTCATCATGATCACTCCGAGTCCACTTTATTACAATATGTAGAAAATCTTCTACTCTGCAGTCCCTCGTGGGAACAGTCTCAACTTGACACTGCCTCTCTACTTAACCTTCTAGCTTCCAGAGGTTACCGGGTATTCCCCGTCAAAGCTCAAATCTCTTCCCCTTCTGTCACTTACCTTGGATTCCTTCTGTCTCAACAAAGAAAGTCCATTACCTTAGACAGAAAATGACTCCTCTCTGACCTGCCCATTCCCAAAACCAAGACAGAAATCCTTTCCTTATAGGCCTGGCTGGGTATTTTAGAGCATGGATCCCTAACTTCCCCCTGTTGGCAAGACCCCTATACGACCTCAGCGAGAGCCCCCCTGAAGAACCATTATCATCCTCACCCCGACACTCCTTCATTAAGCTCCGTCAAGCCCTTGTGGAAACTCCAGCTCTCCATCTCCCTGATTTGTCGAAACCCTTCTCATTATACATTCATGAGAGGTCCAGTCAACCTCTAGGAGTCCTAGGCCAATATTATGGCCCATCCTTTGCCCCAGTAGCTTATCTCTCCAAGCAATTAGACCCCACAGTTCGGGGATGGGCCCCCTGCCTATGGGCATTAGCCGCTGGGCAGCTCTTGCAGAAAGAAGCTCATAAACTAACATTCGGGGCGGCCCTTACCATTCTGCCCCCACATCACCTAAAAGATCTCTTAACCTACAAAAGTTTACAGACTCTCCCTCCCTCCAGACTCCTGACCTTACTGTCCTCTTTCCTCCAAAATCCAGACATGTCTTTCCTCCCTGCCAGCCCCTGAATCCGGCCACTCTTCTTCCTCTACCCTACTCTCCTCATACTCCCTTGCATGATTGCCTAGAAGCCCTTCACGACTTCCTTCCATGCCACTCCACGATCTCCAAAGGAGCCCTCTCACACTCCGACCTCATCTGGTTTACTGATGGGTCCTCCTTTAAACATGAGGGCACCCACTACACAGGATACGCAGTAGTCTCCCTCGAAGATGTCATTGAGGCATGAGCCCTACCCCCTGGTACAACCAATCAACAGGCTGAACTCATTGCAGCCACCAGAGCTTGCACTCTGGCCCGGGACACGTCTCTCACATTGTACACTGACTCCAAGTACGTATTCCACATTCTCTTGTCTCACGCAGTGGTATGGAAAGAACGAGGCCTCCTCACCACAAAAGGAAATTCCATAATTCAGCCTTCATTACTAAATTTCTAGAGGCTTCACAACTCCCACACCGACTAGGCATAGTCCACTGCAAATCACATCAAAAGGATGACTCCCCCATTGCAAGAGGTAACAACAAAGCCGACAGAGTATCTCGGTCAGTTCCCCTATAAGAAGACATACCAGACAACAATCCATCTGCCCTTGTGGTTTTAGCCTTATCACAAGACACCCTCTGTTCCCAGGACAAAGAGTCTCTCTTCTGCCTCTTACATGATCTGTTCCATCCCAGCCCCCAATCCTTGATCCATTTTTTACAATCTTTTTTTTCTCTCTCTCCTGAAGACAAAACCCTACTTAACCAAATCACCTGCAGGTGCACCATCTGCCAACGCACTAACCCTAATACCCCCCTCAAGGCCTGACCCTTCCCAGCTCATCAAGCAAGGGGTAATGTCCCCGCCACAGATTGGCAAATAGACTTCACTAACATGCCCCCTGTACGGTGTACCAGATACCTACTCGTGTTAGCATATACATTTTCAGGATGGGTCGAAGCTTTCCTCACCACTAACAAATGAGCGTCCGCAGTTGCCTCTATCCTCCTCACCCAGATCTTTCCTAGGTTCGGGATGCCCACTTCCCTCCAATCAGATAACGGCCCTGAGTTCACTGCCCAAATTATCCAGAACCTCTCCAAGTCGCTCTCGCTCCCCTGGCATTTACATTGTCCTTATCGACCACAAGCTTTGGGAAAAGTAGAACGAGCCAATAGGACTCTAAAGGACATCCTGACCAAACTATCTCTAGAACTACACCTTGACTGGGTTCGCTTACTTCTCTTAGCTCTACTCCGCATTCAGGCCCTCCCAAAGAAACCTTCCTTCTTGTCGCCCTTTGAGATCATGTATGGCCACCCGATTCTACCCCCGGGGCTCCCTTCCCACAAAGGACAAATTCCTCCCAATATGGCCCTTCCACTACTCTCTCTCCTCTGCACTGAATTGTGGAAATATCAGGATTGGCTCCTTCCTGATCCATCCGTCTCCCAAAATCCTTCTGTCTTACAGCCCGGACAACTAGTGTTTTATAAGCCGCCAGAGGATCGGCCCTCTCTCACCCTGAAATGGGAAGGTCCACACCCAGTTATTCTCTGCACCCCCTTGGCTGCCAAGCTCACACTGCCTGATAACTCTGTCACCCCTTGGATTCATATCTCCAGGTTGAAACTAAATACCCAGGACCCACCTTCTCTGGACACCCAAGACCCATCAGTCACAATCCAGAGTCCTTTGGATACAGCCCAAGACGCTGTCTACTCTACCACGCCTCATCCCTCTGATCCCTTGAAACTCCACATCTCCCGTTCACCCCCTTTGCCATCCATACCCGAATCATGACTTTTTCCTCCTTTACCGCTCTCTCGCTTTTTTCCCTCATTCCTATTGTCTTCCCCGCCACCCCAGCCTCCTCTGTATGGCGATTCAAAGTCAGACAGACTTACACACAGCATCAAACAAAAGTTACTGTCCTCATTGCCACATCAGACTGCCCTCTGAAAGGCTGCTCTGAGCCTTTATACCTCCACTTTCCTCCCTCCACCAAAGTGTTCACTAGCAGCTACCCTTATTCTCCCTACCTCTGCTTCCTCTATGACCAAAAGACAAGCCTACTGCAGGTGATGGCAAGACACCTACGGGGGATGTCCCTACTGGTCTTGCACCATTCACTACATGGGTAACTTCCAGTACCCACAGTATTACTCCTCCAACCGTTTCATGAAATATCCCAACAGCTCATTCTCCTTATCAATCCCAGATCCCTGGGACTCTTGATGGGCCGCCAGAGTCACAGCCTCAGTTTACTATGGGGGGTCCTTGACCCCCCCATGGTGTCCTTCATATCTCTCGAGAGTATGTTCCTTCTCATTCCCAGATCTCTCAAGTTGCATCAGATATCAGACATTCCAAAAAAGTCATTATCCAAACTCTTGACGGCGCCTCTTCATCTTCTTATTCCTCCTACTCTTGGTTACAGCTCATTCAAGACACCACCATCTTTCTCAACGACACCCTCAACACCGCCAATTGTTTCTTGTGTGCATCACTACAGTGCCCACTGCTGGCCACCGTGCCCCTTAATATTTCCAACCACTCCGTCCATGCAAAAGGACAACCCCTCCACCCCCTGGCAGACACACCCCTTTGGGAACCAGAATACGCAGATAATCTCACCATGCACCACTGTGTAGGCCCAACTCCACCCCCCTCCAGCGCACTTCACTGCCTCTCTATCTACACCCCTACCTCCGGCCCTAAGACTTTTACGCAACCGGGACACTTCTTTTGGTGTAATGGCAGTCTTTTCAACTCACTGCCTCCCAACGCCGATAGACCCTGCATTCTTGTCACCCTAATCCCAGGGTTTACACTTTACAGCATGGCAGAATTTCTTGAGCTCCAACCTCCCTTGCCCTCGCGCACAAAAAGGGCTGCTTTCCTTCCCATCATGGTCGGTATCTCTTTGACCACCTCAGCCATTGGGACAGTGTTTTCGGGAGGAGCCATGGGTCACTCTCTATGGGTAGTTAGAGATCTCAACGCCAAACTTGAGGGAGCCCTGACATCCACTGCTGATTCCCTAGCCTCTCTCCAAAGACAGGTCACTTCGCTAGCTAAGGTCACCCTTCAAAACCGGCGGGTCTTAGATCTGCCTGCAGCCAAGAAGGGCGGCACCTGCGTATTCCTCCGGGAAGAGTGCTGCTATTACATCAACAAATCCGGCATTGTAGAAACTGACATTACCAAATTCACCGACCTTGCCTCCAGCCTCCACTCTGCTTCCAATTCCAACCCATTCTCTTCAATACTAACAAATCCCCTCCTTACCTGGGTCTGGCCCATTGCAGGCCCATAATAATTATTCTTCTTGCCTGTCTCTTCTTACCCTGTATAATAAAGTTCATCAAATTCCAAGTCGGAAAAATCTCTAATCAAACTTTCAACCAGCTTTTACTCAGTAACTACCAGCTTCTGGCCACAGAAGATCCCTCACCCTCACGTAACCTCCTCACCACACGCTGAGATGGACCCCTCTCTCCGCTGGAAACTGTTCCTGGAAACAATGGCCACAGACGCCTGGCTCCTGACACCCATATCCTCTTGGCACCATTGGAATCAACAGGTCCTCGACCTATGGTTACAGGGAACCTTCACTGATTTCCAACCTGAAGAAGTCCACATCTACTCGTCCTTACGGTGGGGAGTCCTATCAACCCTTTCCTCCCAATCCTCAAGCCCTCACTCCCTTCTCCGCCCTCATTCAGCAGGAAGCAGTTAGAGAGAAAGCAACATCCACAACCCCATAGAGGAGAAAGGGGGGAATGAAGGGCCCCCATCAGTAAGATGGCGAACTTCCGGCTTCTCTTCTGGGTCCTCGGTTCCCGCTGGCACCACCTGAAGCCCAATCACCTCTCGCCCCCCTCCCAATCCCAGCACCTAGCCAATAGCCACCAGCCCCGTAGAAGTAACACCACAATCACCCCATGCCCCTTCCTATATAACCCAGCACCTTTCCCTAATAAAGCGGATTTCTCTGGTGAATTTCTGCTGTGTGTCGCTCCTTTCCTTTCAAGGATGGCACTTTTCACCAAACGGGACTGACTGAGGATGTTTACAGCTCCAGGAAGAGCCTCCTGCATGTAGACCTTGCTCAAGGACCATCAGGCCTGTCAGATCTCACTGTGGAGAGAAATTGTTCTTTATATTACAGATGCTGATTGTATTTTTTATGAAATGCTGAGAGCCACTGATTCTTCCATCCTTGGGGTGACCATGTTGGACAGAAGGTTCTGGCTTCTGGAAGCTGGAAGGGGAACCAGGCAATAAATGACTGCAGTAAAATGCCACTGGTGAGAGATGCCATGAGAAAGATGCAAAACAGGGTAAGTAGCCTGCAGGGGCAGTCAGGTAGGACCACCTGGAGGAGGTGGCATTTAAGCAGAGACCAGGTTGAGGGTAAGCAGGGCAGAGGTGGGTGGGAAGAGCATTCCAGCAGAGGCAACAGCCCCTGCAAAGGACATGAAGCAGGAGCTTGCTCCCCTCAGCGTAAGAACAACGAGAGTATGGGGAGGCCAGGCAGAGAGACTGGATTGTACAGTTAGAGGGTTTCGCGTGGGGACATGTCCTGCTTTGCCATGACCCTGTGCAAAGCAGCTTGGAGTAGGATTGAGGAAGCAGGCCACCAGAGGCAGAGAAATGCAGGCAGGAGTTGTTGTGTTCTGGCTGGGGGAGCTGGAGTTGAGTAGTGTAGAGACTGGGGAGGGAGTGTCACAAGGAGAGGGGAATAGTGGAGGTCTGGGCTGAACCAGGTGACTGGAGGGACCATCTAGGAGATGGCAGAGTTTCTGGGAAAGGGCTGGGAGACAAAGGTGGGTTTGGGACTTGCTGGGTATGAAATGCTCAAAAGACCAATGATGACCCTTGGGGGATAGAGCCAAGGTTAGCGGTAGAAATCTGGAGTCACAGCACTGAGCAGAGGTTGGGACCCTGGGATGGAGAGGCTGGCTTGAAGAGGGCAGATGGGCCAGTTTGGGAGCATGGGAAAAGAGGTAGTGGGAAAGGAGGACATGGGTAAGATGAGGGAGGGGAAGCAGCAACCCCGAGGTGGAGGGCTGTCTGGGCTGCTCTGAGTCTTGGAATCCCAGGCAGAAAAATGCGCTTCAAGGAAGAGAAATAATGGGGAGAAGGAGCCAAGAGCTGTGCACAGTCAAATTCGATGAGGAAAGAGCACTGACTGTAGCATTTGGTGGGAGCCCCCTGAGCAGGACAGAGGCCTGGAGCTGCAGGGAGGGAGCAGTTTGCAGAGTGGAGGGAGGTGAGACTGTGGACACTGGAGAGAAATGTGGCAGTGGCTGAGGACAGTGGGTCCATCTTAGAAGGAGGAATTGCAAGGCTGGTTTTAGAGGAGAGAGAGGCTGGGCGACCGCCAAGGTAGAGGGCAGGGAGAGGTCTGGGGTGGGTCTCAGGTCCAGGGCTGAGAGGAATGGGGAAGGGATAGGAGTGGGAAGGTGACCTCTGGGCCTTGGAGCGGGACTGCAGGTTTCTGGACTCCACTTCTGCTCTGTGCTGTGACTCCAGACTTCCACCTCCAGCACCTGCTCTCTCCCCTGTGTCTGACCTTTGAATGCTCAGATACTGCAGGAAAATAGGAAGCAGGGTGCACTGGCTCATGTTATGTACCAACCTGGCTAGGCCATGGTGCCCAAGTATCTGATCAAACATGAGTGTGATTTGCCATGAAGCTATTTTTCAGATGAGATCGGCATTTAAATCAGTGGCCTTTGAGGAAGGTGGATGCACTTCCAGGGTGTGGGTGGGCCTCATCTAAGCAGCTGAAGGTCTCTAGAGTAAAGATGGAGCTTCCCCAGGAAGGGAGTCTGCCTGCCAGCTGCCTTCAGAGACCAGCTGCCTTCAGACCCCAAACAACAACTCTTCCCTGGTGTTCCACCTTGCTGGCCTGCACTGCAGATGTTGGATTTGCCAGCCTCCCAATCTCCTGAGCCAGCCCTATCTCTCTAAATCTGTCCCTGCGCACATGTGCACACACATGTGTGCACGTGTATGTGTGCGCGCACACACACACACACACACACACACACACACACACACACACTGTGGATCCTCCTCTGGAGAGCCCAGACTGACACACAGGGTCCTCTGCTGACAGGGCTGGGAAGGTGGGGGTCGAGGTGTGAAGCAGGGGGGACAGGGCATGACACACCTTACAGAGTGGGAAGGTGAGTGAGCTGGAGTGAGGCAAATGGTAAATCCTGTCACACCTGGCAGAATTCCACTGCACGGGCAGTGGAATACGATGTGATGTTCAGTGGTCCTAAAACCCAGTGTTTACATACAGAAGGGCGACAATTATATCAACCCTGGGTGAGATAATCATTCCACAAAATATGCTGGGGACCTATGACAATACAAGTGCATAAAGATGTGCTGCCTTGCCATCTGGTCCCAAGACCAGCAGCATTCCTCTGGAGCTCCTGAGAAATAGGACCGTTGGGCCCCAAGCACAGCCAGCCCAGTTCACCAGCCTCTGGGACTCTCAGGCTCAGTGAGGTTTGAAAGGCTGTTAGGAGCGGGTCAATATGGTTCTGGGTGGGGCAGATGCTCAGGAAACTGCAGCTTTGCAGACAGCCCTAGGAACCAGAGTGTCTAATTTTACTGCTGCTTACTGGCTGCCAGGACGCAGGGCCAGCGGGGCCCCCACCTCATCGCCTGACACCTGGCAGAGGTCATGGCCTGTGAAAGGGGCTCCGTTGAGTGAAAGAACCTGGCTTGTAAATTTCCCACAAAAAGGTTTTAAGCACTACACTGGGGCCAGCAAGACCCACCGCTCCAGAGCGCCAGTGAAAGTACCTCTAAACTGGCCCCATTGTCACTTGGAAGGTGCTGCCCCTTTCCTAGAAGCCACACATTGGGTGCTGTGGTCAAAATAACAAAACCAAGACACCAGATGTCAGTTCGGAGAGCTGTTTGTGAGCACTGGGGTGTTAACACCACCTCAGCCAGACCCCCAGGTACCAGCCTGTAAGAGGATCGGGAACAACCAGCTGTTTGTTCCTTGAGGCAGGAAGCCTGGGGGAGAGTGGGTGAGGCCTGGAGTCCTTTGTTAGGCTTGGCTCTGGGTGAAGTGTGGAGGAACAGGCCGGTATCAGAAGGTGGGGGTTCCTTATGTGCTGGATGCCATTAGGGGTTGGGCTCTGCAGAGGTGGGTCAACTGAGCGCCCTGGTCTGCCAGGAGGTGAGGGGGCTTATCTGTGGTTATAAGTGACTGTAACAAGTGGATCAGGGTGTCCAGGGTAAGGAAGTAAGAGTCACTCCCAGGTGGGGACACGGTGGCATCTCACAGCTGCTGCAAGGCCCTGGGGAAGCCATGCTCCTCCAGCATGGCTGCTCTGCGCATATGCCCCCTGCCTCTTCTCAGTCCTCGCCCATTTCCATACTTGCTCCTGGACAGGTTTTGGCTTTTAGGCGGGCAACACCCTGGTCATGCTGTTCCTTGGTTGTTTCCATTTACGTAGGTTTCATCCTTTCTGACCTTCCTTTCTGTCAGCTCCTTGAATGAGTTGAGTCCCAGGTTGGTAACTGAGGTTCAGGGAGAGGAAAGTGGTCAAGGAGAGAGTTACAGGCGTGTGTTGGGGGAAATGGGGAATGCAGACATTGCACAGAATACATTCAGATATGCCAGGCTCACCCCCTAAATTTTATCACTCTGCTCACTGCAGTCCCTGAGTACCACACAGAGAGACGGAGTCTGTCCTGCAGGAAAGCGGCTCACTCCATGCGGGTCCAACACTGTCAGAGCACAGCCTGCATCCTCTTTCTCCACCCCTGTCCCAGAGGTGTGGTTTAAGTCACATATGCACGGTTTTCTCTCAGTCAGTTCCAGGAACAGGGAAACCCTATTTCTGCCCCCTTTCTGTGAAAGTAACTTACAAGCGGGGAGGCAGTGGACCATTTCTGAATGCATGACCTAGGATCCCAGTCCCAGCTCCCGGATCGTGAGTGCCCCGGCAGAGAGCCAGGGTTGATTAACCCATCTCTTTTTCATCATGATTTGTTTTCTTCCTCCATTTGATGCACGGAAACTTCTAAGCTTTTAAGCATTTGACACTTCTCTTTTAGTGTAACTCAGTTTGCCTTTCTCTTTTTACACACCTGGATCCTGCTACATATTTTTGCTCCAAAATTAAAACTTCTGAATTGGTCTTTGTTCCTCAAATACTCAGGTACTTTCCCTAAATCTTTGAAATGTACCGTGACCTATTGCAGGAATTCCCTGATACTCTGTAGCTACTGGTCCTTCCAATTTTGAAGCCTCTCTTCACCAGCAATCCTTCAGCTTGGTTTATGTGTCAATGGGGTGGCAGTAAGGGTAGGAATGTGTCCACCAGCCAGATATGTTTTAAGTCCTAACCCTTGATTCCTGCAAATGTGACTTTACAGGGTCTGTGCAGATGGAGCCAAGTTAAGGCAAGGTCACACTGAATGACAGGGAGCCCTAAATGTAATGATGGTGTCCTTATCAATAGGCCATGTGATGGCAAACAGGGAGAGGGTCATGTGACAACCAAGGCAGAGGTTAGAATGATGTTTTTACAAGACCAGGAACCCCACAGTTTGCTGGCAATCCCCAGAGGCTAGGACAAGGCAGGAGGGAGCCTTCCCTGGAGGCTTCATGGAGAGTGTGGCCTACCCATGCCTTGATTTTAGACTCTGGCCTCCAGAGTTGTGAGAGTAAATTCCTGCTGTGTCAGTCATCCTGTCTGCAGCAGCCCCAGGAAACTGCCAGAGTTGGAAACAGCTCCCCGCCACACACACTTAGCCTGCAGTGTCAGGAAACGTTGCAACCCTATGCGGCTGCTTGTTCTTTGGTGCTTATTTCTAGTCTCTTGTTCACAGTCTCCTGTAAATAGATTTGAGACCCTTCAGGGGACCTGAAGCTTGTCTCCTTTGGCTTTTTGCTGCCTTCTAACTGCACATCTAACTAGTTAAAACTGACAGTATCCCCATCCAACTTCCTCTTGTTGAGAGTCATCTCCCTGGAAGATTGAGATAAATGCCAACAAATTTGCTGTCCTAGTTTCTCCCTCTTTGACATTTACATTTACAGGTATCAGCACAGAGCAGCTTGCCTCAAGAGTTAGCAAGTGGAGCTTCTTCTGGAAGACCTGCAAACAGAGGCACAATACTGATGATGTCATAAGTGAACAAGTGACCATTATTCAAAGAGGAAGGTACTGACTTTTTTGGGAGAGAAAATGCCTCCCTGGTGAGGCCCTGATGGAGGACAGGTAGGCAGAAGCCTCATCCCCCACAGAAGTATTCACAGCCAGGAGGCAGGCCCACAGGGCAAGGAGAGTCTCAGCGCATATTGAAGGGAGCTAACAAGTCAGATCGCAGGCAGGCAGGATCCCCAGGAGCTTTAGACTCTCCAACAAAGTAGGCCTGCAGTCTGTGTGAACAGCTCCAATGTGGTTTAAGGTTATTGGGGGTTGGCGGTGGAGTGGGGGTTTCATTAGATTCAGAGTGGGAGGGAAGAGCATCCAGGAGGCTTAAAACAAAGGTGAGGTCTCTTGAAAAACATATGCTATTTGAAGGGTAACCATGTAACAGACCTGGGGATGAGGTTCATATGCCAGCCTACAAAATCTGATTTCCAACTGCAGGCCCATGTCTCTCTGTTTTTTGTTTGTGGCCCCGAGAAAGGTCACACATCATGACTCACTCTGATAATTTTTGCTGTATTTTATTCTGCCAGAAAAAGGCCAGGCTGTTGTTAAACGATTTTCTCCTCAACAAAACTGGTCTCAGGCCTCCCAACTAGGCCTTAGTTTGGGCTTCTGTATGTCAGTTTAACCAGAAGCTTCCACCCTTCCTGATCACCCGTGAGATGTCTGATGAGGTTCCTCAACCCCTGCCATCCCCCATCCCCCTGGCCTGTCTTCACTGAGAATCCTCTTACGTCAGGTTGGTTTAGCCAGAGTGCCCCCAACCCCTGAAATTTCCTCTTAGTAATTTTCTATCCACTGGCCCCCACCCTATTCCTTGGCTACAAACCTCCATTCTTCCTTGTTGTAGTAAGAGTTGAGCCCAGTCTTCCCACCATGGCAAGACCCCATAGCAGTGATCCCCACACTGTCCTTATAGTCCTCTGAGTAAAGACTGCCCCATGAGCTTTTAGTGTCCTGAATAATTTCTTCTTTAACACTGTCACCAGCTGTAAATGAGCCTTTTAATATAATGGAGTGTTGATGCAGGGTTCTCACCAGGTTAAGGGGATCTTGACAGGTCTAAGTCTAGTTAGCAAGCATTTTGGGGAAGCCCAGGAGAGGAAGTGTGGGCCACTGGTTCGCAGGCATGACAAGGAAATAAACAATTGCTCATATAGGAGTTGAAGGCTGGATAGATAGCTGCCCATGACTTCAGTGAATCCAGCAGTCACTGAAGGGGGCCCTTGTAAGTCTTAGTCACCATCAGGTTGTGGAAAGGCATCGTCAGGTAAAAATTCTCTCCCAGGTCTACAGAATGTTGAAGTACCCAAAACTCTTGGTTTGGAATAGGTTACCAAGAAAGATTAAAACCTGCATTGTGGGCCTTGGAAATTAGAATGTTCTGACTTCTAAACCTTACCCTGAATGGCAAGAATTAGAATTTACACCTGTAGGGTGGGCCCTGGATCTGGCCAACAGGATTTGACCAGTGGGTCAGATGCATGGCGAATTAACTCAATGGGAACCCAGCAGCTCTCCTGGGTGGCTCTGGTGGTTTCCCGGAGAATGTCACTGCGTTGTCCCATTTCCTTTTCTCATGTTACTTGTTCTCTGGTGGAGGGTTAGAATATCCTTGTATCCTTAGCATCACTTCTAGAAAGTCCATCTGTTCCACCACCAATTACCTACCATCACAGCTGCTCAGTAGTTTAATTTTTTTTAAATTGCTGCTTCTACCAACAACGCTAATGTCCTGAAGGGCCCGCAGGAATTAGCCAGTATCCAGCTCCTTAACTGAGCTGAAACCAAGGCCGGGAAAGTTAAGGACCCACCGACTACTCCCAAGAATTTCTGGGTACACAGCACGTGCATACAGGAGGCACCGCCTGGCTTCGTTACAATTCAAAGCCTTCCCCCTGCTGGGGCCGGGGGCGCGGGGGTGCAGGCGGAGTAGGGATGGGGCCACGCGGCTCGGGTCCGGGAGCGCTGCGCAGGCTCGTAGCGGGTGCGCGCGGGGTCTCCGAGCGGCCCGCCGCCGCCCCGCTGCGCAGACGCGTAACTCCGCAGCCGCGGGCCCCTGTGGCTCACTCCGGCCCGAACTTGGGCTTCGGCTCTGGGCGGTAAGCGCGCCGCAGGGTCCCGGTGAATGGGAGAGGCCTCAGGGATGAAGGTTCATTTACAAATTGCTACGCAGATATATGAGATCCGAATCAACCCGAATCTCAGCCCGCCCAGTTCTAGGGCGCAAGGCAGTGCAGGAATTATAAAGTCAACCATTTCCCGAGGGGATCCTGAGAAAGGAGGCCAGCGTGCTGTGCCTCTGGAGCGCCCAGTACATCCTGGACGGAAATTAATGCGCAGGAGCGCAGGGAGGAGCTGCGCCAGCTGGGGGCGACTGGCATTGCTCGGCGGGCGCAGCAAAGCCGGTCCCGCGCGCTGAGAAGTACGGCCAGGGCGAGTCGCCTCCAGGCCTGAGCTTCCGTTCCCCCTTAAGCTGCAGCTCCTACCCCCCTGACCCCCCGGGTTCTGTGAATTTGGGGCCATGTAGCCTTCATGCCCCTGTGCTTCTCCAGAAACGTCGGTCATCCCCGGGCCTTTTGCGCGTCTTTCCTACAGAGGGTTTTGGGAAGATCTGGTTCTGAGGACGGTTGCACGCCCAGCCCCGGGCACTGAACGCCCCTCTGCAAAGGCGTTACAAGCTCTTCCTTAAATCTGGGCCACTACTTTTTTTTTTGCATTTTGTTTTTGAGAGGGCATCTCTGAGATTTATTGATCAAATGGTTGTTAACAACAATAAAATTCTGTATAGGGGACTCAATGCACAATCATTAACCCCAAGGCTAATTCTCAACAGTCTCCAATCTTCTGAAGCATAACGAACAAGTTCTTACATAGTGAATAAGTTCTTACACGGTGAACAGTGCAAGGGCAGTCATAACACAGAAACTTTCAGTTTTGGTCACGCATCACGAACTATAAACAATCAAGTCAGATATGATTATTTGTTTGATATTTATACTTGATTTATATGTGAATCACACATTTCTCCCTTATTTTTTTAAATAAAATGCTGAAGTGGTAGGTAGATGGAAGATAAAGATAGAAAGCATAATCTAGTTCTGTAAGAAGGCAAGTGTTAGATGAGCATGTCTGTGCCTATAGACTAAGTATTAATCCAAGCTAGACGAGGGCAACAAAACATCCACAGATGCAGAAGATTTCTCTCAAAACAGGGGGGATGAGGTTCTAAGCCTCACCTCTGTTGATCCCCAATTTCTCACCTGATGGCCCCCCTGCGACTGTGCCTGTCTTAGGTTGTTCCTCCCTTGAGGAACCTTACCCGTCTCTGGCTAACCAGCCGTCTTCCGGGGCCATACAGGGAAATGTAAAGTTGGTAAGTGAGAGAGAAGCAATATTCTTTGAAAAGGTTAGCTTTTTACTTCTTTGCAGATTTATGCCCTGTGGATTCTATGCCCAGCATTTGTCTTGAGGTATCTTTACCACTTGGAAGAATTATGATACTCAGTAATTTTCGATATGAGGCACGAATTCTACTAAAGGGCTGTAATTAGGAAGGAAGAAGAAAAGCTATAGAAGTAGCAGACAGAAGAAAACATGGGAAGATTGATTATTTCTTTGACATAACTTCTTGTAGAGTAACATAAGCATGTATAGGTTTTAACAAACTACTAATTAAATTGTGTACACACATTAAAAGAATAGGAATACAGATACATAACAAAAGCAGACCTACAATTACCAGCCATATCCAGTGAAACTAAGAAACCCAGTTAGGTACCCTAGGCATTTGTGAAAACTTATCAATAATATGATGGATATTGTCTAACTGAATTTGAATAGTTTGAGAAAAATCAGACAAATTAAAACAACACATTCCTGGGAACTGTTCATATCCCATATGTTCTTTTAACAGTAGATAATCTATAGTCGCACGATTTTGGAGCACTGCAACTTGCACTTCTAATTCTTGGTTGAGTTCTGACAATATAGATCCAGTCAAATTTGTTGTTTTACTGTATGCACTGACCAGCTTAGATATCTCCCTCTTCATTCCAATGGCAAGTCCAGAAACTGGCGGGATGAATGCAGCTACAACTGTAACAGCGCCAGGATCTTTGTTGAAGTTTTTTGATGATCATCTTCTGGAATGACTCTTCCAGAGGATGTTGATGTTGGAAGTTCATATCTTCATATCTTAATTCGTTTTCTGGGTAGCCAAATTAGGCTTTGATCCTCTGTATAAACACAAATAAACCCTTTGTCCACACTTTGATAAGACCTTTATACCATTGTGAAGAACCTATTGGAGACCACCACACAGGAACTGCTTTTTTCTTAAGAGAAAGAAATATTATCAGAAAAATGTACTTCCATAGCTGATCATCCAACACACTTTAAAAGAACAAAATTAAGGATATGTAAAGCATTCATTAATTCTTGATTTGCAGTTAATTTTATCCTATCAGGGAGTAATCCCCCTTTTTATCATTAATCTAAAATTACATGAAGAATATTATGTTTACTAGCCTCTACCCTACACAAAGTCCACCACACAAACCCCATTACAGTCACTGTCCATCAACATTTCAAAATGTTGTAGAATCACTACTTGTCTTCTCTGTGTTGCACAGCCCTCCCCTTTCCCCCACCCTCCACATTATATATGCTAATCATAATAGCCCCTTTCTTCTTCCCCGCCCTTACCCCTCCCTACCCTCCCATTATCCCCAGTCTCTTCCCTTTGGTAACTGTTAGTCCATTTTTGGGTTCTGTGATTCTGCTGCTATTTTGTTCCTTCAGTTTTTCCTTTGTTCTTATACTACACAGATGAGTGAAATCATTTGGTATTTGTCTTTCTCCACTTGTCTTATTTCACTGAGCATAATACCCTCTAGTGCCATCCATGTTATTGCAAATGGTAGGATTTGTTTTCTTCTGATGGCTGAATAATATTTCATTGTGTATATGTACCACATCTTCTTTATCCATTCATCTACTGATGGACATTTAGGTTGCTTCCATTTCTTGGCTATTGTAAATAGAGCTGCATTAAACAAAGGGGTACATCTGTCTTTTTCAAACTAGAGGGCTGCATTCTTAGAGTAAATTCCTAGAAGTGGAATTCCTGGGTCAAATGGTAAGTCTATTTTGAGCATTTTGAGGAACCTCCATACTGTTTTCCACAATGGTTGAACTAATTTACATTCCCACAAGCAGTGTAGGAGGGTTCCCCTTTCTCCACAACCTCACCAACATTTGTTGTTGTTTGTCTTTTGGATGGTAGCCATCCTTATTGGTGTGAGGTGATATCTCATTGTGGTTTTAATTTGCATTTCTCTGATAACTAGCAATGTGGAGCATCTTTTCATGTGTCTCTTGGCCATCTGAATTTCTTCTTTGGAGAAATGTCTGTTCAGCTCCTCTGCCCATTTTTTAATTGGATTATTTGCTTTTTGTTTGTTGAGGTGCGTACACTCTTTATATATTTTGGATGTCAAGCCTTTATCGGATCTGTCATTTATTAATATATTCTCCCATACTGTAGGATACCTTTTTGTTCTATTGATGGTGTCCTTTGCTGTACAGAAGCTTTTCAGCTTGATATAGTCCCACTTGCTCATTTTTGGTTTTGTTTTCCTTGCCTGGGGAGATATGTTCAAGAAGAAGTTGCTCATGTTTACGTCCATGAGATTTTTGCCCATGTTTTTTTCTAAGAGTTTTATGGTTTCATGACTTACATTCAGGTCTTTGATCCATTTGGAATTTACTTTTGTGTATGGGGTTAGACAGTGATCCAGTTTCATTCTCTCACATGTACCTGTCCAGTTTTGCCATCACCATCTGTTGAAGAGACTGTCATTTCCCCATTGTATGTCCATGGCTCCTTTATCAAAGAATAACTGACCATACATGTTTGGGTTAATGTCTGGAGTCTCTAATCTGTTCCACTGGTCTGTGGCTCTGTTCCTATGCCAGTACCAAATTGTCTTGATTACTATGGCTTTGTAGAAGAGCTTCAGATTGGGGAGTGAGATCCCTCCCCCCCACTTTATCCTTCTTTCGCCGGATTGCTTTAGCTATTCGGGGTCTTTGGTGCTTCCATATTAATTTTTGAACTATTTGTTCCAGTTCATTGAAGAATGTTGCTGGTAATTTGATAGGGATTGCATCAAGTCTGTATATTCCTTTGGGCAGGATGGCCATTTTGACAATATTAATTCTTCCTAGCCAAGAGCATGGGAAGAGTTTCCATTTGTTAGTGTCCTCTTTAATTTCTCTTAAGAGTATCTTATAATTTTCAGGGTATAGGTCTTTCACTTCCTTGGTTAGGTTTATTCCTCGGTATTTTATTCTTTTTGATGAAATTCTGAATGGAATTGTTTTCTTGATTTCTCTTTCTATTGCTTCATTGTTAGTGTATAGGAAAGCCACAGATTTCTGTGTGTTAACTTTGTATCCTGCAACTTTGCTGTATTCTGGTATCAGTTCTAGTAGTTTTAGAGTGGAGTCTTTAGGGTTTTTTATGTACAATATCATACCATCTGCAAATAGTGACAGTTTAACTTCTTCTTTACCAATCTGGATTCCTTGTATTTCTTTGTTTTGTCTAATTGCCATGGCTAGGACCTCCAGTACTATGTTAAATAACAGTGGGGAGAGTGGGCATCCCTGTCTTGTTCCCAATCTCAGAGGAAAAGCTTTCAGCTTCTCGCTATGCAGTATGATGTTAGCTATGGGTTTATCATATATGGCCTTTATTATGTTGAGGTACTTGCCCTCTATACCCATTTTGCTGAGAGTTTGTATCGTGAATGGAAGTTGAATTTTGTCGAATGCTTTTTCAGCATCTATGGAGATGATTATGTGGTTTTTGTCCTTCTTTTTGTTTATGTGGTGGATGATGTTGATGGATTTTCGAATGTTGTACCATCCTTGCATCCCTGGGATGAATCCCACTTGGTCATGGTGTATGATCATTTTGATGTATTTTTGAATTCGGTTTGCTAATATTTTATTGAGTATTTTTGCATGTACATTCATCAGGGATATTGATCTGTAATTTTCTTTTTTGGTGGGGTCTTTGCCTGGTTTTTGTATTAGAGTGATGTTGGCGTCATAGAATGAGTTTGGGAGTATTCCCTCCTCTTCTATTTTTTGGAAAATTTTAAGGAGAATGGGTATTATGTCTTCTCTGTATGTCTGATGAAATTCTGAGGTAAATTCGTCTGGCCCGGGAGTTTTGTTCTTGAGTAGTTTTTTGATTACCGCTTCATTTCCTTTGCTCGTAATTGGTTTGTTAAACTTTTGTATTTCTTCCTTGGACAGTCTTGGAAGGCTGTATTTTTCTAGGAAGTTGGCCATTTCTTCTAGGTTTTCCAGCTTGTTAGCATGTAGGTTTTCATAGTAGTCTTTAATGATTCTTTGTATTTCTGTGGAGTCTGTCGTGATTTTTCCATTCTCGTTTCTGATTCTGTTGATGTGTGTTGATTCTCTTTTTCTCTTAATAAGTTTGGCTAGAGGTTTATCTATTTTCTTTATTTTCTGAAAGAACCAGCTCTTGGTTTCATTGATTTTTTTCTATTGTTTTATTCTTCTCAATTTTGTTAATTTCTTCTCTGATCTTTATTATGTTCCTCCTTCTGCTGACTTTAGGCCTCATTTGTTCTTCGTTTTCCAGTTTCAATAATTGTGATGTTAGACTATCCATTTGGGATTGTTCTTCCTTCTTTAAATGTGCCTGGATTGCTGTATACTTTCCTCTTAAGACTGCTTTCGCTGCGTACCACAGAAGTTGCAGCTTTGTGTTGTTGTTGTTGTTTGTTTCCATATATTGCTGGATCTCCATTTTGATTTTGTCATTGATCCATTGATTATTTAGGAACGTGTTGATAAGCCTCCATGTGTTTGTGAGCCTTTTTGCTTTCTTTGTACGGTTTATTTCTAGTTTTATGCCTTTGTGGTCTGAAAAGTTGGTTGGTAGGATTTCAATCTTTTGGAATTTACTGAGGCTCTTTTTGTGTCCTAGTATGTGGTCTATTCTGGAGAATGTTCCTTGTGCACTTGAGAAGAATGTGTATCCTGTTGCTTTTGGATGCAGAGTTCTATAGATGTCTATTAGGTCCATCTGTTCTAGTGTGTTGTTCAGTGCCTCTGTGTCCTTACTTATTTTCTGTCTGGTGGACCTTTCCTTTGGGGTGAGTGGCGTGTTGAATTCTCCTAAAATGAATGCATTACATTCTATTTCCTCCTTTAGTTCTGTTAGTATTTGTTTCACATATGCTGGTGCTCCTGTGTTGGGTGCATATATATTTATAATGGGTGTATCTTCTTGTTGGACTGAGCCCTTTATCATTATGTAATGTCCTTCTTTATCTCTTGTTACTTTCTTTGTTTTAAAGTCTATTTTGTCTGATACTAGTACTGCAACCCCTGCTTTCTTCTCTCTGTTGTTTGCATGAAATATCTTTTTCCATCCCTTGACTTTTAATCTGTGCATGTCTTTGGGTTTGAAGTGAGTTTCTTGTAAGCAGCATATAGATGGGTCTTGCTTTTTTATCCATTCTATTACTCTGAGTCTTTTGA
Organism: Manis javanica; assembly: GCF_040802235.1. Classification (NCBI taxonomy): domain Eukaryota; kingdom Metazoa; phylum Chordata; class Mammalia; order Pholidota; family Manidae; genus Manis; species Manis javanica. The sequence continues at coordinate 31,496,251 of NC_133169.1, read as the reverse complement.
TTGGTGCATTAAGTCCATTTACATTTAGGGTGACTATTGAAAGATATGTACTTATTGCCATTCCAGGCTTTAGATTCATGGTTACCAAAGGTTCAAGGTTAGCTTCTTTAGTATATTACTTCCTAACTTAGCTCACTTATCAAGCTGTTATATACACTGTCTGGAGTTTTTTTCTTCTCTCCCTTCTTATTCCTCCTCCTCCATTCTTTATATGTTGGTTGTTTTATTCTGTGCTCTTCTGTGTTTCCTTTAACTGCTTTTTGTGCGTAGTTGTTTTTATTTTTTGCCTTTAGTTAGTATTTGGTTGGTCTGTTTTCTTTGCTGTGATTTTCTTTTCTTTGGTGACATCTGTTTAGTCTTAGGAGTGCTCCCTTCTAGAATAGTCCCTCTAAAATACCCTGTAGAGGTGGTTTGTGGGTGGCAAATTCCCTCAACTTTTTCTTCTCTGGGAATTGTTTAGTCCCTCCTTCATATTTAAATGATAATTATGCTGGATACAGTATTCTTGCTTCAAGGCCCTTCTGTTTCATTGCATTGAATATATCATGCCATTCTCTTCTGGCCTGTAAGGTTTCTGTTGAGAAGTCTGATGATAGCCTGATGGGTTTTCCTTTGTAGGTGACCTTTTCCTTCTCTCTAGCTGCCTTTAAACTCTGTTCTTTTCCTTGATCTTTGCCATTTTACTTATTATGTGTCTTGGTGTTGTCCTCCTTGGGTCCTTTCTGTTGGGAGTTCTGTGTACTTCCATGGTCTGATCGATTATTTCCTCCCCCAGTTTGGGGAAGTTTTCAGCAATTATTTCTTCAAAGACACTTTCTATCCCTTTTTCCTCTCTCTTCTTCTTCTGGTACCCCTATAATGCGGATATTGTTCCTTTTGGACTGGTCACACAGTTCTCTTAATATTGTTTCATTCCTGGAGATCCTGTTATCTCCCTCTGTGTCAGCTTCTATGCATTCCTGTTCTCTGGTTTCTATTCCATCAGTGGCTTCTTGCATCTTATCCATTATGCTTATAAATGCTTCCAAAGATTGTTCCACTACTTTAATCTCCCTTCACATGTCTTCCCTTAGCTCTTGTGTATTTCTCTGCATCTCCGTCAGCATGTTTATGATTTTTATTTTGAATTCTTTTTCAAGAAGACTGATTAGGTCTATCTCCTTCTCAGGTGTTGACTCTGTGATCTTGGTTGGCCTCAAATTCTTCCTTTTCATGGTGATAGAGATAGTTTGCAGAACTGGCATGAGTGATGACTGGGAGAACATCCATTCTTGTTGGTTTGTGGCCTTCTTCTCCTGGGAGAACAGCGACCTCTAGTGGCTTATGCTGGGCAGCTGTGTGCAGATGGGGCTTCTGATTCTTGCCTGGCTCCTATGGAGTTTATCTCTGCTGTTGCTGTGGGTTTGGCCTGCCTCAGGCTGCTGCTCCGATATGGCAGAGCCGCATTGGAGAGGAAACAGCCGGGAGGCTGTTTATCTCTGTGAGGGGCCTCTGAGCTGCACTGCTATCCAGGGGGTTAGGGTGCCCAAAGTTCCCTGGGATTCCCTGCTGTTGGGCTGTGTGTTCTGGGATGCTTCCATACAGTTGTGGGGTCCCTGTCCCTTTAAGACTTCCAAAAAGCACTCGCTTTTCTTTGTTCCCCGGGTGCTGGCTGCGGGGACCCACTCACAGGTTTTACTCTCCTGTTTCCGTAGTTTTCAGCATCCCACACATGCACTGTGTCTGCGCTCTGGTGCAGATGGCTAGGGCTGGGTGTTTAGCAGTCCTGGGCTCCCTCTCCCTCCCTGCTCTGACTCCTCTCCTCCCACTGGGAGCTGGGGTGAGGAGTGCTCGGGTTCCCCGGGCTGTGGCTTGTATCTTACCCCCTTCTTGAGGCTCTGGGTTCTTGCAGGTGTGGATGTAGTCTGGCTGTTGTCCTGTGTCTTCTGGTCTCTCTTTTAGGAAGAGTTGTCTTTGCTGTATTTTCAAAAATATATGTGGTTTTGGGAGGAAATTTCTGCTGCTCTACTCACACTGCCATATTGGCTCCACCCCTCCTGGGCCACTACTTTTTAGTGGAAGAGACTAGTGTAGATGCCAAAGCACATTGCCTGGTTTTGGAAGTATGCCCATAGACTCTGGTATTTATGAAACTGGGAGTTTGTTGTCTCAGGATGTGCGAGAAGGAAGCATGGGGACCAACCACCAGCCAGAAACCACTTGTTACTTCACCACCGTTCTCATCTCCACCACTGTATGGGTTCCTCCAGAGAAGAAAGGTGATGCCCCCCTCCAGAAATAGTTTTGGTTTGGGGACCTACCTACCCAGCCCTGGAAACCCTTGGAAGTAAACACATACCCTACGTCAGAAGAGTGTTGAGTACCTGCTTGGGAATCCAGCTGAAGAACCGGAGATGAGGTTTTATGAACATCTGAAAGAAGATAAGTATGCGTCTGAGAAGAGTCCTGAGCTGGGACCTCACTCTGAACAATGAAAGGGGCGTGGCCATGAAGAGGGAAACACAAGGACCTTTTTTTTGTGCTTTGAACATTTAGAACATGTGACAAAATTCAGGTTATAGAGGTCTTTCTGTTTTTTTTCATCACCCTATGTCAGGGGAAACACGTTCCCTGAAACTTGTTCCCCATTTCATACATCCATGCATATTTTATGCACACCTAGATTCATATATACTAGATATGAAGTTTAGTGTCTTTCTCTGGCCTCCAATTTTAAAGTGTGGAAGACAGTAACCATATCAGACCATGAATTTTTAAAAAGCAGCCTGTGGGAACACCTGTGTGTAATGAAGATTCCGATGACTGAGCCTCAGAAGGCTACCTAGTAGGAAGTACTTGACGAGAACCTTTGGAGCCTGCATTTTAACACCATTCTGAGATTTTCTCCAAATGTGGCACAAGCCTGCCTCAGAACCGCCCATGGTTTTCATGGAGGCGGAGGTGAGGGGGCAGAGCCAAGAAGGCTTTCCTTTTTCGTTAAGTTCTCCAGGTGAGCTTCTGAACACCACAGAAGTCTGCAAACCACTGCTTTAAGTGATTTTGTGCATACTAGAAGTTTTTCAGTCGTTACCCACAGACTCCACTGTATGTTTAAACTGTGATGAAATGACAAGCACTGTATTCATTTTAGGTATACAACATAATATGATGTCAATATACAGTATGTATTGTGAAATACATTTAGTTAATATTACAAGTTTAGTTACCACCCATCACCACACATAGTTACTGATAAGGAAAAAGTCTGCAGTGTCCTAAATTAAATGACAGAAAGGCCAGAGAATGAGAGAGAGAGAGACAAGGATAGTAACCAGTCAACAGCAGTGGGCCATAGTGAACCAGAAATTCCACTTTCCTGGACAGTCATTTCAACAGTCATCTAGAAGGCCCCCAGGACCACCACATGCCCTTATGTGTGACCAGCACCTACCCAACAATCATCAATACCCACTCCATGAGCCCCCTCTCAGGATGAACCACCTGTCCTGGGCTTTACCTGCTTAGCCCACCTTCCTTATCTGTAGCCACTGTACATTTACAGAACTTTCTTTCCTTCAGACCCCTCATAAATGTGCCCTGTTCCTTGAATATGGTGGACAAGCTGATGAAGCAGAAATGTCTGGTCCCAGGACTCAGTCTTTTCCTGGCAAGACCTGTAAAAGTTCAATAAACCCTTTTATTTCAGAGATCTCTTGGTCCCTACAGTTTTCGATTTATCACTACAGGATGTTTTTTCTTGGGATGAGAACTTTTAAAATCGACTCTCTTTAGGCAACTTTCAAATATACAATACAGTATTATTAACTAGAGTCTACATGATGTATGTTAGATCCCCAAGACTTATTATGTAATTGAAAGTTTGTTCCTTTTGACCTCAGCACCCATTTTGACTCCTCCCTGCAATTGTATTTTAATGTGGAGCAAAAGGAAAGTTCCTCGGGTAGGAACTCACCCTGCCCAGTCTCCCTGGTGGACTGTGGGTTCGCGGGAGGGTGGTACCTCCCCACCCACGTTACTGTCCCCACCTCCATACCCTGGTGGAGTAGGGCATTTTAACTTAGGAGCTCCCGGCACAGTGTCGGCTCTTTTAAAATTAAAGCGGCTTGCAGGTGAAGAAGGACAAATACCATATGATTTCACTTATTTGTGGAATCTAAAACCAGAATAAAATGAGCAAATTAGCAGTGCAATCATAGTCACTGAGAAGTGACTAGAGGTCACCATGGGGGAGGGATTAGGGGTAGATGGATGGGGAGGGGGAGGGGAATAAAGGGGCACAATAATTCACAATCACAATATAAGTTGGTCCCAGGGAAGGTAGTCGGCATGGAGAATATAGTCAATGATACTTAAAGATCTTCCTATATTGACAGACAGTAATCGTACTAGTTGGGGTGAGGGTATAATAATATTTGGGTAACTGGTAAGCCACTGCGTTGTATACTTGAAACTAATATAAGATTGTATATCACCTATAGTTCAAATAAAAGTATTAAATTAAAGCAGCTTGGCGGCTCCAAGGCTGAAAAACATTTTTTTGTAAGGAAGTGTAGTTCCCGCTGTGCTCCCCTGGGGGGATCATGGGGTGCCCACCCCCTTCTAGGCCTGGGGCCAAGGAGTGGCCTCTCTGCAGTCAAGGTCAAAGGTCATCCCGAGGAGTCCTTGGCAAGGGGCCTGGGGGATGTTCATCCAGAGGGCCTGGAAGACGAGGCGGAACGTGGGGTGAGGTAGGCTCCATCTGCTGTGCTGCGGGCGTTTCAGGCCACAGACGGACCCAAGGCGCACAGATGCTGCGGGGCGGCAACGCCACCGCCGAATCAGCGGGAACTGCAAGCTGGGTGAAATGGTGAGCCGGCGGTTGTACACCAATGGCAAGGCCGTGCATTTTCCCTTGGCACCCCTAAGTCTGGCAGGAGGTGAGGCGCTCCACCACGCTGACTGCCGTAACCACCAGGGTGCGGCGTGGACGCGCGGGAGCGCTGGGCTTGCAAGCTGCGCGCCAGGCCGGGGAGAGAAGGAGACTGGGGAGAGTTACCCTAGAAGCAGCGGCTCCCTTCGCAGCGCTGACCCGGGGCCTCAAATAGGCGGTGCTGGGGTGCCGGGAGCCTCAGTCCCAGGGACGTGCTTGGCGCCAGGGTCCCAGGCCAGGTCCCGCCTGCGCACGGCTGGGGTCTGCGCTCCTGTTTTGACTTTGAGGTGCAGGGCTGCGTTCAGCTGTCTCACCAGGGCATCCTTCCCGAGCCCTCTTGTGGAAGCACAGCGGCTCTGCCGCACACCCAGGCGGCAGGGATTCACGGGGACCCTCCTAAGGGCGCCTCTGGAGAAGCAAAGACCTGAGAAGGGCCGTTTCTCTTTATTCTTCTCCTTTTCCTCCTCCTTCCCCACCCCACCTCCTCTGTATCCTACTCCTCTCCCCTTGTCCTATGGACTTCGGGATTGAAAAGCCCTTAGAAGAGGAATTCCTGAAGGAGGCCTGGACGCGTGGCTGCAGTACTGCTGACTACAGTCTCCTGGGTTTTGTCTAGAGTTGCCTGGTTGTCTGAGGAAAATTAACCACAAGATTTTAGTAGATATGCGTGGTTTTACATACAATAAACACGCACACGTGAAATTCCCTCATTGTACCATTATTTTCTATAATTGAGTGTGCATCTGTCTGGATATATCTTTATCTATATTCATATATTCTGAGGCACCCTGTTAATTCAGGATGGTGCTGTTCACAGCCCTGGGGATGCGTTCAAAAACATAACTATTTCCTGTGCTTTTGCAGTTGACTTTGTAGGGAGTGTGTGTTTGTGTGTGTGTGTGTGTGTGTGTGAGACACCTGCACAAATAATTAAAAAATAATAATTTATTTAAATTGGGTCGCAAGATGCATATATTCGACACAGATTTCTGCACCTAATGACACGCCAGTATGCTGTGGCTATGCTCTGAAATAACGATTCCCCTTTCATGGGCATTCCGTTTGTTTTATTCTTTTGGTGCAGCAAACAGTTCTTCCCTGAGCTCCCCTGAACATGGGCCAGCATTTCTGTGGAGAGACACCTTAAAGTGGAGACGTTAGAGTAGGCAGATAGCCAGAGAGGAGAAGGGAGGGGCAAGGGGGGTTCAGCATTTTTTACATTTGGCTGGTGTTTACATTAGGCTAGATGCTTGTTTACATTCTAAACATTCAGTGTAAACTGTTCATATGGGATGTGGGGACTAACACTATAGAGAATAGACTGGCCAAAACTGGCTGGTTCCAACATGCAGGAGGAGTGGACCCTGACTTCACCTCCACATATGTCACACTAAAAATCACACCCCTCAGCGCCAAATAAGACCATCTAAGGACAAAAAGAGGGTATCACCCTATTTCCTGGAAATCCTCTCCCTATTCTGAGAAAACCCCACATATCCCGATTAATATTCCACTCCTACTTAAACTCCAGCTGTTAGACCACCCAACAGGAACCCCACCATGCTGCCCGCCTCTGGGGCAGCCTGCATTCCCTCCTTGAGTCTGTGCCTGCTTTATTCAACTACTCTTTGCAGCACCCGTTCAATCACTTGTGAATTCTCTCTCGATCAGAGCCAAGAGCCCTCTCCAATGTTGAGGTCTCACCTTGCTGGCAGGGAGATCGCCTGGGATTGGATTTCCAGACAAGAGAGCCATTACATCAGAGATAACTGCAAATTGTCCTTTCAATGTGTATCTCCAGGACAGGGCAAAGCAGATCCATTTGCCTACATTGTGGCCAGTGACAGATAATATCAAACTTCTGAAGTTTTGGCCAATCTTACAGGTGAAAAATGGGTTCTTACTGTTAAAATTTGAATTTCCTAATCATCAGGGAGACAGGTATCTCTCTGTATGGATAACGATATTTATGTTAGCAGCCACCATCCAAGATGGCCCCGAAGATTCTTGTCTCCTGCTGCTCACACCCCGTGAGGCCCCCTCCCACCCTGTGCCAAGACTAGTCTGTGTGATCAACAGCAAATGGTACATCCCTCCCAGGACTCAGTTACAAAAGGCTGTGGCTCTCCTCCTGTGGGTCCATTTCTCACTGCACTTCTCCCCCCACCCCCCAAGTCTCTCTCATCATTTGGCTTTGGAGAAGCCAGCTTCTATAATGGGAGCAGTCATATGGGGGTGCCTTGTGGCCAGGATCTGAAGTCCCCTCCACCAATGTGGAAGGAGATCCTCTAGCCCCAGGCAAGCCTTGGATGATTGCGGCTCCTGCCCAAGGCTCAAGTGGAACCTCCTGAGACCACCAGCTGCTGAGAACCATGCACTGGGCCACCCCACATTTGGGACCCACAGATACTGAGATAACAAACGTTGGTTGAGTCACTTGTTACACATAAGGTGACAGATGGCTACTACAATGCCTGATTTGCTTGTTGATTTTTAGGAGCTCTTTACATAGTCTGCATATTAATCATGTACCATATAGAATGAGTACTTTCACAAATACATCCTTCATCATTTGTGTTTTTAACTTGATGACATCTTTTGTCAAATACAAGGTTTAGAATCTCGGCAACAAGCTGGTATTTGAACAAGTGAAGCAGGACAAATATTTTAAATTGAGGCAAGGAGAGAATGCTATAAACTTGAAGATTCTTTGATATTCTGGGGAGTGTGGGATCTGAGAGCCTCGAGACAGCTCCACACTCAGGCCTGGGGCTCTGAGAAGGGCAGATTAGGGGAGGGCTGAGAACAAAGGCTTTGGCTGCAGGACCATGGACCAGCGGTTCCACCACCACCTCCCACAGTGTGACCATGTGCACATTATTCACCTCCTTGGTCGTGTGGTTTCTTCATGTGCCAAATGACAGTAACAATAATTCTCACCATGTGGGGTATTATAGACATGAAACATTTAGCAGATGTAATACAATAACAGACACTGACATATGGTGTCATCCATGGTGTCTCTGTGATCATATAGATTCCATAGTGTCACTCAGGGTGCAATCTGCAATGCAGAACCATTGCTCACACATAACAGGCACTATCATGCATGCTGTGATTATTATCTAAACTCCACTTTCCTTGGGGGTTCGATGAGGATGTGTGTGATAGCAGGACATACCAGACTGGACAACGTGAGGGCTTGTGATAAAAAGAAATAGATATTTGGAATTGGTCCAGGTTTCTTCACACAGAACTTCTAAAGCCCTTGGCATGTAGTGACTGGTAGTGGTGAGAAGAGTATCTCTGGTTTTTCACAGCAAGCCCCTTTCAATCACACCTGAATTTATGCTAATGAGGTGACTCAAGGCAGGACCTCTGGGTAGCTTCAGGATGGGGCTGGTTGCCAGAGGAACCAGTCTTAGACAGAGGGTTGCAACTTTCAGCCCCATCCAGACCTCCCGAGAGGGGAGAAGGGTGGAGACTGAGTTCAATCACCAAAGGCCAATGATTTAATCTTTGATCATGATGGACCTTCCATAAAAACCTTTCAGTGGTGAGGTTTGGAGGAATTACAGGTTGGTGAACATGTGGAAATGCTAGAGGGTGGAATGCCCAGATAGGGTGTGGATGGTCTATGCTCCTTCACCCAATAGCTTGTCCTGTGTTTCTCTTCCACTTGGCTCTACTGAGTTGTATCCTTTATAATAGACAAGTAGAATGCTTTCCTGGGTTCTGAGAGTCATTTTAGAAAATTTTTGAAACTAAGGTGAGGAAAGGGCATAAAAACTCTTGAATCTGTACAGGTCAGTCAGAAGTACTGGTGACAACCTGGACTTGAGATTGGTGTTGAGGAGGGGCAGTCTTATGAGACTGAGCCTTTAACCTGTGGGATTTGACTGTGACTCCAGGTAGATGGACTCAGAATTGAGTTGTAGGACACCCAGTTGGTGTCCAGAGATTCAGAGAATTGGTTGTTGGGTGGAGGAAAGCGCCACATATTTGGTGTCAAGAGTGTGAGTAAAAGCAGTTCAGGGGGTGAACTAGAGTGATGTTAGCAAAGTGTTTTGCATAGTCCTGGCACACAGTTTTCCCTGATAATTACCTTAAAAATACTGAGAAAAAGAAATAGAATCCTTTTTACCTAGTATATATAATCCAACAGACATTGTAAATACTATTTGCAAAGCTTGGTGCTGACTCCCCGTAGAGACAGGAGAGGAAGCAGCTGTGTTTCTCCTTGGTTTGTTCCCATGCCTCCTCAGTTCCTCTGGGTTACTCCAGAAGTGGGCATCCAAGGGTCAGCCTACCTGAGTCATACCACCAAGAGTGCATTTGTGATAGAGATGAGCGGTGGAGGGGGTCGAGGGGTTGATTATATGACCACAGCTCTCCCACGGCGCCCTGGAGACCAGCCTGTGCAGGCAGACTTTGTGTCCATGAGCTTGGGTTGCTGTAACAAAGCACAGACTGGGCAGCTTCAACAATGAAAATTATCTCTCGTAACTCTGGAGGCTGCAATCTTGAGATCAGAGACCAGCAAAGTAGGTTTCATCCTGAGGACTGTTCTCCGGATTTGTAGGTGGCCACCATCTTGCACTGTGCTCACATGACCTCTTCTCTGTGCTCTTGGTAGAGAGCGAGATCTCTGTCTCTTTTCCTCTTCTTTGAGGGTACTAATGCCAGATGAGTGTCCCACCCTGATGACCCCATCTTATACTAGTTCTGTGCCCAAAGGCCCTTCCTTCTAACACCATCACACTGAAAGTTGGGCTTCAACATATTAATCTGGGGGGACACAAACATTCAATCTGTATTGTGCTTGAACCACAGAATGCCTTGTGATCCCCCAGAATATGAGAGCACAGGAAGCCTACGAGGGACTTCTATAAGGCCGACTCCCGTGTACCTCCCTGTCTCCCTGGGGATGCCATCACTGGCAGCTTCTCAGGACTGTCTGGCTTCTGATGAGGGTGGGGCTTTCTGCTTTGCCCTGCTCAGAATAGAGCTTCAGAATATAAAACTGCTTAGATGCAGGTTAGGCTGGGCTGCTCTGTTATGGGGCACCACAGACCGTATCCCATTTTGCTTGGCTGTTTTCTCTTCAGTGTGTGGGATGAAGGAATGGGGAAATGGCAGTTTTGGCTCCTCTCCTTTTGCTCTGTAAGCAATCAAATGTCTGAATCTGAAAGTGGGTTCCCTGTATTTTTACTGACTGTATCAGTCAAACCTTACATTGTCTTGTATCGTATCTGCTTCTCACACATCACAATGGGAACCCTTAGAGCATGTTGGGTGGCAGGGTGAGTATTTCCGTTTGTCACAAGGACTGCAAAGCTTGACTAACACTTAGTGGGTGGGGCCGGGTTTTGGCTCAGAGTAGGTCATCGCTTACCATCTATCCTGAGTGTGTTTCACCGGAACTCAATGCCTAAGCGCCCTCTGTTGGGGACTCATGCTGTCAATGAGGCCATTATAAGGCAGTAAGGGAGCTGACAGGGACAGCAACTTCTCGGTAAGACAGTGATTGGAGAACCTCACTGATTACAACTCTGCTTTCAAAGTTTGCAGGGGTAACAGAGATGACCCCGAAACTTTTACAGTAAGGGAGCTCTTCCTGCAAGTGCATGTCAACATCGGATGCTGCCAGCTGGGCCTTGCTGCTCTGCCCAGCCTCCACTGCACATGTGGGCCTGCACAAGGCAGGAGTGTGGGTGGAGGAGTCACTCTTTGGGTAATTCACTTCCTTTGTGGGTCAAGTGCTCCTGGCACTGGCTGTGCAGAGATGTTTAGCCCTGGAACGTGCACATGCAGTTGGAGGACACATAAACAGGTGCAGTGTGACACCCCTCCCAGTGAAAGGGCACAACACACACTGTCTGTGGGTGCGGGACCCCTTCCTGTCTCAGCTAAGAGACAACTCTGGCTTCTAAAATCTTTTGGTATCGGCAGGGGTCAAGCTTCCCTCTTTGTTCTTTCATTTTAGAGCTATCTAGCTCTTCTTATAATTTCCATATTGCTTATTGGGGGAAGAGCAGCAGGTTTATGACACTGAGTCCTGCCAGCCAAGAGTGAGATTCACATGTTCTGTGGTGCTCCTCCATACCACCAAAAATGTCTCTTTACAGAGTTCTTGCAGAGTTATTATTAAATAAAATTTACCTATTTGTTATTTGTTACTTTTGTTTTCTGTTATATTTTCCTTCTTTTTTACATTTACTTTGTTTTTATACATGAAATACATTGATTTCTGTAGTTTGATGTCAGCTGCAATTTTTAATTCTTCTAGACTTTATCTGAATTAATTCTCTGGTGAGGAGATTAGATTTTCTAAGTAAACAGTCACATGATCTGGAAAGAATGACAAAATAACATTTTCAAGAAGGAGTTGATGCCCTGGTTTTCATGTTTATACCTCCTACTCTCTCCCACCTGCTTGGGTGTGGTTAGGTAGCAACCACAGTGGACATGCCCAGCCCTGTCTTTAATCAGGACAGTGCTGGTGTTTTCTCAGTCAGCATGATAGCTTTGGATGCTCTGACAGCTTGCTAAGGTGGCACCAGAAGGTGCCACAAACCAGGTGGCTGAAAAGCAACAGAAACTCATTGTCTCACTGATCCTGGCGTTCTTGTTTACAGAGTCGAAGAATGAACTTAGCAAACAGTCAAGGTAGAAGAACCAGGGAGACTTTTATTGAGAGATACAGTGAAAGGACAGACAGAGCTCCTGGCGTGAGCCAGGAGGGGACAGGAGAGTCCATAGTGGTGCGTTGTCTAGGGGTTTATAGGCAGTTGAGAGACAAAGAGCTAGGGATGTAGATGCACCAAATGGTCTCTAAATGTTTACCTTTGAAGAGACACTAAGTTTCTTATCAGTTTTCTGGACTATTTTTCAGAGTTAACAAAAGAAATTTACTGCTTTGATTCTTTCTCAGAGTAGCAGTTTTGTGGTTTGGGAGCACATCAGTCAAGGCTGCTGCTTGTCTTGCTTTCAAGGTGGGCTGAGTTATTGTCTGTTTGTTAAATAGTAAGTTAAGAATCTTACTTCTTAACTTCTTGGGTGTTAAAATGCAATCTTTTCTTTAAGATGGAATCCTTACTGCCCTTCACTGTGTTGTTTATGGCTGGGCCTGCTTGCTGTATTGATTGCCCAGGTTATATATGACTTGATTAGGGGCTGGAGGAGGAAAAGCAGCATCTGGGTAAAATTAAAGATAAGATGGGCCTCTTGGCAGGCTAAAGTAAATTTTACAATAGCCTCATTTAATTGACACAAACAAGACATGGGCTATGCTGAGGTATTTTCTTATCTGGGAGATGTTCAAACATTCTAGGCTAAGTTACTCCTGGCTTTTTAGTTTCAACTAATCTTCACTGAAGAATGCTTATATTCCTAGTTTGATATTTTACTTTGGAGAATTAGTGTGACTCTGTCTTTGCTTAATTGTTTAATATGGACTTTTGGTAAGGGTCTTTTTCCAGAGGCCCTCACCCTGCTCTGACTACACCCATAGTCTCTGTCTCATCACCATTCTGGAGCCATGCTCTCTGAAACCTGTAAGAGAATGTCCTTTCTTGTCTCTTGTAGATTCTGGAGTTTGCCAGCAATCTGAGTGTTCCCTGGACTAGACCTGCATCAGTCCTGTCTGTGCCTCTGTTGTCACATGGTCTCTGTGGGCATCTGTGTCCTCCCTTTTTATAAGGACACTGGTCATGTTGCATTGAGGGTCCATGAAAGCATGACCTCCTTTCAACGAGTCGCATCTCCATGTGGGTAAAATTGTAATATTTCCAGAATATCTCACCTGGCTTTAATACATCTGCATATTAATAGGTGTTCAGAGGTGGAAAGAAGTATGGCTTTAGCGCATTTGCATCATCCTCCGGGAGTTGAGAGAGGTTCACCTCCATATCAATGGGTAATTACCTGGGCAACGGAGGGGTATCTGTACCCGAGAGGTGAGGAGAGGGCCAGTTTTGCTTTTGCTGGAGCAGGAAAGAGAAAAACCGCCCCAGACTTCAGTTTGTAAGCAATAAACAGATTTTAAACTTCATTTCTCCCTTTGACTGATTTTGGTTTTTAGAGGTGTTTTGCCCCAGGATTTCCTCTCCCCAGACTAACACTCCAGGTGCCATATTTCTGAATCAGGTCACATGCTGGTGTGTGGGAGCTGGACTCCCATCATCCCTTCAGTTCATAACAGGGTGATGATATTTTCATCATCATGCCGCACCAGGGACCATGTGACTGCTATTTTGAAGAGTATTTAAAAAACGGTAATTGACAATGTTTGAAAAATCAATAAGGATGTTGAATTTTATTAATTACATCAATAGCCTTTATGGAGATGAACATGTTATTGTTTTCCCACTCTTTGTCCTGATATAGTGAAGGATGTTTGCCAATTTCTTTCTCTCCAGTGTTATTGACATACAGTAAGGTGTCCAGCGTAATGACTTGACTTAGATATACTGTGAAATGATTGCCACATTAGTGTTAGTTAACATCCATCATCTCAAATAGATACAAAAAAAGAAAAAAAAGTTTTTCTTGTGATGAGAAATTTTAGGATTTACTCTCTTAATAATTTTCAAATACATCACACAGCAGTATTAAACTGTGGTTGCCAGGTTGCACATCACATCCCCAGTACATATTTGTCCTGTCACTGGAAGTGTGTCCCTGTGACCACCCAATTCCCTCATCCACCTCCTGCTTCTGGTAACCACAAATCTCATCTCTTTTTCTGTGAGGTTTTTTAAAAATTCCACATATAAATGAGATCATTCAGTATTCATCTTTCTCTGACTTACTCCATTTAGCATAAGGGCCTCAAGGCCCATCCATACTATTGCAAATGTCAGGATTTCCATTTCTTGGGGTGAATAGTATTCGTGTGCATGTGCATCTTTATTTACTCACCCATGGACGGACACATAGGTGTCTGCATGTCTTGGCTACTGTAAACAATGCTGTAGTGAGCTTAGGGATGGAGATTTCACTTTGACATAGAGATTTCATTTTCTTTGGATATATTCCCAGAAGTGGGAATTGCTGGATCATATGGTGGTTTTTAGTTTTTGAGTACCATCCAGAGTGCTTTCCATAAAGCTGTACCAGTCACATCCCTACCAACAGCGACAGACTTAACTTATCCCTTAATTCTGGAACATGGTCCAGCCCTAGAGTTAGCTGAGCACCTTGGTTTTCAGGGTGCTCCTGTGTCTGGGTGTAAGTGTGTGCTCAGCAGCTTTGCATCTATTTGCAGAGCCTCTGGATTAAACCTGGAGAAAAGGGAAGTTTTTTTGGGCATAGAACAGAGGATGTAGCTGGGGGAACGCGGAGCCATGGCACGCTGGGCAGAGCTGAGAGACAGGGACAGGTGAGGGGGCAGGCAGGCCCCTGGCTGCGCAGAGGCCTCTTCACCTGCAGGGCCCAGGCCTGGGGCTCCGCTGGCCCGGGAACCTCGTCTACCTCCTAGTGATGGGACGAGGTAAGCCCAGCCCCGGCCGTCCCCACACCACCAACTTCCTTGTCGTAAAGGAAGCTGCAGGACAGTTTCCAGGGCAGCGCGACCCGCGGTCGTCCAGAGTTCAGGGCACTGCCAGCCGTGCTCCTCCAAGGGCCAAGCCGCCGCTCTCTCGCTCGCACCACCCGCGGCACCGCCTGTGCTCCCTGCAGGTCCGATCGGCTCTGAGGAGGACAAGCGTCGCCCTTTTCCAAAGTGACCCCTGCAGCTTCACCCTGCAGCCGCGACAGCTGGAGAAGACGGGCGCGGCGCAGTGCCCGCGGTGCCCTGCAGGGGGCGCCCGCTCAGCCGTCCGCGTGCCCGGCGCGGGGAGCGCAGGCGCTTCTTAGCCTGGTGCGGAACCACCTCGGGCCCCTGAGCGAAGGGAGGAAGGGGTCTCCCGCCGGTCACTTCCAGCTGATGAGAAACCCCAGAACCTCAAACTGCTGCTCTTCTCCAGGGAACTTTTGTTCAAAACAACCCTCAATTTCCTCTTAAATCCTAATGAAAGCCGACCTTCCCTTTCTCCCTTCAAACTTGCCTGTGGTTTACCATAGGCGGCTTGTCCAGGATTGCAGTCCCTCTGCTAGACCCAAATAAAACACATTTTGCTAGTAAAACATTTCACTTTTACGGTTAGCAATATTATCCAGATTTTTCTGGAAAGCTCTAGCTGAAACTTTGGTTCTTTTTATGGGTAAGAGATAATATAATGCAGAATAATGCCATAGGTTGTGAGGGCAGCCAGTTGGAGATGCAGGCGGTGTGCACTCTAGCTGAGTACCCACAGCCCTCCAAGCGTGGTCAGGAAGCCCTCGAGAATCCAGCAGGCTTGCAGGGGATCTGCAAGGTCAAAACTTATTTTCCCAATAATACTGAGACATTTTTTTTCACCCTTGCCAGGGTTCAGGGGAATTTTCAACAGACTATGGGCTATTATGATATTGCAAATGACTAAATGCAGAGGCAGATGTAGGAACCCAGCTTTTTTTTCTGCTAAATCAGACATGAATCGATCATGCAAAGTGTGAAACAGAGTTCCTTCTCTCACCAGACATTTGCTTTGGGAAATGACATTTTTATGAAAAAGGGGCTACTTAGGTCCCCATTTTAAAATGGATAAGTAATTATTTGATATTTCTTCCTCAGTTTTAATTTCTGCACAATAAATACTGATAGATAATGGTCCTCACACAAAAGCCTTTGCAGTTCTCATTTCTGAGGGTAAATCTTTGAGAACTGCTGCTCTAGATTTGCGAGTATTTTAAACCCTGAGCAAGTTGACCTTTCTGGGTCACAGTGTATTTATATTGGATTGGGTGATTTTGATATATTGATATATTAGATTGAATGATTTCTGATATCTCCTTATTTTCAGGTACAACTTGTATTACATGGAACTTCTGTGAGAAAGAAGTTATTTGGTTGCAAAGCACTCAATATGCAGTCAAAAGCAGCCAAATAATGGAAGATGGCTTAACTTGGCAGACAGTTTGCAAGAGCCTTTCTTGCAAATGGGTTTTTGACGAGGGGTGAAGAGAAGGGCATTTGGTTACCCTGAGTGAGGGTGGATGTAGGGACAACCCACCAAGGTAAATGCCATGTGGGGCTCCAGGCTTCAAAGAGATGAGAGTCCATCTTCCCCAGTTTGTCCAGGATTTGGCAGCTTTTCTGTTAATGGCCAGGTTATTATTTTTTTATTATTGAGGTTCATATACTAAAATGCACAAATTTTAGTGTACAGCTCAATGAGTTTTGACATGTGTACACACAAATGTTACCATCACCCTGATCAAGATAACAAGCATTCTCATTAATTTCCCCTGCCTTGACCTGTTTTGCCTATTACACCACGGCTTCCCCTGGTAACCATCAGTTTCTTCTCTGTTTATGAGTATATTTCTGTTTTGTTGGTTCCATTGTTTTGTTTTTTTAGATTTATAAGCAAGATCATATGGCATTTGTCTTTCTCTTATTTCAGCACACAGCCAGATCAAAGCATTGCTTGATGCGTAGGCATCTGCTGGGGGTGGGTACTTTATCTGAATGAAGGGTATAGTGTTATAGGGCCCCTGAGCTCAGGGAAAAGAAAAACCCAAGAAAGCATCTGGAGAAGCCACATCCCAGAGCTGAAAGGGGTCTACGGAGCCATCGGCCTGCCCAGAAGAAATGCTAGGAATACTTGCTTCTGAGAAGTGCCTGCTTTAACACTTGGGTTATCTAACACAAACCCAATTTGTGGACTGTGGGACCGACATTGTGCATCTGTTTTACCTCTGAATACTTTCAAAAAATTACCTGTGCTTCAACTATGATCAAGGAAATTCCCTGTAATGCCAGTTTTTGTATGTATTAATCTGTGCCTTAAGAATGTAGCTCCTGACACCATGACTTACATCCTTTGTTAGAAAGCATAATTAACTTTGTAAGAAAGCCCTCCTCTCTGGGCACTCTACTTCTTTGGAAGGACTGTGTTTCCAGGCAGCTATCTTAAACCTGGGCTCAAATAAAACTCTAACAACTCTTCTCTGGAGTTTTACTTTAGGTTTTTCTTTTTGTCAACAGGCCCAACTACCCAATGAAAGAGGGACCGCCCTGGGGCCTCCAGGAGCAAAGTGTCTGGGAGCCTAGGAGTGTGGAGAGGCGCCACATCCCTTCCCCGCACACAGAGCAAAGATCTCCAGGAAAGGGAACTGAGCCTGCAGACTTGTAGGATTCAGATTTCAGGACTGACTGCTTTGCCACCAAATCACTTCTTTCTTGAGAAAGTTCAAAATAATAATTGTATACAAGACTCAGTCCCACCTATGTCCTTGTTCACCCATTTCTCCTCACTGCCTTACAATCAGCCTTATTAATGTTCACCCAGAAAAGCAACATCTGCCCCAGTATCTCGTTCTTTACTCTCTCCCGGCAGTTTCAACACCCCTTACACCCTCCTGCCGGCAACTTTTTCCTTTCCCTGGCCCCACGTTTGTGCTCTTTTCTGGTCCTTGCTCTTTCCCTCTCCATCTGGGGATGAGGGTGGGGGGTTGACAGCCACTAACACCATGACCATCAGGGGGCACAGGAGCAAGGCTGGGCCTCCACCCACGGGTGAGCAACTAGGTCTGTCACAGGGCTGCAGACCTGGAGGCCAGGGGGCCGGGGCTGCTGCGTCCTGGGGGACAGAGCTGAGACACCCCGTCCCATCCCCCCACCCAGACCATGCTGCATCTGGAGCCAGCTTCTGGAAAGGGGAAGTGCCCAGAATGTGGGCAGAAAAAGTATTGTGACAGCATTTCCAGGCCACTTCCATTTTTTTTCTTTCCGTTTATTTTTTTGGTTTAGAATACCAGTGCACTGAGAAAAGGGAAGAAGAAATGACAAAGCAGAGTTATGAAACTGTGGTGTGTTTTAAATGTTTACTTTGAATAAATGTCCATTTACAGAAAACTCAAGGTTTATTTCCATGTGCACAAAAAAAGACAGTGCTGGGAATACCCGAGCTGATGCAAAACTTTGAAGTTTGTTTGTTTGACTGCTTTTCAGCACAGGGATCTCATTCTGGGACTCCAGATAAGCCAGGGTATATGATAGTATTAGGAGTTGAGCAACAGTTGTTAAAGAAAAAATCTGTTGATATTTGTTCACCAGGAAAGGCGACTTTATACAGGACAATTTTAATAGAGGGAGCGCAGTAGGAGAGAGAGATCTGTTCAACCCCAAATACAGTAGGGCGGCCAGCTGGGGATTAACAGCCAGGGAGGAGTGAGGGGTCAGGGCATGGGAAATTCCTAAGAAGAGACATCAAGGGGTGGAAATTCTTGCTAAACTGACCTAACAGGCTTCTGGCCTGCCAAGGGCTTAGACATCAAGGATGGGGTCTGATCAGATATCAAGGGTGGGGGGTGACTTATCAGGATTCTTGTTAAAATTTTGCAAGCTGTAGCATGGGGGCCAAAGTAAAGGGCCAGCAGAGAAGACAGCTCATTGGGGCCTGAGTAAATTTGCATCAAAGATGGTCTTTGTCATGGTTCACCATGACCTAAAGGCTTGATTCTCTTTTTAAACATCCTATCAGCCTTGGAAATATCTTGCAGTAATACTGTACTTCCAACAAAATTGTTATAGAAATATGAAAAATAATATTAGTCGTGCTGCACTGCAGAGTGGCCTGGAAGTGAACCCACACTCAGTGTTTGTGATCAAAGGAAGGAAGTTTTGAGAATGAGAGGGAGCTGGAGACACAAGCTCCCCGTTAGCCCTGTCACAGGGGCCCCCAGGGGGAGTGCTCTGGACAGCAAGCTTTTTGTACATATAAAATGTTATATATAGCACGCTCTATATTTCCACATTGAACATTTAAAATTTTTCTCTATTTTTCCAGGGGGAGTGCTCTGGACAGCGAGCTTTTTGTACATATAAAATGTTATATATAGCACGCTCTATATTTCCACGTTGAACATTTAAAATTTTTCTCTATTTTTCCAGCTTTACTGAGATATAATTGACATAAAACACTGGGTAAGTTTAAGGTGTAGAGCTTGGTGATTTGGTGCATGTATACATTGAAAATGATTAGTGCCACAGCGATCTGTAACAGCTCCACATGACATAATCACCATTTCTATTTTGTGGTGGGAATATGTAAGATCTACTTTCTTAGCAACATTCAAGTGTGTAATACGGTATTGTTAGGTATGATCTCTGTGCGTGGTTACTGGACATGTAAATTGCTTCAGCTACTATGGAAAATCATATGAAGTTTTCTCAAAATATGAGAAACAGAAATACTGTATCATCTAGCTATCTCACTTCTGGGAATATATCCAAAGGAGATGGAAGCAGGAGACGGAAGAGATGTCTGCACCCCCATGCACACTGCCGCGGCATTCACACTAGCCCAGCTGTGGAGAAAACCTAAGTGTCTTCACACAGAGCGAGCGAACTCTGGTCTGGCCGGAGGCTTCCTACCTTCTGCATCGCAGAGGGAAGGTGCTTGCGCTCTACTCTGGGAATACCCAGGCAGCTTCCTTTCCCCTGTCTCTTCGATGATTATTCCCTGTGCATCCTTCGCCAGTCCTGAGACCTCTCTTTACCTCTCTCCAGGGCTGATCCCTGGCAGTGTGATGATGGGGGTCTGGGCGGTGCTCCTCCTGCCACTCCCTCCTTCCTGAGCTACTCTGTCCGTCCACCTGATTTTTCTCCCAAACACAAACTCTGCCCTCTCTTCATGCGATGAGAGGATTTGTCTCCTGGAAGGACAATTCTGGCCATGTGCGAGGAGCTGGGGGAACTGTATGTTAAGGCAGGGGTCCTCCCTAATGCCCTGACTGTGGCTCAGAAGTCAGTTCACCTAACACAGTGTGCCAATGCTCAGTCACATTTGCTCCAAAATTGTACAACTTAGCTAATTTCACATATTTTAGGACAGAATTGCTAAAGGAATCAGTGGGAGGATGGACATTCTGATCAAGAGATGATAGTGGAAGACTTCCTGAAGAGTCAGCAGTCAAGTCAACGTATCACCCAGAGTAGATCAGCCTGTTAAAACGCCCATAGGAAACCTCTCTTCTTTTCAACTCACATAGTTGCCCTTTTCCTAATAAAACCCCTTGCTTCCACCCTACAAGCAGGAACACTGTTTGGATATTTACCTGAATCTGTGCTCCCCAAATTGCAATTTCTTGATCCAAAATAAATGCTTGTTTGCCTCTCATTGTGGCTTTTTGACACTAGTAAGATAAGCACTTTTCACTGCTTAATGCACGAGAACTGCTTATGGGTCAGCATATCTCCCAATCGGCTGTTTAAATGAATATTTGCCAGTATTCCCATTTTGCCTACTCACATGCACCATGTTACTAAAAATTATGCTTTTGTTTGTACACACACATGGTCAAATAATTAAAGTTCTCTAATGACTGTAACTTTCTATGATGTCAGATGGTGACTTGTTTTCACACAAGTTAAAATTCCTAGAAACGTTAATCATACACACATGCTCACAAGTTTTTTTCATAAATGTAAAAGTAACCCAATAATTCTTTCTCATTCTGTTTCAAAACTATTTTTTGTTACCAAAATTGACTTAATATAGGCCCCTAAACCAGTGTGGCTGAAAGTGCCACTCCATGAGATAAAGGGTCTTATCAACATGTAAATCAACATACTACCTTCTTCTTTGAGGCAGTCTTACAATGTACTGAGTTAGGTACTTGGCAGTGATGCTGACACATTTCTTATGTTGTCACAGAGTGAGGACAGAACAGTTCCTGGGCTGACACCTGTGGGAGTACCACCCAGGCATCAGACTGTTCCCAGTCTTGAAATATCGCAAACAATATTTCAACAAATGTCTTTGTATATGTACATATTTTTATGTATATACATCACAAATATATCTGCAGGATAAATTCTTAGAAATGGAAATACTGGTTCCACGGATATGTCCACTAAAAATATTCATGGCTATTGGCTAAATTGTGGAAAATATCACACTACTTTTTGCTCTCAGTGTGTAATGGTGGCTATTTCCCTGTATTCTTGCCAACACTGTGTTTTCCCAAATAATTTAATCTTTATTTTCCTGAAATAGACAAAAGATAACTTCATGTTTTAATTTCTAATTGTTTAATTATCAGTACAATTAAGTATATTTAAAACATTTTATATAAGCCATTTGTATAGTTGTCTAATTTTGTCATTTCTATTGCCATGAAAAAAATGTCTGTTTTTACATGGTTACCAATATAGTGTGGATTTTGGGTTTTGTGCCAGAATTTAAGTGCATTTACCAATCCAAGATCATGGAAATAATCCTCCTTTATTTACTTCCACTATTTGTATATACTTGTATATATACGTAAATCTGCCAGCATCTTACTAAGTACCCAAGGAGGACAAACACCAAGACATAAAATAATTGAAATGACAAAGATCAACTAATGCTATGGGGTAGAAGAAACTACCACCCACAGTGTATGCAGAGGGAGATGGGATTAAGAACACATTAGGACAAAGAGATCAGAAGTAAACCTGCTTTACCTACAGAATATCAGTAGCTAAAGGTCAGCTGATAATGCAGAAAATCAGTGGATTCCTCTGGAGAAATGGTGCATCCAGAGAAAATACCTCCTCATCCTTAAATTTGTAATATCCCTGGTAAAATGGATAGTTCCACACCCAGTGGTGCATCCAGAGAAAATACCTCCTCATCCTTAAATTTGTAATATCCCTGGTAAAATGGATAGTTCCACACCCAGCTGCACAAAGAAACTCCCTGCCCCCAGTTTATAAGCCTTACTCATGCTGATAGACTTAATCTATTATTTTAGTGCCTCACTGTTGAATAGAGCAGACAATGAAGATCTAGAGATAGGGAGGAGATTCTCAAGATGGCGGCATGAGTAGGGTGGTGGAAATCTCTCAAAACCATATATATTTTGAAAATACAGCAAATACAACTATTCCTAAAAGAGTGACTGCAAGATACAGTACATGAGCCAGGCTACATCTGTGAGAGCCTAACATCTCATGGAAAAGGGTAGGATACAAAGCCGTGACCCTGTGGGACCAGAGCAATCCCCCCACCCCAGCTCACATGTGGGAGGAAGGGAATCAGAGTGGGGAGGGGGTGGAAGCTCAGTACTGCTAAATGACCAGCCCTGGTGGTCTGCCCAGGGAGCACAGACACACATTGAATGGTGCACTGGATATTGGAGGAGCAGAAAAGCAAGGTCAGAGATTGAGACTATGAACAGGTTCCCACAGCTGGCTGCCCTGGGACAAAAGAAAAGTGGGTGCTTTAAAAGTCTTAAAGGGACAAAGTTTTAACAGGTGGACAAAATCGTCCTGGCACACTCAGCCCAGCAGGCTGGGAACTTTAAGGAACTTCAGGTGCCCTAACCCCCTGGGTGGCAACACAGCTCCAAAGTCCCTTGGGGCAATAAGCAGCCTACCATTCCTTCCCTCTGCTGGCACTGCAAGCAAATAGGCTGACCCGCCATTGCTGCAGAACAGAAGGGGAGCAGCCCTGCCTACAGCAAACACACAGCTTAACACAGAGTCTTCTCCCTGCATGTGGCTAACTGACCCAGACCTAGAGGCTGCTACCTGCACGCGGTGGACCAGTGCAGACAGTGGAGATGGGTGCAGAGTCCAGAAGGCACAAAGGGGCTCTGTTCTCATAGCAGAACATGCTCTGGTCACCTGCAAGCCCCACCAGTGCCCTAGGAATCCCCGAGGGCTACCCTGCCCATAGCAGCTCAGGGGATTAACCCAGAGGCTGCTCCCTGTGTGCAGTTAACTGGCACAGGTAGAAGAGACAGGCAAGGTGACCAGCAAGCAGGAAGAGACTTTGTTCTCCCAGCTGATGCATGTGTCACTTGCCGGTGACCACCCATAGCCATGAAAAGGCAGAAGAATCTTGTTTAGTCCAAAATCCCTCAAACATCAGAGAAAGGGCTTGGTGAGACTGAAATCACCAATATTCCTTGAAAAGAATTCAAAATAAAGTCATAAGCATGCTGATGGAGCTACAGAAAAATATTCAAGAGCTAAGGGATGAATTCAGTAGGGAGATGACAGAAATGAAACAAACAATAGAAGGATTTAAGAGGAGACTGTCTGAGGTGGAAGAGCCTGTTAATGGAATACAAATCAGAGAACAGGAATACAGAGAAGCTGAGGCAGAGAGAGATAAAGGGATATCTAGGAATGAAAGAATATTAAGAGAACTGTGTGACCAATGGAAATGGAACAATATTCGTATTATAGGGGTACCAGAAGAAGAGAGAGAAAAAGGAATAGAAGGTGTCTTTGAGGAGGTAATTGCTAAAAACATCCCCAATCTGAGGAAGGAAATAGTCTCTCAGACCATGGAAGTCTGGAGATCTCCCAACACAAGGGACCCAAGGAGGACAACACCAAGACACATAATAATTAAAATGGCAAATATCAAGGAAAAGGACAGAGTATTAAAATCAGCCAGACAGAGAAAAAAGATCACCTTCAAAGGAATACACCATGATTTTCTCTTGTCACCAGAGAAAATAAAACTACAGCAAAGAAATTAGAGCAATCAAATACTAACTAAATGCAAAATAAAATCAGCTATCCGCAAAATCAGTCAAGGGAAACACAAAAACTACAGAATAAAACACCTAACATATAAAGAGTGGAGGAGGAAGAAGAAAAAGAAGGGAGAGAAATAAAGAATCAACAGACTGTGTTTATAATAGCATAAAAAGTGAGTTCTTAGATGGTTAGATAGTAAAGAAGCTGCCCTTGAACCTTTGGTAACCATGAATCCAAAACCTGCAATAGCAAATAAGTACAAATATATTGATAATCACCTTAAATGTAAATGGACTGAATGCACCAATCAAAAGACACAGAGTAATAGAATGGATAAAAATGCAAGACCCATCTATATGCTGCTTTCAAGAGACTCATTTCAAACACAAAGACATACACAGACTATAAGTGAAGGGATGGAAAAAGGTATTTCATGCAAACAATAGGGAGAAGAAAGCAGGTGTTGCAGTACTTGTATCAGACAAAATAGACTTCAAAACAAAGAAAGTAAGAAGAGACAAAGAAAGATATTACATAATGATAAGGGGGTCAGTCCAACAAGAGGATATAACCATTATAAATATGTATGCCCCCAACACAGGAGCACCTACATATGTGAAACAAATACTAACACAATTAAAGGGGGAAATAGAATGCAATGCATTCATTTTAGGAGACTTCAACCCTCCACTCATTCCAAAGGATAGATCAATCAGACAGAAAATAAGTAAGGACACAGAGGCACTGAACAACACACTAGAACAGATGGATCTAACTCACATCTTCAGATCTCTACACCCAAAAGTAGAAGGATACACATTCTTGTCAAGTTCACATGAAACATTTTCCAGACTAGACAACATACTAGGCCACAAAAAGAGCCTCAGTAAATTCACAAGCATTGAAATTCTATCAACCAACTTCTCAGACCACAAACGTATAAAACTAGAAATAAATTGTACAAAGAAAACAAAAAGGCTCACAAACACATGGAGGCTTCACAACATGCTCCTAAATAATCAATGGATCAATAACCAAATTAGAACAGAGATAAAACAATATATAGAGACAAATGACAACAACAGCACAATGCCCCAACTTCTGTGGGATGCAGTGAAGGCAGTTCTAAGAGGAAAGTATATAGCAATCCGGGCCTATTTAAAGAAGGAAGAACAATCCCAAATGAATAGTCTAAATTCACAATAATTGAAACTGGAAAAAGAAGAACAAATGAGGTCCAAAGTCAGCAGAAGGAGGGACATAATAAACATCAGAGAGGAAATAAATAAAATTGAGAAGAATAAAACAATAGTACAAATTAATGAAACCAAGAGCTTGTTCTTCAAGAAAATAAACAAAATAGATAGCCAGACTTATTAAGAGAAAAAGAGAATCTACACACATAAACAGAATCAGAAATGAGAAATGAACAATCACGACTGACACTACAGAAATATGAAGAATTATTAGAAAATACTATGAAAATCTGTATGCTGGCAACCTGGAAAACCTAGAAGAAATGGACAAATTTCTAGAACAATAAAACCTTCCAAGACTGACCCAGGAAGAAACAGAAAATCTAAACAAATTACTAGCATTGAAGTTGAATCAGTAATCAAAAACTACCCAAGAAAAAAACCGCTATACCAGATGGATTCACCACTGAATTTTATCAGACGTTTAGAGGTGATATAACACCTATTCCACTTAAAGTTTTCCAAAAAAGAGAAGAGGTGGGAATACTTCCAAACTCATCCTATGATGCCAGAATCACTCTAATACCAAAACCAGGCAAAGACACCACAAAAAAAGAACACTACAGACCAATATTCCCAATGAACATGCATGCAAAAATACTCAACAAAATATTAGCAAACCAAATTCAAAAATACATAAAAAAGATCATACACCATAATCAAGTGGGATTCATCCCAGGGATGCAAGGATGGAACAACATTCGAAAATCCATCAACATCATCCACCACATCAACAAAAAGGAGGACAAAAACCACATGATCATCTCCATAGATGCTGTAAAAGCATTCGACAAAATTCAACACCAATTCATGATAAAAACTCTCAACGAAATGGGTATAGAGGGCAAGTACATCAAAATAATAAAGGCCATATATGACAAGCCCACAGCCAACGTCATACTTAACAGTGAGAAGCTGAAAGTTTCTCCTCTAAGATCGGGAACAAAACAAGGATGCCCACTCTCCCTGCTTTTATTCAGCATAGTACTGGACGTCCTAGCCACAGTAATCAGACAGCACAAAGAAATAAAAGGCATTCAGATTGGTAAAGAAGAAGTCAAACAGTCCCTGTTTACAGATGAAATGATATTATACATAAAAACCCTAAAGAAACCACTCCAAAACTACTAGAACTAATACCTGAATTCAGCAAAGTTGCAGAATACAAAATTAACACACAGAAATCTGTTGCATTCCTATACACTAACAATGAGCTAGCAGAAAGAGAAATCAGGAAAACAATTCCATTCACAATTGCATCAAAAAGAATAAAATACTTAGGAATAAACCTAATCAAGGAAGTGAAAGACCTATACACTGAAAAGTACAAGACACTCTTGAGAGGAACTAAAGAGGACACCAACAAATGGAAACTCATCCCATGCTTTGACTAGGAAGAATTAATATTGTCAAAATGGCCATCCTGCCTAAAGCAATCTAAAGATTCAATGCAATCCCAATCAAAATACCAACAGCCTTCTTCAATGAACTGAAACATATAGTTCTAAAATTTATATGGAACCACAAAAGACACGGAATAGCCAAAGAAATCCTGAGAAGGATGAATAAAGCAATCTTGCTTCCCAACTTCAAGCTCTACTACAAAGCTACTGTAATCAAGACAATTTGGTACTGGCACAAGAACAGACCCACAGACCAGTGGAACAAAAGAGAGTGTCCAGATATTAACCCAAACATATATGGTCAATTAATATATGATAAAGGAGCCATGGATTTACAATGGAGAAATGACAGCCTCTTCAACAGCTGGTGTTGGCAAGACTGGACAGCTGTATGTAAGACAATGAAACTGGATCGTTGTCTAACCTCATACACAAAAGTAAATTCGAAATGGATCAAAGACCTGAATCTAAGTAATGAAACCATAAAACTCTTGGAAAAAAACATAGGCAAAAATCTCTTGGACATAAACATGAGCGACTTCTTCATGAACATATCTCCCCAGGCAAGAGAAACAAAAGCAAAAATGAACAAGTGGGACGAGATCAAAGTAAAAAGCTTCTGTACAGCAAAGGACACCATCAGTAGAACAAAAAGTCATCCTACAGTATGGGAGAATATATTCATAAATGACATCCAATAAGGGGTGGACCTCCAAAATACATAAAGAGCTCATGCACCTCAACAAACAAAAAGCAAATAATTCAATTAAAAAATGGGCAGAGGATCTGAACAGACAGTTCTCCAAAGAAGAAATTCAGATGGCAAACAGGCACATGAAAAAATGCTCCACTTCGCTAATCATCAGAGAAATGGAAATTAAAACCACAATGAGATATCACCTCACACCAGTAAGGATGGCCACCATCCAAAAGACAAACAACAACAAATGTTAGCGAGGATGTGGAGAAAGGGAAACCTTCCTACACCGCTGGTGGAAATGTAAATTATTTTAACCATTGTGGAAAGCAGTATGGATGCTCCTCAAAAAACTAAAAATAGAAATACCATTTTCCACTCCTAGGAATTCACCCTAAGAATGCAGAAGACCAGTTTCAATAAGACATATGCACCCCTATGTTTATCCCAGCACTATTTACAATAGCCAAGAAATGGGAGCAACCTAAGTGTTCATCAGTTGGTGAATGGATAAAGAAGTTGTGGTGCATATACACAATGGAGTACTATTCAGCCATAAGAAGAAAGCAAATCCTACCATTTGCAACAACATGGATGGAGCTAGAGGGTATTATGCTCAGTGAAATAAGCCTTGCAGAGAAAGACAAGTGCCAAATGATTTCACTTACCTGTGGAGTATAAGAACAAAGCAAAAACTGAAGGAACAAAACAGCAGCAGACTCACAGAACCCAAGAATGTACTAACAGTTACCAAAGGGAAAGGAACTCGGAAGAATGGGTGGGAAAGGAGGGGTAAGGGAAGTAAGATGCATTACGATTAGCCCACATAATGTGTGGGGGGACACAGGGAAGACAGTACAACACAGAGAAGTAGTAATTCTATAGCATCTTACCACGCTGATGGACAGTGACTGTAATGGGGTATGTGGTGGGACTTGGCAATGGGGGGAGTCTAGTAACTGCAATGTTGCTCATATAAGTGTATATTAATGATACCAAAAAAATATCTAGAGACAGTTATGAAAACCTGCAAGGTGAAATATAAAAAAATATAAGGAAACAATGAAGAGGAAAAATTAAAGTAAAAGTAAAAAGAACAATATGCTTATAGAGCTGGATAACAAGGACAGGATATCACAAAGTAAGAATATGTATCTAGAACTGTTGGAAGTTAAAAATTTAAGAGTCAAAGTTTATAAGAAGATAGCATGGCTGGAAGTTATAAAATGCATAGAATT
The DNA here is from genome assembly GCF_040802235.1 of Manis javanica. NCBI lineage: Eukaryota > Metazoa > Chordata > Mammalia > Pholidota > Manidae > Manis > Manis javanica. The sequence goes on along the minus strand of NC_133169.1, from coordinate 31,468,180 downwards.
TGTTAGATTCAGATAATGAAGAGATAAAGAGCTTAGTTAGATCAACCCATAAAGATTTAAAAAGTCAGTTATTAGAATTTATAAAAAAGAAAGTAGAGAAGTCAGAGAGGGAACAAAGAAGCTGTACAAGATGTTTCCCCAGAACCGACTGACATTCATTTTCAAATTGAAATGGCTCCGTGAGATCAATGCATAAAATACTCACATTGCTTTAAAATTTTAGAACCAGGGAAGAAATGATCTTATAAGCATTCAGAGAAAAGATTAAAATGAACAAAAAGAAATAAATTGCATATAAAGTCATTTGATGTGAGAAGCATTATCAACCTGAATTTTTCAACCCAGATAATCTATTAATGAAATGTGAGGACAAAGCATGAACCCTATCCATCATGAGGGGCTCAGATATCTATCTAATGATTCCTTTCTGAGAGAGCTACTGGAGAATGTGCTTCTGCCAGTCAAGGTATCAAATCAAGAAGAAGAGATATGGGATCCTAGAAATATTGGAACCAACTCAGGTGATTGGTAAGGAAAAGTTCTAGATAGATGACCTGGTAGACCAATAGAGAAACCGATTCAGGCTGTGTCAGGAGGATTGGGATCTGGAGAATTGTCTTTATGAAAAAAAAGAGACTCATTGAATTGATGATTTGATAGATGATGAATGAAGTATTCAGATATACAAAAAAAACTTAGGAAAAAATAAAGGCAACTATTAACTCATGAAAACATAAAAATGCAAGAAGATAATCTTGGTTCAGTCCTTGGGTTTGCAATAAGGAAACTGCAAAGCCGTAAATGTGAATATTGGGAGAATGGATGGAGGGGAAGTGGAGTAGGTATCAAAGAACTAAATCTGTAACAGTCATAAGAGAAAGGGGATGACACCGGAAACTAAAAAATGAAGAAATAGCAGTGTAAGCACATTTAAAAGTAAAGAGACAAATAGTATCAGAGAGCTGAAAATGTTAAAAGCAGGTGCTTCTGAGAGTAGGGGTGGGCTGGGGAGGGTAGTTGTTTATCTAGAATTTTTACTAGTTGCACATGACAAAGAGCCCAAATCACAGCGACTTAAACAAGACTTCGCTGCACTTGTTTGCTCTCTATGCAGAGGAGGGGACCAAGTGGTGAAGGCAGTCAAGTCCCAGTTCTTTCGCTCTTTCTGGGCAGTCTTCCTCAGCATGTGGCTTTGGTTCTTAAGACTCTAGGTGACTTCTGCGCCCTCAGTTTCTACCACTGCCTTCCGGGTAGGTGGAAGAGGAAAGATAAACTTTAAAAGGTGCATTCCAACTGTCTTCCTTTCTAAAGATAAGATCTTAAAAAAACTAATAATCTTATTGGTATATGTTATTCACATACTATACAATTTGTCCATTACAAGTATAGAAGTCAAAGGTTTTTCGTTTATTCAGAGTTGTGCAAAAATTCCCACAATTGTTTTTATAATAATTTCATCACCACAAAAGTAACCCTTGTCCCCATTAGAAGTCACTCTTCATTTCCTCCCAAATCCCCTGCCCTAGGCAACCACGAACATACTTTCTGTCTCTATAGGTTGTCCTGTTACAGACATACAGTAAAAATGGAATCATGTAATATGTGGTCTTTTTTGTATAGCTTCTTTCACTTAATATGTATTTAAGGTTCATCCATATAATTGCACGTATCAGTGACTGGTTACTTTTTAAAAAAATTTTATTAAGTTATGATGGATATACACTCTTATGAAGGTTTCACATGAAAAAACAATGTGGTAACTACATTTACCCACATTATCAAGTCCCCACCCATACCCCAATGCAGTCACTGTCCATCAGTGCAGAAAGATGCCAGAGATCCACTATGTGCCTTCTCTGTGCTACACTGTTCTCCCCGTGATCCCCCACACCATGTGTACCAAACTTAATACCCCTCAATCCCATTCTCCCTCCCTCCCCACCCACTCTCCCACACCCCTCCCCTTTGGTAACCACTAGTTCGTTCTTGGAGTCTGTGAGTCTGCTGCCATTTTGTTCCTTCAGTTTTGCTTCATTGTTTTACTCCACAAATGAGAGAAATCATTTGACATTTGTCTTTCTCCATCTGGCTTATTCACTGAGCATAATGTCCTTCAGCTCCATCCATGTTGTTGCAAATGGTAGGATTTGTTTCTTTCTTATGGCTGAATAGTATTCCATTGTGTATATGTACCACATCTTCTTTATCTATTCATTTACTGATGGACACTTAGTTTGCTTCCATACCTTGGCTATTGTAAAAAGTGCTGCAATAAACATAGGGGTGCATATGCCTTTTTGAATCTGAGAACTTGCATTCTTTGGGTAAATTCCAAGGAGTGGGATTCTGGGGTCAAATGGTATTTCTATTCTGAGTTTTTTGAGGAACCTCCATATTGCTTTCTGCAATGGTTGAACTAGCTTACATTCCCACCAGCAATGTAGAAGGGTTCCCCTTTCTCTGCATCCTTGCCAGCATTTGTTCTTCTAGTCTTTTTGATGCTGGCTATCCTTACTGGTGTGAGGTGATATCTCACTGTGGTTTTAATTCACATTTCCCTCATGTTAGTGGTGTGGAGCATCTTTTCATGTGTCTGTTGGCCATCTGAATTTCTTCTTTGGAGAACTGTCTCTTCATATCCTCTGCCCATTTGTTAATTGGGTTATTTGCTTTTTGGGTGTTGAGGCATGTAAGTTCTTTATATATTTTGGTTGTTAACCCCTTGTTAGATATGTCATTTACACATATATTCGCCCATACTGTAGGATGCCTTTTTGTTCTGTTGATGGTGTCCTTTGCTGTACAGAAACTTTTTAGTTTGATCTAGTCCCATGAGTTCATTTTTGCTTTTGTTTCCCTTGCCTGGGGAGATATGCTCATGAAGAAGTTGCTCATGCTTATATTCAGAAGATGTTTGCCTATGTTGTCTTCTACGAGTTTTATGGACTTACATTCAAGACTTTAATCAATTTTGAGTTTACTTTTGTGTATGGGGTTAAACAATAATCCAGTTTCATTCTCTTGCATGTATATGTCCAGTTTTGCAAACACCCGCTGTTGAGTAACTGGATACTTTTTATTGCAGAATATTTCTTTGGAGGGCCATACCACATTTTGTTTATCCATTCATCAGTTGATGAACATTTGGGTTTTCCCACATTTGACTGTTATTTTATGAATAGAACTGCTATGAACATCCATGTAAAAGTTGCTGGTGTGGAAGTTCTACTCTAAGTGTAACCTGGGGCAGAAGTGTATGGAGTTCCAGCGTACCACACCACAGGTAGGGCCAGGAATTCACCCTCTGCCACTTGGAGATGAGAAATATTGGAGGCTTCTTGTCCTTTCCGGTGAGATAATACATCTCTTGATTGAGAGGAGAGGAGAGGGGACCCTGTTTCTTTGGCCTAACTCACCCAGACTGGTACTTTCCTTCTGCTGAGTGGGCCAGAGCTGGGGAGGCAGAGGGGGACAGGAGGGAAGGAAGGACCTGGCTGTGGCTAAAGGGCTGTGACTGTCACTGCTCCTGTGGAGAACTAGTAGATTTTCTTGAGTACATGCTTCTTCATTTGTGCGCTCTCTTTAGGACAATTTCCAGAAACTTTAAACGGTTGTCATTTTTACAATGCTCACCAGTTGTAGTTTTGACTGGGAATGGGTCCACGGGGCTCCTCACACCACCGCTCTGGAAGCGGAGCTCCTATATGATAGCCTTCTAGAAACAGCAGCCCAGTGACCTCTGCAGGTGTCCGGCAGGTGGGACTGTGGCAGGCGGCCATTCTCACCTGTGAGGAAGCTGGGCAGGGCCGCTCAGCCAGACCCAGGAGCACCATGTGGGGGTGGAGGAAAATGAGGTTTAGCTATCTCTGTGGCCACAGAAGCATTGGACTATGTGGTTTTTGAAATCATGTGCATGCATTATTTTGAGAAAAGTTAATTTTTTAAATATGAAAACAATTCCAGTGCCCACCAGCATCAATTTACAATATCTTCTCTTCCCGTTATGTGATGACCCAAGTTTGTACTTTCCTTTTCCTAAAAGCAGACACAGGAATGATATTTTGAAGGTCCGTATCTGTTTAAAAATGTTTCTCTGGACTATTTACTTAAGTGAATGTTGACTCCATAAACAATTCTTAAACCAAATTTTGTTTTAAGATTTTGGTTAAATGATGGTGGAATTTCAGTCAAACATCTGTGGACAGCTTATATGTGGAGTCCAAAAAATAAACAAACAAACTGAAAAGCAGAAATAGACTATGAATACCAAAAACCAACCAGTAGTGGCCATAGTGAACTGGGTGGGAAGATGGGTGAAACAGTGAAGGGGATAAAGAGGTTTTTAGATAAACTTCCAATTATAAAATATATAAGTCATGGAAATGAAAAGGACAGCATCGGGAATATTGTCAATAATATTTTAATAACCTTGTATGGTGACAGATGTTAACTATGCTTATGGGGGTAAGTACTTCATAATCTAATTGTTGAATGACTATGCTGTGCACCTGAAAGTAATATAATATTGTTTGTCAACTACACTTCAATAAAAAAAGAGTGAAAAAGATCTTCGTAGGCAACATGATGGTTAATCATTATAGAATACCTTTATCTGTTCACTTTCCCCTTGGGACTTTTTCTCAGTCTTTGAAAGGTATACCCAAAGATTGTTCATCCTGAATCAGCTTTCCCTGAGACACATTTTCAGTTGATAGATTCAAGATTTCCTTTATTTTAGAACGTTTTTGATTTTTGATTTTTATTTTTTTGTCATTCTATTGCATTTGCTCTTGTCTTCACGGAGAAAATGTGTATGTCGGGTCTTCCTTGTTTTACACATCCTCCCTTGGGCTTTAGGAGTCTCTGAAGAATTTTGCCCTTTCCTCTTCCCTTTGCTCAGCATCCCAAGCATGTTCTGTACCACACTAAACGACTGAGCATAACCTATTTCTCTTTTCGCTGCTATGTGGTGATCTTATTCCTCCACGTTGTCAGCCCGTTGTTCCATCTCTTCTGCTTCATGACATCCTTATTGCCTGACTCCTTCTGTCTCTTCTTCAGACTCTATTTTTGTGATAGATACTATTTTGGTAAATTATTTGATTTCGTGGAGAACTAAGGGCTTTTACTTACTTGTATTAATTCTCTGTGGCTTCCATAACAAATGGTCACAAATTTATTGGTTTAAAACAACAGAAAATGATTATCATAGAGTTCTTTAGGTCTGAAGTCAAATACAGTTGCCATGCCGCTGGGTTAAAATCATGGTGCCGGCCGGGCTGAGCTCCGCTCTGGAGGCTCTTGGAGGCAGAGTCTGTTCCCTGCCCTTTTCAGCTTCTGCTGGTCTCTTCTGTGAGTCCTCACATGGCATCGCTCTGAACTTTTACCTCCCCATCCATTCATACGGATCTTATAATTATATTAGGACCACCGGGACCCAGGCTAATCTCCCTAAGGCCCACTGGTTAGCAAACGTAACTCCATGTGCTGCCTGAATTCCCCTTTGTCCCAGAATGGGGTGTATTTGTGGTCTATAGGGATTTGCACACAGACGCCGGTGGGGGGCGTTACAGTGCCTTCCACACGGGTTTCCACCCGTTTCTGTGGCATGCTGGATTTAAGTGCTCTTCATTATCTTTCACTGGCCAGATGCCTTTTCTCCTTTGCTTATCCCTCTAAATTATATTTATGTAGTTTCCATGATCGTTCCTTTAGAACAGTCACCACTTTCCTTTGAGGTAACATTCCTCCTGCAGCAGCTCTTCTAGCACCTACCCCCAAGGATCCTGCCGACATAGCTCAGGAGGTCTGTGGCCTTGGGTGGGGAAAAAATTGTTCTTGATTTTCTGTGTGAATTCAGACTGCACAGCCCAGAAGTATCTGTAGAACCTTGACATCTGTGCCCAGTAGGAACAGTGCCTCCTCTCTGCTGGGTGTGGCCCCTTCCCAAACAGCGGGAAGTGTCCTTGATTCACGTCAAAGTCTGCATGTCACAGAATCTGGGTGAGCAGCTTGGACGTCTCAGCTGTCCAGCGTCTGCATGGGTCATGTTCCGATCAACTCACTTTCTCCACACACTGGAAACAGAGCCACCCACTCTCGAAAGTGCACGTTCCTGTTCTGTCTCAACATCCTGCGGCTGCCGTGGTCCACGGGGTCCAAAGGTGCCCGGGGTTCCGCCCAGACCTTGCACTTCGCGGAGGTGGGGCTGGGGCGTGTCCCACTGGTATGTGCTCCTACTCCGGAAAGCCCTGGATTCTCTTTATTTCCCCGGGAGGCTCTCCCTGGTGGTGCCCCTCCTCACCCCAGACCCAGGCTCCTGGCGCCTGGGGACCTTGTCGCGACTGGTGACTTCACAGAAAGTGCAACTTCTTTCTCTGTTTCTCTTTCGTGTTCTGGGTTGATTTCAGAAATGACACAAGGATTAGAGGTTTCCCTTCTGCCCTCTTTAATGGAATGTCTGTTTAGCTTTTCTCATAGTTTTTAAAAAGTCGCCTAAGTTCTTTATCACAAAGAGACAATACAGAATAGCATGAGGCAGAAATACCTTCTTCTGCCTGATGGAACCTATTTTAGGGTGCACCTAAGAGGTAAAAATGAAGAGTGGGTTTATTTTCCAGCCTTTTCTCTCTGCTTAGGTTAATGATTTCAGTACATGTGCAGCTTGCATAGGTCTGTCTGGTAAAGTGAAGTGTAACTCACTTTCTCAAAGAGTCTAACTCTCCAACTCAAAGAGTGTGAGCAGTAGCACTTATATCACGGCTCTTCTTACTCTCTCCCAGGTTAAAGGAAAGAGAGAAAACCAGGGGTGGACATGTATAAAATAACTGTTTTTATTTTATTTTAATTGTAGAGAACATATATCACAGAAGTGTACCATTTTCACCATTTTTAGGGTGTAGTTCAGCACCGATACCAACACTCGCACTGTCAGCCATCTCCACCACCCATCCCCAGTGCATGTCATTTTTTACAAGCAAAACTCTGTCCTCATTTAACAGCCCCCATCTCCCCCTTCCCTTGGGGCCTTGTCACTGACTGTTCTACTTTCTGTGAATCTGATCACCACAGGGACCTTTTAGAGATGGAATGACGTGATATTTGTCTTTTTGTGACTGGCTTATTTCACTCAGCATGATGTCCTCATGGTTCACCTTGCAGCCAGTGTTAGAACTTCCCCCTTTTCAGGGCTGGATAATATTCCTTGGTATGCATATTACATATTTTGTCCATTCATTGGTCAGTGACTCTTGGGTGGCTTCCACATTTTGGTTACTATGAATAGCACTGCCAGAGTGTATTAAAATACCTTTTTTCTGCATATAACTGAACTTAATCACATACCTTCTTTGTGATGAGAAACTTGAAAAGTTTATTTCTTTGTTTAAAGATAAGGCTTCCTGTTATAAGGTAAGTTCTGAGGATCTAGTAGTTAAAAACAATGTGTTGTATACTTGAAATTGTTCAAAAATAATGTTAAATGTTCTCACCCCCCACACACACAGATGAGTATGTTAAGTAATGTATGTGTTAACTAATCTTAATTATACAATATATACATCTATGAAATTACCATGCTGTACACCGTAAACCTATATGTTGTAGCTCAATAAATTAAAAAGAAAGATGTGGCTTACAATCAGGAGTTGGGAATTCAAATTCTTACAGGTCTGGCTGCAATATAAATGCGAGGTGTAGACTGATTCTCAGACATGTCAGGCAGTGTGGCAGCCATGGAAAAGCCAAGGGCTCATGCTCCTGCCCAGCGGGCCTGCCTGTCCTAGCTCCCATTCCATGCTTGCTGAAGGAACAATGATGGGAATGGTTCTAGAATTCTAATTTTTGGACAGGTAACTGAAGTTGATTTTATGGAAAACCTCTGATTTTATATGTTGACAACTAATTTTAAAATATAGGTATATTCTGAGGCCAAGATTTTGCCTCTAACCCTCACAGCTAAGAATTAGCTTTCACCTCCTAAGGAAGAAGTAACTAAAAATTTATTTCTTTTTCTTTTTTTTAATTGTTGTAGTTTTCTATTAGTTTCAGGTATACAACACAGTGGTTCAACAGTTTACCCTCATTATTATATAGGAGGCAACAGAAAAAAGCACCCACAATATGCAAGAAAAAACATTCTAGGAGGGATTGAATTTACCCTATTATGTGAGGATGTGTAAGTTCATTAATAAAATAAAATACAAATGACTTGGTCACTGGCTTTTAGCCAACTGATGTAAGGCTCACAAAATCATCTGTTTTTCCCTTAGAATGTTTTGTTTTCCTTTTGGCTTCCAGTTTGCATTAAAAGCTCCTAGATTTGTTTTAACTTGGAACATGTCCTCCAGAAATGTTGGGGAGCCTGGAGGAGACTATTCCTTAAAGGGAGTGAGGCACCCGGACACGGGTCTCTGACCTAATGCTCTTTGCAGAGTGGAATTCTAGAGACAAGCTTATGAATGCAGGAAAGGGAAAAAGCTAAACGGGATCAAGGGCTCTGACTCCACACACAGTGCCCAGGATGTGTGTACGGGGGCTTGCCTCTACAAAGCAGGACTGACAAGGGTTTCCACAGTCACTTTCAACCCGTGTCTCAGAGGGTGCCGACCTGACTCAGCTGGGGCTGTGGCGGGCAGGCACAGGGAGGGGCAGCCCCAGCAGTGCAGCCGCAGGGAAACATCCCCCACCTAGAAGAGGGAGCAGACATACCAGGTGAATAATGCCAGGCTTCTCCCAACGAGGACTCACAAAGCCTCAGTCATGCAAAATTGTGACTTGTTTTTCCAAAACTGGTTTGTCTTTGTACACTACTGCCTTCCCACTGTCTCATTTGTGCCATGTGAACTGTCTCCTTCCCACTATGTCACATCTGTGGATGTGATCTGTCCCCTTCCCTGGGAAAATTGTGAAGGATGGTATTGGCTAAGAGCAGGACCTCTAGCAAGCCTCAGGGCACAGATGCACACTTGCTAGCTAGCTGCCCCTGGACTAGTGAGCGCTTGCTCAGAGGACCCCAGGAAGTGGGAACATACAGGGAACAGTCTGCCACCTAAACAATGGTGTCTGCTTTGTGAGCTGCCTTTGGAGCTAAGAACAGAAAAGCTTATTAAGTTGGTTTAAACAGCCTTAGCACATGTGCTCCTTCCATCCCGGCTCTGTCACCCTCAGAGCGCTTCATGCTCCCTGACAGTCACCAAAAGGCCACGGCAGTTTTAGGCATCATGACCTGAAGTGATCACTGTTATTGGCAAATGAGGGCCGGACGGGAGGGAACCCTCAGGGGCACAGACTTCTCCTATTTGAAGCTCTGGTCTTGAACCAGACCTTTCTCATCGGCCCACTCTTTAAACGGTCATTATTAGGAGAGCCGGGTCCAAGGATCAGCTTGTATAAACTTGAATGTCACCCTGGAGTTGGAGAAAAGATTTAACTCTTCCCCAGTCCTAAGGGGAAGGGGTGGACACGTGCAAAACTGGGGTCCTTACAGCGAGGACGAAGGCAGCAGATAGAAGCTGTTCTGATTACCTCTGGATCTGTGCCACTTCTGTGAATTCTATGCCGACCCTTGACGATCACGGGTTGGAACTGCACAGGCCCACTTACACATTTTTTTCAGTAAACATATAGGAAAATTGGAGATCCATGACAGTTTGAAAAAATATTTTCTCTAGCTTACTTTACTGTAACAATACAGAATATAATACATGAACAGAACATGTGTTAATCGACTGTTTATGTTATTAGTAAGGCTCTGGTCAACAGTAAGCTATTAGTAGTTAAGTTTTTGGGGAGTCAGAAGCTGTAATCAGATTTTTGACTGCGTGGGGGTGGGGGCAGCAGCCCAGCCCCCGAATCGTTCAGGACCAGCCATACATGCTTGGAGGTTTGCAGTTGGTGCCGTGACATGGATTAGAAGGCGCGGGAGAACGGAACAACGCTTGCCCGGGGAGGAGGAGGAAAGGGAGCTTGTCTTGGGGGAGGACTGGTGTAAGACGGAGGCTGCAGAGGCGGGGAAGCCCAGCTCTCAGAATCATCCTATTTCAAGGCCACCCAAACCCTCCCAACTGGATAACTGTGCTAGGCAGCAATCCCTCTTGTTTTCTTTTTTGATTACAAAGTTATATATGCTTGTTGGAAAGAAGCCAATTAATACAGATATGTATAAAGTACAATATAAAAGTCCTCCATAATAATGTAGGAAATAGAAATCCTCTGTACATTCCCACTTTGAATTTGCAGTTTCACACAGAATCCTCCAGATTTGTCTGCACGTGAACTGAGAGCACATATATTTAAAAAAAATGTGTAATAGTGTATATACCTTCAAAAACCCATCTAATGTCTTGCAGAATAATTTTTTTGCCAGACAGGAAATCTTAGCATTTCTATGCATGAGGACTAATGCTCTGGAGGGCCCTTCTAGGTGACCACGGGGCTAGACCTGGGCTGGCCAATGAAAGTCTGCAGGGATGTATGCAACCTGCTTTGTGCTGTCCTCACATGTGGCTGTTGAGCCCTTAAAATGCCACTAGTGCAGCTAGAACTGAGTTGTTAATGTTACTGAGTTTAAATTTTAATTTTAGTAGCCACATGAGGCTGGTGGCTGCTGTATTGATGAATGCAGGGCTGACAAATGGAAAGTGGCAGCAATCCTTGGAGCTAGAGAATCCCTGCCAAGAAGGCATTGTGCCTTCTCAGTGCACATGTAGAAGTGAAACCGCCATTTCTGCAAGCCCAGAGGGGCTCTGAGCGTAGCATGTTCCCTGCACGTTGGCCCAGGGAAGGGGGTGCTGGAGGAGGTTTCAGAGGCATTTGCACCCAGGGATACTTTGGGCTTTCCAGTAGAATCCTGACTTTAAGTGCTTTGGGTCTTTGGCCCATGCCCACATGTCTTGTCTTGTGTCTGGGTTTTTGGGTTTAGAAATCCCCAGTGGCATTTCCTTGCTCTGCTCCCATCTGTAGGGCCAGGGCTTGTCCGGGTCGCATGTAGGTGGGGGATGCGCGTCTGCCCAGCGCTGTCCTTCCCCTCACCCTTGGCAGGCGGTTGTCTGTGGAGCTTACACCAGTCATTGTGAACTGACTTTTGTAATGGTTTCCTGAAGTTTATCCAATTAGAAAGAACTTGTGGCAAATCTGGGTTTGAAGCCCAGTACCCTGGGTTTGGAGCTCGAGTCTGCCCTGCTTTACAGAAGTGAGCTTCAGGTACTTTAAGGGTAAGTTAGGTGGAAAGAAAGGCATGAGCAGCTGGCAGAGGGGAGCATGAAGCTCCAGGGAAAAGAACACCCCACTGAGGACAGCAAGGCTTTGCAAGGAGAGCCTTTGGGGCCGCCCCGTTCCATCCAGGTCCTCCCTAGGCTCAGCATCTGAAGCCCTCGCTGCGCCTGATTGCACCCTGCCCCCTAACCACATGCAGAGCCTGAGATGTGCACTGGCTTCATGGGGGCAGAGCTTCTCATCTCAGGGCATTCTGCACATAAGCAATGGTGCTGATGGGAGCCAACCACTGGTAACAGACTTTCTGGAACAGAGTATCTGACAGACCTCAAATATACCCATTTGCTCAATGCTTAGCCAACTCTCTGTGGCTGGTGCCATGTGGTTCCCATTCCAAAGGTAGGAGAATGCCCCTCTGCTGGCCGTGGGCCTGGTCCTCAGGCTTCCCGCACTGGCCCAGGGAGCTGAATGCCTCTCACCCACCAACCTCTGTTGAGCTCATGTTACTCTCAGACTGTATCCTGCAGCCACTGCACAAGCCATGAAAGCAGGTGGGGTGTTTCTGTCTCCCTTGGTGCTATTGGGTAAAGCCAGGTGCTTTTCCACTTTGTGCGCATGCCTGCTGCATGCTCAGTGCCCCACCAGTGTCAGTCTACCAGCCAAGTCACTGAGTCAGGGGGCAGAGCTGGTGCCTACCCAGAGGGACTGAAATCAGGATCTCAAAGGGGTATCTGCACCCCCTCCCCCAATGCTCACTTCAGCTTTATTCACAATAGCGAGACAAGGAGACAGCCTAAGTGTCCATAAATGGAGGAATGGGTGAATCAATGTGGTGCATATACACAGTGGAATATTGCACAGCTAGGAGAAGAGGGCAATCCTGTCATTTGTAACACCACGGATGGACCTTGAGGGCATTATTCAAACTGAAATAAGCCAGACAGAGAAAGACAAATACTGTATGATCTCACTTGTATGTAGAATGTAAAACAATCACCTCACAGAAACAGAGAGTGGAACGGCAGATGCCAGGGGCTGGTGAAAGGGAGAGAGAGAAGGTAGTCATGGCACAAAATTTCTACTGTGCAAAATGACTGAGGCCCCCAGATGTGCTCTATGGCACGTGCTTATAGTTAACGACACTACTGTGTGCTTAATATCTGCTAAAAGGGTCGCTGTTATATTAAATATTCTCAACACACACACAAATAATAACAATAATAATATAAAGGGTAAGAGGAAACTTTGGGAAGTGATCAATGTGTGTATGGCCTTGTTGGTGGTGACAGATGCACAGATATTTACTTATCTCAATAAAGTGGCTTAAAAAATCACCACATGCCACAAGCCTGTCACAGCCTGCTGACCACCTCCCTGTGATGGCTGATGGAGTGTGCCGTCTGCGGCTTGGTGCTGATGCACACTCCTGATTCTGCACTTGCAGCCCCTCAGTGCCCTCTGTCCTGTCCTCTCTGCATCATGACACCAACACAGCTGCCGGGATCGTCGAGGGAACATCCACTGAGCATGAACTGAATTCCCCGACTTCCCCCCTCCATGGCCCCTGAGGACAGGCCAGACATCTCTGGCTGCAACCAGCCTCAGCATTGAGAACCCTATTCCTCGGGTTTGGAAAATCCAGTTATGTGAGTAACTGTTCGTCTCTGCCTTCGCTGGTGATGCAAGCGTGCTCATTCCACACAGACACCACATCCTTCCTGCCCCTGCTGAGCTGTGACCACTATATATTCTTCAAGTTTCCCTGCTGGCTGCTCCTGAGGCCGGAGTCCGGGTGAGTCCAACTCTGCAGAGCAGGGCAGCAGAAGGGCCCAGGGAGGGCCAGGGAGGAGTGCAGAGGGCCAGGCTTGTCTTGGTTATGGAGCAGGGATTTCTTCTGCCAGCCTCCAAGTCTGTTGTAACAGTTCTGCAATGTTCTGGACAATAAACAGATGGCTCAAAGGCAATGCCACTTTCCCAGCCTTTCACTGCAGTGCTCACCGATGCTGTTCTCCTAAAGAAACTCTGAGTTCTGTAATGTTCTTTCATGTATATCGTTGGATTCTGTGGGTGCACTTACATGTGTGTCAGGGATGGGGCTGAGGACGGGGCAGTGGCCACAGCTTACACCCATCACCCAGGGGCTCTTTCAGCCACCTCCCTGTGGAGGAAATGAGAATTCACAGAAGCCAGGGGACAGCAGGGATGTGGGGAGAGGTCAAGGTGGAGTGCACCAGGGTCAGGGACAGGGGGCACAGAACCGAAGTGGAGTCCCAGTGTGGATGGAGAGAATGATGGAGAGGGCAGACCTGGGAGGGTCTGCAAGGTTGTCTCTGTCTGGAGAGGCTCCCCATTCCTTGTCAAATGCATAAGGGGATGAACTGTGGGCACACGGAGCCCAGAGCAGAGAGGCAGGGATGGAGATGGAAGAAGGACAGCACGTGGGAGGTGCCTTGAACATGGAACTGTGGTCATTATGGAGTGCAGTCTGGAGAGTTCTGCAGCCCCACAGGCCTGCGCCCTCCCACCAGCATCATTTATGACTTTCGGCTGATGTGTGCTTTTTGCAATTCAGCAATAGGAAGGGATCCAGTGCGCCCATTCATCCAGTCTAGATGTGAGCAGCCAGTGTCTAGTCCTTGTGGAACTCAATCTAGTTAGGAAAACCATGTGCTAATGAAAGGCTGTGTGGGGTAATGCTGGGAAAGCGTCCTGCCTTTCAGCCGTCTGTCTTAACACCTTTGGTCATTTTGTTGGTTTGACCGAGATACTTGGTTAGGCGGTGGAGGAATGGAGTGGAATGGTCTCATACATTTCAGGCTACGAAAAGTGCTGTGTTGTGGGGGCATAAGCTCAGAAATCTGTGACCTTCGTCTAAATCCTGACTTTGAATCTTGCTGGCATGAAGACATGAGCACATCACCGAACCCCTGGAAGACCCAGTGTCAACCCCCACAAACCGGGTGGGACATGTAGTCCGTTTGGGTTTTGTGCAGGCTGGGTGGGAAAGAGCACTGGTCTAGCGCCAAGCACTTGAGAAGCTCTTGGTAAACGTGGATTCTAAAAGTGATTATGGTAACTTCAGATTTTGCAAGGAGACACTAAGGGATGGGTGTTTATTGTTCCCCCCGATGCACACCAATATCCATCTCGTTTGTGCATGTCCATCAGCAGTTGAGCAGAAAGGCTGTGGAAGACCATCCCCTCTCCCCTCTCCCCCGCCACGAGCCGCTCAGCGATTACCAAGGCTTTCTAGGTTTCTGGCCTCCTGTGGCTCTCCAGCCATCTTACCCCGGGTCAAACAGAAACAAGGAACTGATCTCTGCCGTTGGAAGGAACTTAAAAATCATCTGTTCCACTCTGTCATGTTACAGATGAGGAAACTGAAGTTGAGACAGAGTCAACAGTTTGTCCAAAGTCACCAGGGGGACCAGAGTCCTCCGGGTGATACGTCCCAGCACCCTCGCTCGGGCGGTTGGGGAGGATAGGGCATCGTTATGCTGTTAATGCGTCGTGTTTATGGGGTTCATTGTTGTTTCTCTGCACAGGGACACCCTTCTTCCATGGCTCAGGATACACTCCTGGGTCGAGCCAATAGGAAAACTTGGTAAGTATTTCACTCACTTTCCCAAACTAAAGATGGCAGCTTGTTACTGTCTGGTTATATTTATTTCTGCTCTGTCTCCTGGGTTTCTGACCCCTGGGCTTTCTCTGAGGGCAGACTTTAAAGACTCTCCTTACCCACAGGCTGTTTCTGCCGCCTGACCTCCCAGTGTGGACCTATGCCCAGGAGCCCTGAGCAGAGCTTCTCAGGAGCATGGAAAGTGTCCGCTGCAAGCTGGCTCGCTACCTGGAGGACCTGGAGGATATCGACCTGAAGAAGTTCAAGATGCACTTGGAAGACTACCCTCGCCAGAAGGGCTGCACCTCAGTCCCTCGGGGCCAGACCGAGAAAGCAGACCACGTGGACCTAGCCACTCTGATGATTGACTTCAACGGGGAGGAGCAGGCGTGGGCCATGGCAGTGTGGATATTTGCTGCGATCAACAGGAGAGACCTTTATGAAAAAGCTAAGCAGGAGGAGCCAGAGTGGGGTGCGTATTTTTTTTTAAGTTTCGATGAAATACACATACTAATTGTAAGACTGCAGTTCAGTAGTGTTAAGAACATTCATGTTATTGGGCAATCAACTCCAGAACTCTTTTTTAGCTTGAAAAACTCTATACCCATTACACAACTTCCCATTCTCCCTCCCCTCAGCCCCTGGCAACCAGCACTTTGTGTCTCTGTGAATTTGACTATTTTAGGCATCTCTTGTGCATAAGGTATTTGTCTTTTTGTGCCTGGCTCATTTCTGTTAGTATACATCCTCAAGTTTCATCCATGTTGTCACATATGAGAGGACTTCATTCCTTTCTAAGGTGGGATAATTTACCATGGGATGCATATACCACATTTTGTTTATCCATTCATCCATCAGTGGACATTCAGATTGCTCCTAAATTTGGTTATTGTGAATAATGGGTGTACAAATTTCCTTGAGAACCTACTTTGGATTCTTTTGGGTATATGCCCAAAAGTGGAATTACATGGTAATTCTAAGTTTAACTTTTTGAGGGAGTGCCATAATGTTTTCCATAGCACCTGCACCATTTTACATTCCTGTCAAGAGTGTGCAACGGTCTTAATTTCTCCACATCCTTGCCAACACTTACTTTATTATTATTATTATTTTAATAGTAGCAATCCTAATGGGTATGAGATGGTATCCCGTTGTGGCTTTGATTTGCATTTCTCTATTGACTAGTGGTATTGAGCATCTTTTCACGTGCTTTTTGATCATTTGCTTATATTGGTAGAAATGTCTCTTCAAGTCCTTTTCCCATGTTTTAATTGAGAATTTGTGTGTTTGTTGTTGACTTGTGGGATTTCTTGACATATCCTGAGCATTAGCCCCTCATCAGATGTAAAGATGTGCAAATATTTCCTCCCATTCCTTGGGTTGCCTTTTCAGTCTGTCGATGGTGCCCGTGATGCGTCACAGTGAGGATGCTTGTGTTCTCATTAGTTGTTTTATTATCTCGGCTTCATGTTCTTTCTTCCTTTCAAGATAGCTCTGTAGGAATTTGGGAGAAAACCCTTTGTTCTTTCTTACCTTCCTTAAACACCCAAGTCAGGGCTCAGCTTCCCCTAGGGACTCCCTGACGAGTGCCACTTTTCCCTGTCACTCTGTGGCCGGAACTTCTCCAGGACGCCATCCAGTGGGAGCCCGTCATGTCTGCCTGCCTGGCAACAGCCTGGATCTCTGTTCACCACGACTCAGGGGCAATCCCTCACCTTTCACAGCTTTAATTTGTGGGAGAGCCTTTCCTGTGGCCATCACATTGGACATTGGAATAGTAAAAGGAATTATCTCCATCCCTGTGAGAAAATTGGGGGTGAGGTCCTTCCTTGTGTCTTGGTCTTCTGACTAAGGGAAGAGCACACAGAAGGGCTCAGAGGAATCTGGGAAATCATGGTACAGTGATGTTGAGCCAGTGGAAAGGAGGAATAAGAATGAGTCACAAGTAAATTGGTGCAGCCACTGTAGAAAGCAGTATGGAAGCTGCTCAGAAAACTAAAAAGAGAAATACCATACAACCCAGTAACTCTTTTCCTAGGAATTGACCTGAAGAAAACAAAATCCCTGATTAGAAAAGCTATATTCACCCCTATGTTTACTGACACATTATTTACAATAGCCAAGATAAGGAAACAACCAATGTGTCCATCAATAGATGAATGGATAAAGAAGATATGGTATATATACACATAGAGTATTATCCAGCCTATAAAAGAAAGTGATCCCACCATTTGCAACAACATGGATGGACCTAGAGGGTATTATGCTCAGTGAAATGAGCCAGGTAGAGAAAGACAAATACCATTTGATTTCACTTATTCGTGGATTCTAAAAACAAAATAAAACAAAATGAACAAAACAGCAGTAGACTCATAGACCCTGAGAAGTGACTAGTGGTGACTGTGGGGGTTGAGCTGGGTGGGGAGATAAAGTGGCACAAAACCTCAGTCATAATATAAGTTGGTCACAGGGATGGAAGTGCAGCATGGAGAACATAGCCAATGCTTCTGCAACATCTTTCTATGTTGACATTAACTGCAGTAGTTGGGATAAGGATTTAAGAATGTGGTTACTGTTGAATCACTATGTTGTATACGTGAAGCCAATATAATACTGTGTATTAACTATACTTCAATAAAAATATGAGTCAGCACATCAGGAGAAGCATGGTGAGGGAAAGAAAAATGATGTGGGATCATGAGGCAGAGGTGAACAGCAGCAGGGTGTTATAAACAAATCACATATAACAATTATAATTGTGCTAGTACTTACATACTTGTTAACCAAATTAAAGTACAGTGATCACAGTTGGGGAGTGGCCCACTGAGCAGTTTTTGTGGGTTTTGCTCCTTCCTCACCAGAACACCACGAGGTCCAGGGAACTTTCAATTTCATGATACTAAGTGAAAAAAGTCAGTCACAGAAAGACAAATGTAGTGTGACTGCATTTGTAAGAGGTGCCCAGAGTGGTCCAAACCAGCCCCTCAGTGGCTTCCAGGGGCTGCAGGGTAGGGGAGTAGGGAGTTGTTTCATGGGTGTAGTGTTTCATTTTTGCAAGATGGCAAACAATTCTGTCTGCCCAGAAGTGTCAAGTGGGCCGGGAAGGGTGCTCTCTGGTTGGGGCCCTGCTCTGGTCAGAGCCAAGGCCAGTACTCAGTGCCAGGTGTGTCTTTGGCTAGAGCCTGGCCCTTCACCACTGTGTTGCCTTGGCATATGCAACTGTAATGAGGGCAGGAGTTTCCTTGGAGGGATGCTGGGCTTAGGCTCTTGGTAGGAGTTGTGGCTTTGGTTTGAGTTAATATTTGGGTCTTGCTTTCTGATCAGGTCACCAATAGCACTTGCATTCTGAACAAGCAGGTGTCCGCCAGAAATACTCATATAGCTCCTGGGCACCTGCCCACCTGAAGTTATGCCTGCCGTGCTTCTCCTGGTGCTTCGTTCTTGCTCTAATGCGCCTAAATTTCCCCCATGAAATGCCTCTTGGGGATGTGTTATTTACTAACTGTTCTTATCTGTGATTCTCAACTGTAGATCCATGTTGGAATTTTTAAAATATAGTGGTGCCTGGATTCCACCTCACATACATCGGTGAATAACTGCTGGGTGGAGTCCTGGAGGCACTCCTCTGAGAGCTTCCTGGGTGAATTGCTGGCCACTCAGCATTCTGAACCACCGAGTCAGACATAAACCAGATTGGTGATTCTCACTCTGAAGAATCAGAATGGGGGTGAGGCAGACCCCAGGCAGTAGGGTCAGGAAAGGATGGTCCCACTGATCTGCGGCCATCTCTGAGATTTTGGAGAGAGTAGGGACGACCTCAGAACCAGAGCTCCAGGTAGCGTGGCAAGTCTGCCCAGAACAAGTGAGGACAAGGGAAGCCTGCCAGCCTCACATGTTTGCTGGCTGATTTTAAGACTGGGTACTTGGGGAGACAGTGCTAGGTGGGTGGGTGGCATCCCTCACTTTGGGATGCTCAGGAATGCCTGCAGCTGGATGCTTGACTGTATGCCTGCCGCACAGCCCTGAGATGTGCTTCTGTTGGAGACGTCCGGGCAGGTGCTGCTGAGCAGGCCAGGTGTTGTCTGTTGGCCCTCAAAGACATCATGTCAGTCAGGAGTCCTGGTTTTTAATACCTTGTATTTCTTTCCCTTTTATTTTCAGATAATCAGCCAGTCATATGTCAGGAAGAAAGCCTTGAAGAGGAAGGGATGGGTTTGTTGGGGTATCTTTCCAGAATCCCTGGTTGTAAGAAAAAGAAAGGTAAGCAGTGGGGGTGGTTGCCTCCCACTGGGTTTGAAGACCCAGTTTGGGAGTCGCTGAGAAGCTAGGGCACATGGTCACCCTACCTGCTCCTGCCCCTTGAGGCACCAGAGCTGAAGAAACAGGCCCGTGTTCACACGCTTCTGGCAGTCCCAGAAGTCAGGGAGGTGACCGCTTCTGGTTTTGAGGGCATGGGCTGTAGACTGCCCTAAGGAGTAAGACCGCATAAAGGGCTTTCCATCCGGAGGCAGCCAAAACATGGCACTTGTTCTTCTCGGCTGTATGTGGGTAGATATTGACATCTAGATTTTCTGAGAAATTGCACCTCTGTTTCTTAGTTCCAGTGGACCACAGGCCCCTGGTGATAGCTCCTCCATGCTCGGGCTTCCCCCGTAGCCTAACTCTCTGTGTTTGCCACAGATTATTGTAAGAAGTACAGAAAATATGTGCGGAGCCGATTCCAGAGTGTGAAAGACAGGAACGCCCGTCTGGGTGAGAGTGTGAACCTCAACAAACGCTACACAAGGTTGCGCCTGGTCAAGGAGCACCGGAGCCAGAAGGAGAGAGAACACGAGCTCCTGGCCATCGGCAGGACCTCGGCCAAGACGTGGGACTGCCCCATGAGCTCCCTGAGCATGGAGCTCCTGTTCGAGCCCACTGACGAGCACGCCGAGCCTGTGCACACGGTAGTATTCCAGGGAGCGGCGGGCATCGGGAAGACAATGCTGGCCAGGAAGATCATGTTGGACTGGGCGTCAGAGAAACTTTACCAGGACAAGTTTGACTATTTGTTCTACATCCACTGCCGCGAGGTGAGCCTGGGGACACGGAGGAGCCTGGGGGACCTGATTGTCAGCTGCTGCCCGGGCCCAAACCCACCCATAGCCAAGATAGTGAGCAAGCCTAACAGGATCCTCTTTCTCATGGATGGCTTCGATGAGCTGCAAGGAGCCTTCGATGAGCACACAGAGATGCTCTGCACCAACTGGCAGAAGGTGGAGAGGGGAGACATTCTCCTTAGCAGCCTCATCCGGAAGAGGCTGCTTCCCGAGGCCTCCCTGCTCATCACCACAAGACCCGTGGCCCTGGAGAAGCTGCAGCACTTACTGGAGCATCCCCGCCATGTGGAGATTCTGGGTTTCTCAGAGGCCAAGAGGAGGGAGTACTTCTTTAAGTATTTTTCTGATGAGCAGCAGGCCAGGGAAGCCTTCAGGCTGATTCAGGAGAATGAGGTCCTCTTCACCATGTGCTTTATTCCCCTGGTCTGCTGGATCGTGTGCACTGGGCTCAAGCAGCAGATGGACAGTGGTAAGAGTCTCGCACAGACGTCCAAGACCACCACCGCGGTGTATGTCTTCTTCCTCTATAGTTTGCTGCACTCCCAGAGTGGGGCACAGAAGGGCCAAGTCTCTGCCAATTTGAGGGGTCTCTGCTCGCTGGCTGCAGATGGCATCTGGAACCAGAAAATCCTGTTTGATGAGTGTGACCTCAGGAATCACGGCCTGCAGAAGGCAGATGTGTCCGCTTTCCTGAGGATGAACCTCTTCCAAAAGGAAGTGGACTGTGAGAAATTCTACAGCTTCATCCACATGACCTTCCAGGAGTTCTTTGCTGCCATGTACTACCTGCTGGAAGAGGAGGAACAGGTGGGCACAAGGAACACACCACAGACTTGTCTAAAGCTTCCCAACCGAGACGTGACGGTCCTTCTTGAGAACTATGGAAAATTTGAAACGGGCTACCTGATTTTTGTTGTGCGTTTCCTCTTTGGCCTTGTAAACCAGGAGAGAACCTCCTACTTGGAGAAAAAATTGAGTTGCAAGATCTCTCAGCAGATTCGGCTGGAGCTGCTGAAGTGGATCCAGGTGAAAGCGAAGGCGCAGAGGCTGCAGACGGAGCCCAGCCAGCTGGAACTGTTCTACTGCTTGTACGAGATGCAGGAGGAGGACTTTGTGCAGACAGCAATGAGCCATTTCCCTAAAATCGAGATCAACCTGTCCACCAGAATGGACCGTGTGGTTTCTTCCTTCTGCATCGAGAACTGCCACAGCATGGCATCCCTGTCCCTCAGGTTGCTCCATAATGCGCCCAAGGAGGAGGAGGAAGACGAGGAGGTTCAGGGCTCTGACGTGGACCACTGTGTCCTTCCAGACCCTCATGCTGCCTATTCCTACCGGTAAGGAAGCTCGGCTTCAGGCAGCAGGTGCCCACTGCCTGCCAGCCAGCCAGCTTTCTCTTGGCACTTGCTGTGTCTCCCTTCTTCTTGGCTGTCCTCCAAATGCAGTTCCCACAACTACATGGTGGAGCTGCACCCACTTCTGCTGGACCCCTTCACTGGCAGGGATTGGCTAGTGCAGGAAGGGTAGGTGGACATGTGGGGTGAGGAAAAGCCAGTGAGAACAGCAAGCCCATGTCAGGTGAATGTTCATTCAGCCCAAGATATTACAGGGTGGAGAATCGAATGGAGAATGCTGTGAACTCAGATTGCTTGTAATTTCCTTGGGGCTCTGTGCACAAGGCAGTAAATACCAGTGGGCAAAACAGCCCCAGTGACTGTCCAGGAATGCAGAGGGAAGCCGGGTGGGGGAGGACAGCGCTGTCCCGGCCCCACACCACACCCAGGCCATCACCAACAGCACCTTTGGCAGGTGTTCACCGATGGGCTAGGTGCTTGAGAGCCACCTGCCCATCTGTACAGCTGAGTGGCAGTTACCATGACTTTAGAAGTCCCTGTGCAGCAGGACCTGCCGCAGCTATAGTAGTCGTGGAAGGGGACTCTCTGTGACTGCTGGGATTTAACCTCCAGAGGAGACACTTGGCCTGGGACAGGACTCAGGGGGGAGGGCTGGCCTTCTCCTAGCAGCAGGAGTTTCAGTTTCCTTTCTCCGCCTCAGCTTCATTGCCAGGCCCACTTTGCCCTTCATGGCGCCCTCGTTGGGAACCACCTGCTGGGGCTTCAGTGGTGGCTGAGACCTGGTCCTGCTCACAGCGGCTCACGATCTGGCTGTGGGGACAGTCAGGGAGCAAGGGTGGACAGCTGAGGGAGGGCTGTGGCAGGAGCCCCTGCAGAGCACACCTGAGACACAGGGCAGCCCCCGACCTTGAAGGACCGGCATGAGGGAGCCCTTTGGGGGACAGTGGGACCAGGTAGCAGGTGTGTTTAGACAATGGCAACTAGGTCCAAATGGTAAAGAAGCCAGGAGAGAGGACAAGAAAGAGGGAGAGGTGGAGGCTGGCAGACTTTCTCGTTAGGGCCCCGAGAGCTAAACTGAGCAGATGAGAGACCCTGCCTTGATTACATGGCTGCTGGGAGGCCGCCAGAGACTCTGAAGGCAGCTCCTCTGAGAAGCCCGATGCTGTCTAGCCCACACCATCCTCTGAGCAGGAAGCTGGCAGCATGTGTCAGACAAGCTGAGCCCCAGCTGTCGGCCGAGTCCAGCCCATCCTTGACCCATAGAGTCAGATGTGCACCTTAGCGGGAGCTGCACACTGGGCCACCTGAAGTCTTAGAAATGCTGACTAGCCTGGGCCTCAGAGATCCCGACCTCACCCCTAGGGTGTGGCCTGGCCTCGGGGTTGTCAAGAGAGCATGATGTTATTGTGGGGCCTCTGGCAGCGAGAAGTGGCCTCTGGGTCACTCAGCAGAGGGTCCAGGCCCGTGGGCAGGCTGGCTGACCAAGGTGGGGGATGAGGGCACATGTGGCACCACAGCCATGGGCTCACATCTCCCCATGTAAGGTGTGCAGAACCCTCTTACCGAGCCTCCCTACCTTTTTCATTTCACGCCTGACAGTCTAGTTCTGGGAGTCGCTCCATAATCTCTGGGTGGCCTCTGAGCTGGTGGCCCTAGCTTGGGTTTGTCACTCTTAGGGACTGATTTGCGCCTCTCCGCTCCCTCCCTCCACCTTCTAGAATGGCAAACTGCTATCTCACGTCCAGCTTTTGCCGGCGCCTCTTCTCGGTCCTGAGCACTAACTGGAAGCTCACGGAGCTGAACCTCAGTGGCAATACTGTGGGGGACCCAGGGATGAAGGTGCTGTGTGAGACACTCCGGCAGCCTAGCTGCAACATTCAGAGGCTGTGGTAAGAGTCTGCTTGCATGTGTGCGACGGAGAGACATCTTGGGGTCCCTTCAGTGGGTTGTTAGTTGGCTAGGGCTGCTATAACAAAATACTTGTTAAAATGCAGACTGAGAAGCCTGAAGGACTGAAGTCCATTTTCTCCCAGGCCTGGAGGCTGGGCGTCTGAGACCAAGGTATGGGCAGGGCTGGCTTCTCCCAAGCTTCTCCCCGTGGCTTGTAGATGCCGTCTTGTCCCTGTATCTTCACACTGTCTTCCTGTGTGTGTCTCATCTCCACTTCTCACAAGGACACCAGGATCCAGGATTAGGGCTTGCCTCAGTGACCTAATTTTAACTTAATTACCTTGGGAAAGGCCCCATCTCCAAATGTAGTCTCACTTTTAGGTCTTGGGGGTTAAGACCTCAACCTGTGAATTTTGGGTCAGCAGGTATGATTCAGCCCAAAGTGAGAAGGCAGAATGGATTGGAGGCCAGTTGTTTGGCAAGTTTCATAGAGGGAAGAATGAAGGGGAACTGAAAATGAATCATTTGTTGGGACAGGACACAAGGGCATGGCCTTCCTCACCCCCCACATCCTCGTTGGCCTGGCTCAAAGATGGGAACAGAGAGTTTCACTGTGTGCAGTGACCGCCTGGGCCAGACCCATCAGGGTGTGTGGTGCAGGCCGACCTGCCCCAGGGGCCCTCCTGTAGCTTCATGACAGGGGGCTTGTTCTGAGCCCACACTGTGAGTCAGATTCACGTGTCTGGGTGGGGCACACGGTGGTCAGGGCGGCCCCTCCAGCCCTCTGCTGGCACACATCTGCAGTTTTGAGGAGCTGCACAGAGAGCCCTGAAGCCAAGCACTCCGGGATGCTTTTGTGCCCCCTCTTGCTCATCGCCCTGCCCCCACACCAATCTTATCAACTTTACTTCCTATTCAAGCCATTGTCTGCTTTTCCTCATCCTCTTTCCACCAGCCCAGGTCCAGCCCTAGGATCACAAGCCTGGGCACAAGATTCTCACTGGTCTTGCCATCGTGGCCACCACAGGTAGACATGTGTCTCAGCACATATTAGTGGTCAAATATACCTGTGAGACCAGTGTTGGCTGTTTGGTCTCCTTGAATCCACCTTTGCCACCTCCCAACCCACCCTCCATTCAGAAGCCAGAGGGTTATTTAGAAAATTTTGCTTCGACCATGCCATTCCCCTGCTCAAACGCTTTCTCTCTGCCCTCTTGATAAATGACAAATCCTCTCCTTGCCCTCAGGGCTGTGGCTGACTTTGGCAGTTAATCTCCCTCTCTACCTTCATCCCCCACACTCTGTCTGGCACACCTGTGGGTGCCCCTGGTTGATTCCAGAGGGTGGGACACAGACAGGGAGGGTGTCAGGGAGATGCTTTGCAGATAAGTAGAGATTTGGTTTTCCACTAGCTTATAGTTGGTGTGAAGATGGGGCAGAAAGGAAAGCAGCCCAACATGCTGTACGGCACAGGACCAGCCAACCTGAAAGGGGATGTGGTGTTGTTCTTGCTCCCATGACAGGGACAGATTACAGTTGCTGACAGTGGTGGTGGTAGTAACAGTGTGTGTGTGTGTGTGTGTGTGTGTGTGTGTGTGTGTGTGTGTGTGTGGTGGTAAAGCAAATCAGAAATCGTGAAGGGCTGAGATTAAGTCATAAAACTGAGCAGCAGAGACAAGTTTGGCAATGAGAAGTAGTCGGGTGTGATCCTAGAGCCACGACATGTGGTGAGCAGATTAAGCAGGTGGAACCCACTAGTTCACCACCCTTGATCCTTGTCATCTATGACACAGGCCACATCACTTATGCTTGGAGAACTGACTGCCCTTCCCAGGAGGGGCTCCCTGACAAGTGCTAGCAGGCTCAGCTAGTAAGCCCTCAACCTAGCTTCCCAACATGTCTTGGGCTGTGTTCAGGAGTTCTGATAAGGAGACAGTCTACAGGAACTTTGTGATTGTCACGTGAGCACCACGCAGCGTGGTACCCATGTGAGCGCACACGGGAGGGCGGCACCAGAGGAGTGGCCCGCATTCTGACGCTTCCCTCTCCTCGCTTGGTGTGAAGGCTGGGACGCTGTTGTCTCTCTCACCATTGCTGCTCCAGCATCTCCTCGGTCCTCAGCAGCAACCAGAAGCTGGTGGAGCTGGACCTGAACCACAATGCCCTGGGAGACGTCGGAGTCAAGCAGCTGTGTGTGGGGCTGAGGCATCTGCTCTGCAGGCTGGAGAGGCTCTGGTGAGTGGGAGCTGTTTGCCTCACAAAGCCCGAGCGGTGGCCTTGGGGAACCACGATGGGCTGGTGTTGCGAGAACAGCCCTGGCTGCTCGGCGGATTCCATGTTTGTCCCGGGGTGACCGTAAAAAGCTCAGTTAGTGCACAGTCTTCCAGGATTGTGCACAGTAACAGAAACCTGCATCCTCACTGAGGTAGGATTAATAGACATAAGTGATTCAGAAAAAAACATTTATTTCTGTCTTATGATGTCTGTCCATGGCTGGAATCTCTGTTCACTTGGGAACCCAGTCCAAGGCATTGGCAGAATGAGAGTCCTGCAGACTCTTTTCTTAAAAATTGAAGTATTGTTGGTATACAATATTGTATTGTATCAGATGTACAACACTTGACTCAACAATTACATACATCACAAAACGCTCACCATGATAAGTGTGGGTACCAACTGTCACCTTCAAAGTTGTTACAATATTATCTACTATATTCCCTATGCTGCACTATTCATCCCTGTAACTTACTTATTTTATAATTCTTTTTCCCCTTCACCTGAGCCATTTGGCTCCCGACCACTACCAGTTCATTCTCTGTGAGTTTGTTTCGTGTGTTTGGTTTTTGTTTTAGATTCCACATGTAAGCGAAATCATACAGCATTTGCCCTTCACTGCCTGACTTATTTCATTTAGCATCACAACCTCTATGTCCATCCATGTTGTTGCAAATAGCAAGATTTTATTCTTTTGCATGGTTGAGTAATATTCTGTTGTGTGTGTGTGCCCCTTGGAAGGGCCTTGCATCTGCAGCAAGGTGTTCTGTTCTGGAATTGATGCATGTGCCTTCTGTAAAAGAAAAACAATCCAGTCAGGCAGTGTTTGCTGGGTAAGCTCCGGAGGGAAAGTTAAACAATCAGAAAAAATCATGCACACTTTAAGATATTTGCAGTCTAGCTGAGAAAATAAACCTCATGTAATGCACTGCTCTCAAAGAGTTGGGCCTTCATGACAAGCCCTTGGCTGCCACACTGAACAGAAAAACTAGTGCTCAAGCGATGCAGATTCTTCGAGTGCTTCAGGGAGATGTGAGTCTTCAAGAAAAGATGGCACTTGAAAATGGAGGGGTGGATTCATACCCACCGGGATGGCTATTACAAAAACAAAACAAAACAGAAAATCACAAGTGTTGATGAGGATGCTGAGAAATTGGAACCATCAAGTATTCCTTGTGGAAATATAAAATGCTGCATCTGGTGTGGAATATAGTAGGATTGTTCCTTAAAAAAATGAACATATGATCCAGCAAGCCTGCTTTGGGATGTTTATCTAAAGGCATTGGAATCAGGCACTCAAACATGTCTTTATACACCCACGTCCATGGCAGCAGTACTCTCAACAGCCAAAAGGTGGAAACAATGTAAATGTCCATTGATGGATGAATGGATTTTAAAAATGAGGTCTAAACAAGAAATAACAAGTGTTGCCAAAGATGTGGAGGAAAAGGAGCTCTCCTACATTGTTAGTGGGACTGCAAATTGGTGCAACCACTGTGGAAAGCAGTGTGGAGGCTGCTCAAAAACTGAAAAGAGAAATACCATATGATCCAGCAATTCAACTTATGGAAATTTATCCAAAGAAAACAAGATCAGTAATTTGAAAAGATATATGTACCCCCATGTTTATCACTGCATTATTTACAATAGCCAAGATATGAAAGCAACCTAAGTGTCCATCAATAGATGAATGGGTAAAGAAGCAGTGATACATATACACAGTGAAATATTATTCAGCCACAAAAAGAAGGAAATCCTGCCTTTTGTGACAACATGGATGAACTGAGAGGGTATTATGCTAAGTGAAATAAACCATAGAAAAACAAACACCATATGATTTCAATTATGTGGAATCTAATAACAAAATGAACAAAACAGCAGTAGACTCAGGGATACTGTGAAGTGACGTGATTACCGTGGGGGAGGGGTTGCAGTGGATGACTGGGGTGGATGAGGGGGATAAAGGGGCACAAAAATCTCAATCATAATAGAAGTTGGTCATGGGGATGGTAGTACAGCATGAAGAATATAGTCAATGATTCTGTAACATCTTTCTGTGTTGACAAATGGTAACAACACTTACTGGGGTGAGCATTTAATAATGTATATAACTGTCAAATCAGTATGTTTTACACTTGAAACCAATATAAAATTGTATATCAACTGTATTTCAATAAAAAATAATACAAAAATGAGGTTCATGAACCCATTACAGCCTTAAAAGAAATTCTGGTACATGCTGTAATGTGGATGAATCTTGAAGACACTGTACTAAGTAAAATAAGCCAGATGAATGATTTCACTGATGTGAAGTGCTTAGAATAGTCAAATGCACAGAGACAGGAAGTAGAATGGTGTGTGCCATGGGCTGGGCAGGGGTCGTGGGTCACTGCTTCGTGGCATGGAGTTCCCACCCATGGAGATGGGTGGTGGCCGTGGTCACAAAGGAAGGTCAATGTACTTAAACGCTGCTGACATGTACAGTCAAAAATTATTATGATGGTAAACTTGTGTTGCATGTATCTTACCACAGTAAAAATAAGTGAGGGAGATGAAAAGATCTCGCATTGGCACAGGCTTGGAAGGTGTTGCCTTGCTATTATACCAGATAGAAAAGGGAATGTGTGGACTGGATGGGTGGAAGCCCCAGATCAAGTGCTTCCTTGATTGATGTCACTGTGTGGTGGGATCGTTGCTGTGACACCTCCCGTCTCTGTGTAAGGTTGGTCAGCTGCTGTCTCACATCGGAGTGCTGTGAGGATCTTGCATCTGTCCTGAGCACCAACAAGTCCCTGACCAGACTCTACTTGGGGGAAAACGCCCTGGGAGACTCAGGAGTTGGAATTCTATGTGAAAAAGTAAAGCAGCCACAATGTAAGCTGCAGAAACTGGGGTAAGTCTTCATGGGTGTCTCGCAGGGAAGCAACTTCTCTTGAAGGATGCAGCGTTTGGAAAATGTGGATGTGGATTGCTCTAAAAAAGGTTCATCAGGCGGAGTTGAGGGTGGCAAAGGAAGAAGACAACATCTGAAGTGGTTGGAAGCAGCAGATACCACTGCTTGCCAGTTATTTATGGTATAGAGCTGGAGATTCTTAGAGTTGAAAGAAAGCTGGGGTTGTGCTTCTCCGAGTGCTTCTCCACTGAGTGAAACACTCTATCCTGCTGTTCATGTGGAGAGTCACCCATCCATGTGGGCACTTCCGTGCACACTGGGCGTCACTGTGCCATTTGGCTGCTGCGGTGGGAGACAATTCTTATTCTCAGTGGCATTTTCCTTGGTCTCTGGGCATTGGTCCCTGTTCTGCTCCCTAGAGCTCTGCTCGGAGATGCTGATCTCAATTCCTGAGACAACACTCACACTCTGGATCTTCTCATCTCTTGCCTGAACATCTCTAAGGCCTCCGCTAGGATGTGGCTTAGTACCACCACCTAGTCAGTCACGCTGTCCTAGGGAGGGCAGGTCTGAATGTCCCTGTTTGGAGTGCAGTGCCCAGGCCTGAACCTGATACTCCTAAAGAAGTTTGGTGGAATTTTCACCTCCTGCAGGAGGCACTCTACTGTCAGTGGTGGAGTCTGTGACTTCCAGATGTTTTTGGTGGTCACATCAGATCATGAGTTTGTTTTGGAATTCTTCAGAAAACAATAATATAAAATTCTAGTGTGTGTTCTAACATCAACAACCAATTCTCTCCAGACACCAACTGGGTGTCTTACAAGTAAATTCAGTTTTGACACCAACTACCCAAAGTTAGAGCAGACCTCACAGTTTAAGGGCTCTGTCCTATAAGACTGCCACTTGCTCCCCCAGAGTCAGGTGACTCACATTTCTAACTTGGCTATGAGCTGGGGGTTCTCAGGTTTGGAAATTTGCTAGGATGGCTCATAGAAACCAGGGAACCACTTTATTTATATTTATATTTATTATGAAGGATACTAATGAACAGCCAGATG
This sequence comes from Manis javanica, assembly GCF_040802235.1. Taxonomy (NCBI): domain Eukaryota; kingdom Metazoa; phylum Chordata; class Mammalia; order Pholidota; family Manidae; genus Manis; species Manis javanica. The sequence goes on along the minus strand of NC_133169.1, from coordinate 31,438,778 downwards.
AACAGATGCACAAGATGAGGTGCAGAAGGGTCCAGAGGGCAATAGCGTCTCCGTCCATGCAGTTGGGGTGCTCCACCCTCCCAGCATGCAGATGCATTTACCAATCCAGAAGGTCTCCAAATCTCAGTGTCCAAGAGATTTTATAAAGCTTAATCTCCAGCCTTCTTCTCCTCTCCTTCCCTGAGACGGGTGTAGGACTGAACGGTCCAGTCCTCTTATCAGCTGGCTGGTCTGGTGACCAGCCCCATCCTGAGGCAATCTAGGGGCCCCACCATAAGTCACCACCATAGCATGAACTCAGATGAGATCCAAAGGGGCTCCTTACAGTAACAAACTCCTATCACTTAGGAAATTCCAAGGCTTTTAGGAGTCCGGTGCCAGGAACTTTAAAAAGGAGAAAGTATGGCCCAGGGACACCCAGATAGAAGGCAGTGGAAGTCAGTGCAGACATGACCCACTGCCTGTCACTAAACTCCAGGGCAATGCTGCCTCTTGATTTGTTCTTCGTATATCCCACACTCTCCAAGCTGTGGGGGTCTCACATTTAGCTCTGCTAAATTTCATGTTATCTTTCTTTTGATCTATTGTCCATGAATTTTTGAATTGTGTTTCTGTCAATATTACACATACACACAACAAGCAAACTATAAATGTTCTTCATTCATGTTACTGATAGAAATACCAACCCAGATCAGCACCAAGACAAAATAAGAGCAGGAAGGGTCTTCACTGAGGATAACCTGTTCATTCATAATGGAAACCCATCTGTGTTCACAAATCTCTGATTCCTTCCTTGATCTGTCCCATTGGCCCAGCCTCAGACACCATCTTCTCTCTTTCCTTGATGAAGTCTAAATTAAATTCAATGCCTCCACTTCTTCCTCTTGCAATTTGCTACTCTTAGTTTGTTCAACAGACATGATCTGGCCCTTTATTTTCCAGACACTATTGGGGCTCAGTTGTGGGTGCTCACACAAGCAGGGAGTAAAACAGACCAAGACCCTGTTTTCATAAGCACTCTTGTAAGGGGCAATGGACACTAGACATCAGGCAAACAAAGTAATAACAGTATTTGTAACTGGTCTAATAAAATGGCAGTGGCCGCAAGGGCTGCTTCTTGCCCACTGTTCAGTGAAAGCCTCTTGAGCAGGTGATGTGGGATCAGGTACTAAAACAATATCTCTCAACTGCTGATCTTACTGTCTCCATAGTTTTACTTCACACAGAATGTCACATTTTGGAATCATACAAAATGTCGCCTTTTCAGATTAGCTTCTTTTGCTTAGTAATATCTACCTACGTTTTCTTTTCTGTGTCTTTTCTCGACTTGATAGCTCATTTCAGATCAATGTATCATTGTCTGGATGTACCCATTCAGCTATGAAGGACATCTTGGTTGCTTCCAGTTCTGACAATTATGAATAAAGCTGCCATAAACAAGCATATGCAGGTTTTTATGCAGACATAAATTTTCAGGTCCTTTGTGTAATACCAAGGAGTGATACAGTGGGATCATATGGTAAGAAGATGTTACGTTTTGTTAAGAAACCACAAAACTGTCTTCCAAAGCAGCTGTACCATTTCTGCATTCCCACCATCAATGAATGAGAGTTCCTTTTGCTCCATTTCCTTGCTAGAATTTAGTGTTTTCAAGTGTTCCATATTTTTGGCCATGGAGGTGCACCTATCTCCCAACACAAGCAACCCAAGGAGGACAACACCGAGACATATAATGATTAAAATGGCAAAGATCTAGGATAAAGACAGAGAATTGTTTATAAGATTCCTCTATTATTGTCCTTTTAATTTTCTCGGGGTCTGCAGAGATTTCCTGCTTTTCACTTCTGATAACAGTACTTTGTGTCCTCTCTCCTTTCTCTTCATTAGCCTGGCTAGAGGTTTTTCAATATTATTGATTTTTTAGTAAACTGGCTTTTGGATTCATTGCTTTTTCTGTTAATTTCCTGTTTACAGTTTCATTGATTTCTGCTCTAATTTGTATTATTTATTTTCTTCAGTTTACTTCACATTTAACTTGTTCCTCTTTTTCTAGTTTCTTAAGGTGGATGACTGATTTTAGATCTTTATTCTTTTCTCATCTATGCATTCTATGCTATGAAGATCCATCAAAGCACTGTTTTTTCTACATCCCACAAATTTTGATAAGCTGTTTTAATTTTCGTTTAGTTCAAAATATTCTGAAATTTCTTTTGAGATTTCTCCTTTGACTCATGTTTTATTTAAAAGTATGCTGTTTAGTGTCCAAAAAATATTTTGGAATTTTCCAGCTATCTCTCTGTTATCTATTTCCAGTTTCATTTCATTCTGGTCTGATTTCAATCATATAAACTTACTAGGTCACGTTTTATAACGCGGAATGTGGCCTACCTCGGTACAGGTTACACGGGAGCTTGAGGGGAGTGTGCCCCCCAGTGCTGCTGGATGAGGTGGTCCATGGCTGTCAATCATATCCAGTCGGTTTATGGTACTGTTGGGTTCAACCATGTCCTTCCTGATTGTTTGCCTGCTGGATCTTCCATTTCTGATAGAAGGGTGTTGAAGTCTCCAATTAGAGTAGATTCATCTATTTCACCTCACAATTTTATGATTTTGCCTCACATATTTCGGCTCTGTTTTTGAAACACATTAAGGATTGTTGTCTTCTTGGAGAATTGACTCCTTTATCATTATAAAATGTCCCTATTTATTCCTGATAACTTTTGTTTCTCTAAAGGCTGCTCCATCTGAGATTAATATAGTTATTCCTGCTTTATTTTTTATTTTTAAATAAAAAATTATAGCTTTATTGAGGTGTGACTAACCAATAAAAATTGTACATATTTAAAGTGTACATGTTTTGCTATATGTATACATTGTGAATTAATATCCACAAATAAGCTAATTAACTCATTAATCACCTCACATCATTACTTTTGTGGTGAGAACACTTGAGATCTCCTCTCTTAGAAAATATCCAATACCCAATATATTATTAATAATAATCACCATGCTGTACATTAGATCTCCAGAACTTACTCACTTTATAACTGAAATTTTGTGCCCTTTGATCAGTATTTCCCCCTTCTCCCCACCCCTCCAGCCTCTGTTAACTACCATTCTACTGTTACTATGAGTGCCTTTTGTTTTTTTTTAGATTCTACATGTAAATAAGATCATGCAATATTCGTCTTTGGTTCATCTCAGCGTAATGTCCCCTAGGTTCATCCATGCTGCCACAAACAATAGGATTTTCTTCTGTTTTGAGGTTGAAGAATGTCCCATTGTACTACATATTCTCTGCTTTATTTTGATTAGTGTGAGCATGTTACAGCTAACTTTTACTTTTATTATTTCTCCCATCCCCTTACTTTTAACCTGTTTGTATCTTTATATTTAAAGTGTTTTGTTTTATAGACAATATATAGTTGGGTCTTGCTTTTTTGTCCACTCTACAGTAACTATCTTTTAATTGGTTTATTTAGACCATTCATGTTCAAAGTAATAATTGATATACTTGGAGTAATATCCGTCATATCTGTTCCAGCTTTCTAGTTATCACTCTTGTTCTTTGATCCTCTTTTTGTCTTTCACTCTTTTTCTTTTATGATTTTATTTGGTCTTTTATATCATTCCATTTTTTCTCTTTTCTTAGCACATCCATTTATAATAAAAAAAATTTTTCTGCGTGGTTACTCTGAAATACACATTTTACTGCTCCACAGGAAGTGTGAGCATCCTATAATAACAAAATAATGCTAATTCTTCCCTCCTGTCCCTTGTATTATTGCTGTCTTTCATTTCACTTTCTATAAGTATATATATGCACATAAATATAAATAATTGAATACATTGTTTCTCTTATCATTTTGAAGATGTTATTTGCTCCATTTAGAATATAAAAGTGAAAGTTGTTATTTCACTTTCACTGACCCTTCCTTTCTTCATGCACAGCTGACCTGTAGTATTTTCATCTTTCTAAAGAAATTTTTTTAGCATTTCTTGGAAGACAGGTCTATTGGCAACAAATTCCCTCAATTTTTGTTTGAGAAAGTCTATTTCTCTTTCATTTTTGATGGATAATTTTACAGGGTAAGAATTCTAGGGGTTTATTTTCCTGTTAACACTAGGTATTGTGCAGTTTCTGAGAAGTCAGACATAATTCTTATATTTGCTCTTTAATTGATGAGGTAATTTTTTCCCTTTGGCTTCTTTCAGGATTTTCCCTTTATCTTTGATTTTCTGTATTTTGAAAGTCATAAAGCTAAATGTAAGATTTGTTTGTTTTTGTGCTTGTGTTTTTTATCCCAAACATTTATCCTGCTTGGCGTTCTCTGAGCTTCCTGGATTGGTGGTTTGGTGTGTGACACTAATTTGGGGGAAATTCTTGTTCATTATTGTTTCACATGTTTCTTATACTCATACAACAACTTTAACATTTGTTCCACAATTCTTGGAGATTCTGTTCTTTTTTCTCAGCCTTTTTTGTCTGCTTACTTTTTGGTTTTGGAGGTTTCTTTTGAGACACTCTGAGGCCTGGAGAGTCTTCCTCAGCCCCATCCAGTCTAATGGTAACCTGGCCACAGGCTGCTCTTCTGCTACAGTATCTAAAAAAATCCCTGCTCTTCCTTTGGTCATTCTTATGATTTCTGTCTCTTTGCTTACATTGCCCATCTGTTCTTGTACACTGTCTACTTTATCCTCTAGACTCCATGGTTTTAAATTCCTGATATGATACTTTCAGCAGCATTACTGCTGTACCTGAGGCTAGTTCTGATCTTTTCTCTGTATCTTTTTCTTTGTCTTAAATTACCTTGCAATTTTTTCTTGATAGCTGAACATGATGTTCTGGATGAAGGGAACTGCTTTAAGTAGGCCTTTAGTGCTGTGATGGACGGGGAGGCGAAATGTTCTAGAAAGGTCTAATTAGGTTTCAGTTTTTCAGTGAGCCTGTGGCTCTGAGCTGTGAGTTCTCAGGGTTTTCCAAGTGCTTCTGAGTGTAATCCTCCCACTCTTTGTGGGACAGGGTGGCTAAGGGGCCTGGCATTAAGTTCGTCTCTTAGGGTCAGATAGGCTCTATGATGTCCCTGCAGGGCAGGCTTTTGTTGACTAGTTTTTCCAGGGTGCAAGGCTTGCTAAGAAGATTTGTTCTGATATTTATTATGAGACCCTAGTTGAACACCTGGAGGCAAACTCACAAAAGTATGGAAACTCCACATCCTTGCCAACATTTGTCTTAACTTTTCAATTTTAGTCATTTTAACAGGTGTGAAGGGATAATTTCATGGTTTTGATTTGCATTTCACTAATGATTACTGATGTTGAGCACCTCTTCACATACCTGTTGGTAATTTGAGTATCTCTTTTGTAAAAATGTCCTTTGCCTATTTTAAAAATTATATGTATTTTTGGTTATTGAGTTGAATAAGTTCTTTAGTTATTTTGGATATTAACCCCTTATGAGATACATGATTTGCAAATATTTTTTCCCATTCTGTAGGTTGTCTCTTCATTGTATTGATTATTACTCTTGCTGTCAAGAAGACTTTTAGTTTGATGTCATCCCACTTGTTTTTTTATTTTGTTGCTTGTGATTTAGGTGTCATATTAAAAACAATCATTGCTAAGACTCATGTCAAGGAGCTTTTTTCCTATATTTTCTTCTAAGAGTTTTATGGTTTCAGGTCTGACATTTAAATCTTTAATTTATTTCAAGTTTATTCATGTGTAAGATAGGGGTCTAGTTTCTTTTGCACATGAATATTTAATTATTTCAGCCCCACTTATTGAAGAGATGGTCTTTTCTCCACTGAGTAGACATGGTTCCCTCATAAAGTATTCGTTGACTGTATACAATGGGTTTATTTTTGGGCTCTCAATTCTGTTCTGTTAGTTTATGTGTCTGTTTTCAGGCTAGTACCACATTGTTTTAATTAATATAGTTTTATAATATAGTTTAAAATCAGGAAGTATGATGATTCTAGCCTTGGTCTTTCTCAAGATTGCTTTGGGTGTTTGGAGTACCTTGTGTTTCCATAAGAAATTTAGGATTTTTTGGACTTCTGTTAAAAGGTCACTGGAGTCTTGATAGAGATTGCATTGAATCTATAGATGGTATCAAGTAGTATGGACATTTTAGCAACATTCTTCCAATACATGAACAAGGGATATTTTCTCATTTATTTCTTTCCTCTTTAATTTTTTTCACCAATGTCTTGTAGTTTTCAGTGTACAGATGTTTTCCTTCCTTGGTTAAATTTATTCCTAAGTATTTTATTAATATTTGATCCTACTAGAAATAGGATAGTTTTATTTATTTCATTTTCAGATATTTCATTATTTGTTTATAGAAATGCTACTGATTTTTGTATATTCATCTTTTATCCTGTAACTTTACTGAACTTGTGAATTAGGTCTAACAGTTTTTTATTGTCTTTAGGATTTTCCATATAGAAAATCATGTCATCTGTAAATAGAGACAATTTTACTTCTTCCTTCCAATTCTGATGCCTTTTATTTATTTTTCTTGCCTAATTGCCATGGCTAGGATTCTCAATACTATTTTGCATAAGAGTGATGGGAGTAGGCACTCTTGCTTTGTTCATGATTACAGAAGAAATGCAACCTTTTACCATTGAATATGATATTAATAGAGGGCTTAACATATATAGCCTTTATTATATTGAGGTAGTTCCTCTGTATCTAACTTGTTAAGCATTTTTATCATGAATGGTTGTTGAGCTTTGTCAGTTGTTTTTCTGCTTCTGTTGGGATGATAATATGATTTTTATCTATCATTACACTAATGTGATTTGTTATATTTACTGATTTGCATGTTGAACCATCCTTACATCTCAGGGATAAATCTTACTTGATCATGGTGAAGATCCTTTAAGTATGCTGTCAAATTTGGTATACTAGCTTTTTTTTTTTCTTTTTTTTTTTTTGAGAGGGCATCTTTCATATTTATCGATCAAATGGTTGTTAACAACAATAAAATTCAGTATAGGGGGGTCAATGCTCAATGTACAATCATTAATCTATCTCAAGCTTAATTCTCGTCAGTCTCCAATTTTCTGAAGCATAACGAACAAGTTCCTACATGGTGAACGAATTCTTACATAGTGAATAAATTCTTACATGGTGAACAGTACAAGGGCATTCATCACAGAAACTTTCAGTTTTGATCACGCATTATGAACTATAAACAATCAGGTCAAATATGAATATTCGTTTGATTTTTATACTTGATTTATATGTTGATCCCACATTTCTCCCTCTATAATTATTATTATTTTTATTTTTAATAAAATGCTGAAGTGGTAGGTAGATGCAAGATAAAGGTAGAAAACATAGTTTAGTGCTGTAAGAGGGCAAATGTAGATGATCAGGTGTGTGCCTATGGACTAAGTATTAATCCAAGCTAGACAAGGGCAGCAAAACATCCACGGATGCAGAAGATTTCTCTCAAAGCAGGGGGGATGAGGTTCTGAGCCTCACCTCTGTTGATCCCCAATTTCTCACCTGATGGGCCCCCTGCGATGGTGCCTGTCTTAGGTTGTTCCTCCCTTGAGGAATCTTACCCATCTCTGGCTAACCAGTCATCTTCCAGGGTCATACAGGGAAATGTAAAGTTGGTAAGTGAGAGAGAAGTCATATTGTTTGAAAAGGTTAGCTTTGTAGTTCTTTGCAGATTTATGCCCTGTGGCTTCTATGCTCAGCACTTGTCTCGAGGTATCTTTACCACCTGGAGGAATTATGATACTCGGTAAATTCAATATGAGGCACGAATTCTATTTAAGGGTTGTAATTAGGAAGGAAGAAGAAAAGCTATAGAGGTAGCATATGGAAGAAAACATGGGAGGATTGATTATTTCTTTGACATATCTTCTTGTAGAGTACCTTAAGCATGTATAGGTTTTAAACTACTAACTAATTTGCACACACATATTAACATAATAGGAATACGGTGACATAAACAAAGCAAATCTATAATTACCATCCATCTCCAGTGAAGCCAAGAAAACCATTTAGGCACCCTAGGCATTTGTGAAAATTTGTCTATGATATGATGGATATTGTCCTACTGTACTTGAACAGTCTGAGAAAAATCAGACAAATTAAAGCAGCCCATTTCTGGGATCTGTTCACATCCCATATGTTCTTTTAACCGTAGATAGTCTATAGTCATAAGATTTTGGAGCGCTACAACTTGCACCCCTCCCAACTCCTGGTTGAGTTCCAACAGTACAGATCCGGTCAAATTCGTTGTATCACTGTATGCACATGCCAGCCTAGACATCTCCCTTCTCATTCCAATGGCAAGTCCAGGAAATGGTGGGGTGGACGCAGCCACAACCGCAGCATCGCCCAGATCCCTGTGAAGGATTTTTGATGATCATCCCCCGGCACGAGTCCTCCACAGAGTGCTGATGCCGGAAGCTCCTCCTCATATCGTATCTTAGTTCATTTTCTGGGTATCCAAGCTAGGCCTTGATCTTCTGTTAGTCCATTTTTGGGTTCTGTAATTCCACTGCTGTTTTGTTCCTTCAGTTTTTCCTTTGTTCTTATACTCCTCAGATGAGTGAAATCATTTGGTATTTCTCTTTCTCCGCTTGCCTTATTTCACTGAGCATAATACTCTCCAGCTCCATCCATGTTGCTGCAAATGGTTGGATTTTTCCACTTCTTATGGCTGAGTAGTATTCCATTGTGTATATGTACCACATCTTCTTTATCCATTCATCTACCGATGGACATTTAGGTTGCTTCCAATTCTTGGCTATTGTAAATAGTGCTGCGATAAACATAGGGGTGCATCTGTCTTTCTCAAACTTGATTGCTGCGTTCTTAGGGTAAATTCCTAGGAGTGGAATTCCTGGGTCAAATGGTAGGTCTGTTTTGAGCATTTTGATGAACCTCCAAACTGCTTTCCACAATGGTTGAACTAGCTTACATTCCCACCAGCAGTGTAGGAGGGTTCCCCTTTCTCCATAGCCTCGCCAATATTTGTTGTTGTTTGCCTTTTGGATGGCAGCTATCCTTTCTGGTGTGAGGTGATACCTCATTGTAGTTTTAATTTGCATTTCTCTGATAATTAGCGATGTGGAGCATCTTTTCATGTGTCTCTTGGCCATCTGTATTTCTTTTTTGGAGAACTGTCTGTTCAGTTCCTCTGCCCATTTTTTACTTGGGTTATTTGTTTTTTGTTTGTTGAGGCGTGTGAGCTCTTTATATATTCTGGACGTCAAGCCTTTATCGGATCTGTCATTTTCAAATATATTCTCCCATACTGTAGGGTTCCTTTTTGTTCTATTGATGGTGTCTTTCGCTGTACAGAAGCGTTTCAGCTTAATGTAGTCCCACTTGCTCATTTTTGCTGTTGTTTTCCTTGCCTGAGGAGATATGTTCAAGAAGAGGTCACTCATGTTTATGTCTAAGAGGTTTTTGCCTATGTTTTTTTCCAAGAGTTTAATGGTTTCATGTCTTACATTCAGGTCTTTGATCCATTTTGAGTCTACCTTTGTATATGGGGTTAGACAATGGTCCAGTTTCATTCTCCTACATGTAGCTGTCCAGTTTTGCCAACACCATCTGTTGAAGAGACTGTCATTTCCCCATTGTATGTCCATGGCTCCTTTATCAAATATTAATTGACCATATTTGTTTGGGTTAATTTCTGGAGTCTCTAATCTGTTCCACTGGTCTGTGGCTCTGTTCTTGTGCCAGTACCAAATTGTCTTGATTACTATGGCTTTGTAGTAGAGCTTGAAGTTGGGGAGTGAGATCCCCCCTACTTTATTCTTCTTTTTCAGGATTACTTTGGCTATTTGGGGTCTTTGGTGTTTCATATGAATTTTTGAATTATTTGTTCCAATTCATTGAAGAATGTTGCTGGTAATTTGATAGGGATTACATCAAATCTGTATATTGCTTTGGGCAGGATGGCCATTTTGACGATATTAATTCTTCCTAGCCATGAGCATGGGATGAGTTTCCACTTATTATTGTCCCTTTTAATTTCTCTTAAGAGTGACTTGTAGTTTTCAGAGTATAAGTCTTTCACTTCTTTGGTTAGGTTTATTCCTAGGTATTTTATTCTTTTTGATGCAGTGGTGAATGGAATTGTTTTCCTGATTTCTCTTTCTATTGATTCATTGTTAGTAAATAGGAAAGCTACATATTTGTGTGTGTTAGTTTTGTATCCTGCAACTTTGCTGTATTCCGATATCAGTTCTAGTAGTTTTGGAGTGGAGTCTTTAGGGTTTTTTATGTACAGTATCATATCATCTGCAAATAGTGACACTTTAACTTCTTTACCAATCTGGATTCCTTGTATTTCTTTGTTTTGTCTGATTGCCATGGCTAGGACCTCCAGTACTATGTTAAATAACAGTGGGGAGAGTGGGCATGCCTGTCTTGTTCCCAATCTTAGAGGAAATGCTTTCAGCTTCTCGCTGTTCAGTATAATGCTGCCTGTGGGTTTATCATATATGGCCTTTATTACGTTGAGGTACTTGCCCTCTATTCCCATTTTGCTGAGAGTTTTTATCATGAATGGATGTTTAATTTTGTCAAATGCTTTTTCAGCATCTATGGAGATGATCATGTGGTTTTTGTCTTTCTTTTTGTTGATGTGGTGGATGATGTTGATGGATTTTCGAATGTTGTACCATCCTTGCATCCCTCGGATGAACCCCACTTGGTCATGGTGTATGATCCTTTTGATATACTGTTGAATTCTGTTTGCTAATATTTTATTGAGTATTTTTGCATCTACATTCATCGGGGATATTGGTCTGTAATTTTCTTTTTTGGTGGGGTCTTTGCCTGGTTTTGGTATTAGGGTGATGTTGGCTTCATAGAATGAGTTTGGGAGTATTCCCTCCTCTTCTATTTTTTGGAACACTTTAAGGAGAATGGGTATTATGTCTTCTCTGTGTGTCTGATAAAATTCCGAGGTAAATCCGTCCGGCCCCAGGGTTTTGTTCTTGGGTAGTTTTTTGATTACCGTTTCAATTTCTTTGCTTGTAATTGGTTTGTTTAACTTTTGTGTTTTTTCCTTAGTCAGTCTTGGGAGGTTGTATTTTTCTAGGAAGTTGTCCATTTCTTGTAGGTTTTCCAGCTTGTTGGCATATAGGTTCTCATAGTAGTCTTTAATAATTCTTTGTATTTCTGTGGAGTCTGTCATGATTTTTCCATTCTCATTTCTGATTATGTTGATTTGTGTTGATTCTCTTTTTCTCTTAATAAGTTTGGCTAGAGGCTTATCTATTTTGTTTATTTTCTCAAAGAACCAGCTCTTGGTTTCGTTGATTTTTGCTATTGTTTTATTCTTCTCAATTTCGTTTATATCTTCTCTGATCTTTATTATGTCCCTCCTTCTGCTGACTTTAGGCCTCATTTGTTCTTCTTTTTCCAGTTTCGATAATTGTGATGTTAGACTATTCATTTGGGATTGTTCTTCCTTCTTCAAGTGTGCCTGAATTGCTATATACTTTCCTCTTAAGACTGCTTTCACTGCGTCCCACAAAAGTTGGGGCTTAGTGTTGTTGTTGTCATTTGTTTCTATATATTCCTTGATCTCTATTTTGATTTGTTCATTGATCCATTAATTATTTAGTAGCATGTTGTTAAGCCTCCATGTGTTTGTGAGCCTTTTTGTTTTCTTTGTAGAATTTATTTCAATTTTTATACCTTTGTGGTCTGAAAAATTGGTTGGTAGTATTTCAATATTTTGAAATTTACTGAGGCTCTTTTTGTGACCTAGTATGTGGTCTATTCTGGAGAATGTTCCATGTGCACTTGAGAAGAATGTATATCCTGTTGCTTTTGAATGTAGAGTTCTATAGATGTCTATTAGGTCCATCTGTTCTAGTGTGTTGTTCAGTGCCTGTGTGTCCTTACTTATTTTCTGCCCGGTGGATCTATCCTTTGGGGTGAGTGGTGTGTTGAAGTCTCCTACAATGAATGCATTGCAGTCTATTTCCCTCTTTAGTTCTGTTAGTATTTGTTTCAGATATGCTGGTGCTCCTGTATTGGGTGAATATATATTTAGAATGGTTATATCCTCTTGTTGGACTGAGCCCTTTTTCATTATGTAGTATCCTTCTTTATCTGTTGTTACTTTCTTTGTTTTGAAGTCTAGGTATACTAGCTTTTTGAGAAATTTTGCATCTACATTCATCAGAAATACTGGCCTGTAGCTATCTTTCCTTTGTGCTATCCTATCTGGTTCTGTATCAGGGTAATGTATCACTTATAAAGTGAGTTTTAGTGTTCCCTCTTTGATTTTTTTGGAAGAATTTTAGAAGGATTGGTGTTAATTCTTCAGATGTTTGATGAAATTAATCAGTGAAGACATCTGATCCTGGGCCTTTCTTCATTGGGAGTTTGTAATTACTGATTCAATCTTCTTATGAGATTGTCTGTTCAGATTATCTATATCTTTTTGATTCAGTCTTGGTATGTTGTATGTTTCCAAGATTTTTTAAATTTCTTCTAGGTTGTACAGTTTGTTGGTTAGATTTTCAGAGTAGCCTCTTATCATCCTTTGTATTTCTGTGGTATCAGTTGTAATGTCTCCTCTTTCATTTAAAATTTTGTTGACTTGGATCATCTCTCTTTTTTTCTTGGTTTATCTAGCTAAAAGTTTGTCAATATTGTTTATATTTCTAAGAATTAATCTTCAGTTTTGTTGGCCTTTTCCATTATTTTCCTATTCTCCATTTTATTTATTTCTCCTCTAATCTTTCTATCTTCTTTGAGGTAACTGTAAACTTAGTGTGCTCTTCTTCTAGCTTATTGAGGTATAAAGTTAGACTATTTATTTAAGATCTCTTAATTTTCTTGATGTATGCATTTATAGATAGAAACTTTCCCTGTAGAACTGATTTTACTGCATCCCATAAGTTTTGGTATGTTGTGTTTCCATTTTTGCTTGTCTCAAGATACTTTTTAATTTTCCCTATAATTTCTTCTTTGACCCATTGGTTGTTGTTTAATTTTCATGTGCTCTTGAGTCCTAGTTGCATACTGTGTAGTTAAAGAATGTCCTTGGTATGATTTCAGTCTTTCTAAATTTGCTGAGACTTCTTTGGTGGCCTATGATTTCTCCCAGAAATTTTCAATGTGTGCTTGAGAAAAATATGTGCTTGGATAGAATGTTCCAATTGAAATTTATTGTCTCTCAGTAGTGGAAGCTAAAATTCCAAGATAAGGTGTTGACAGGATTGGGTCTTTATGAGGGCTATGGGAAGAAATCTGTTCCACACTTCTGTTCCTGTTTCTGGTGGTTTGCTAGCAATATTTGACATTCTTTGGCTTTTAGATGCATCACCTCTATCTCAGCCTTCATGTCTACATGGTGTTTTTCCTCTGTTGTTGTGTATCTGTCTTTGTGTCCAAATTTCTTCTTTTTATAAGGACACCAGTCATATTGGTTTAGGGCTCACCTGAATAACTTCACCTTAACTAATGACATCTTTAATGACTCTATTTCTAAATAAGGCTGTATTCTGAACTACTAGGGGCTAGGATTTCAACATAGAAAGTTTTGGGGGATAAAATTCAACCTATAAGTATCTATCTGTCAAAACTGGAATCATAAGTGAATACTTTCCTATAATTTGCTTTTTTATTTATCATGGATATATTGTACAGACCTATAGAATTGGACTTAATAGTTCAACACTAATGTATTTAGCTACCCATTGAATGATGAACCATTGGGTGAGTTTCTACTTTTTCAGTATTACAAAATCTGAAAAAATATTTGTATGTACTACTTTATGTACATGTGAATATTTCTTTTGATGTGGATATCAATAAGTGGAATAAAAGAGACAAAAATTTTAGGCATTTTATATTGTTAGGTACAGCCAAATTTTCTTTTCCTGAACTTTAGGCCTTTATCTCTGGAGTAATAATGCAATCCTCCCAATATTATATAAGTGCCATACAGTGACCATTTTAAAAATTATTTAGTACTTTTTTTTCTCTTCTTTTTTAATTCCTATTACTTACTCCACCCCCATCTTTTGTCTTGTTCTTGCCCTCTCCTAAATTCCTTGTTGAATAGTGGGACTTTCCAAGAGGCTGACCAGCCAGCAACAGAGGACAATCTTAAGTTTCTTTACTTTCAGTTCCTGTTACATCTCCTCTTTCTTTTACGTAACACCAGAAGAAGTGTTCTAAGATGCAAATTTGATAATACTGAGCCTTTGCTCAAAAAACCTTCAAACATTCTTTGATGTCAGAATGACGTAGGTGTATGTTAGCTTAGCACATGAAGCTACCCTTGAACAGTCCCAGATCACTGCTCCTGCCCTCTCTACCACAGCCTTTACTCCACATTGAGTCATATTGAATTAGTTTTTAGTTCTAAGAACCTGACCCACTCTTTTCACCTCCCCTTATGCTTGCATACTACTTTTCTTTTTCCTGGACATTTACCCTTACTCTCCCACCCCTCCTCTCCATCTGGGAAGCTCCTTCTTACTCTTCAAGTAATTTCTCTGATCCCTACTTTTTATATATAAAAATAAAGATAAAAACAATGCTTTCATCTTGGTTGTGTAATAATTCAGTGAGATAATCCTATTTAAAGTCATCATCACACTGCCAAGTACACAATAAATATTCAATGAATGTTAAATCTTCCTCAATTTTCTTTGTGAGACAATTTTGTGACATAAGACATATCATTGGTAAACTTTTTAAGACCCAATAATTTAACTTAATGTAGCTCATGGTAAGATATCTATGCTCAGTATAGATTGGTCAACATTAAGATATGATGTTGGTTACATTTCTCTAATCCAGTGGATTGGAAGGTAAGACTTGGCTTTTTGATTTTCTGAACATCTCATTATATACTCTATATACCCATCACTCAGTCTCAATGGTTACCAATATTTTGATAATTTGGATGTGACTTTTTCTTGACAAAACCACCCTGCCTGCTGGTAACTACTGCCATTTCATTGTGCACTGCTCCTCAAACATGTTTCATAATCCCTTCTTTTCCTTTTCTGGAAATAGTAGTAAAGTTTGCCATTATATATCTTTCAAGATACTCTTTCCTTTTTGATGACCGCCTTCATTCTTCTAGAATGTTCTTCATCTTTACCAATGTAAGTCTGCTTATGCTGCTATAACAAAAATGCCATGGACTGGGTGGCTCAAACAACAAAAATTTATTTCTCACAGTTATGGAGACTGGGAGTCTAAGATCAAGATACCATGTATCATCTAGTTCCCGGTTAGGACTTTTCCTGGCTTGTGAATAGCCACCTTCTATCTGTGTCCTTATGTGGAAGTAGGGGAGAGGAAGCTCTCTGGGGTCTCTTTTATAAGGGCACTAATCCCATATTGAGGATTCTACCCTTAAGACCTAATCACCTCCTAAAGACTCCATCTCCAATACCATCACACTGTGGGTTAAGATTTCAGCATATTAACTTGCCGTGAAGGATACAAACATCCTGTCCATTACAGCTAGTAATCTTGTAACTCCCTTCTGTATGTTTACCATCTGGCAAAATGAGTTGGAGACCAGAACTTAATGGAAGCCACTCAAAACTTGTTGTTTTGGCTCATTTCTTCTGAGCTCCATGTCCCTTCCTTTTCATCATAATCCATCTCTGACGGTGAGTGGGTAAGCACCTCTGCTTTTCTTTGGTCATCTGTTCATACCACACTGAGTAACTTCTGTGTTTCTATTTTTCTTGACTCAAAGATACCATAGAGCTTAAAAAATTGTCATTGTTAAGGACTCTGGAAGGAAGGGATGTGATCACACAAGAAGTTCTTGTCCAGGTTTTGCTGTAGGCCTCACATATGTGGCTTTCTATATACTATATGACAACTTTCAGCCTCTGTATGGGAGTGACAAAGCTATCTCAGAGCCTCATGCCCTCAGGTGATAGAATATGCTCACCTTGACCCAAGAGTATTACATCAAAAATCTTAATGCCACTGAGTATGATGTGAACCTAGGGTTTTAATGCTCTGAGAAGCCCTTTACAGTACAAAAGAGCGAAATAAGCAGGGGCAGAAGAGGGAGAATTACACTGGAAGGCTGCAGTGCTAGTACCCTCTCCAACTGGACCTTAAGAGAAAGACATGATTTGATGAACCTCAGATTTGTGATCTGTAGGTGAGATGTAATTGTTCCAGCTGCACTGCCACCTTGCTTGGTTGAGGTAAGAATCAACCAAGGTAGGTCTCTGCAGTGTTGTGAAAATTATTGTCAGGGACAACCCAAGTGTCTTTCTGGAAGAAGTGGCAGTGAGGAGCATGCATTGTCAGAGGAAAAACCTGCAAGGAGAAGGAACGTGGGGGAACCAGGATCACTTTGCTTATGCTCTGCATGTTCTACTGACCCCAGCAGAGCACATGCTGAGACCATCATTTGTCTCTCTCATGGAGCCAGAGACAGGAGGTTATGCTGTCCTCGATGATATCCAAGATACTGGCTCCTGACCATTAAGTTGAAGATGCTGCTTTTCAGATAAAATGAGGTTTCTCCTGTGAGACAGCTGCACACTGCCCAGAGAAGGTTGGGCATTGAAGGTGTCTTTTCCTGTTCCTTCTGCAGGTTGGTGAATTCTGGCCTTACGTCAGGTTGCTGTCCAGCTCTGTCCTCCGTGCTCAGCACTAACCAGAATCTCACGCACCTCTACCTGCGGGACAATGCTCTTGGAGACTCAGGAGTCAAGCTTCTCTGTGAGGGTCTTCTGCACCCCAGCTGCAAGCTTCAGGTGCTCGAGTAAGTCTGTTAGCTTGTTACAGGGATGGGAATATGTGGTGGCTAAGCAGGAGAGGAGTGGTTTGGGGGTGTGAGGATGGGACAATCTGTATCTGAGAAGTGATGGTGTCTCCCTAGGGTGTGACTCATTACTGGGATCATGTGACTGGGAGGAGCCCTCCTTCCAGATGGTATAAAGGTAACTACTGGAGGTCCTTTCACCACAAACCCACACAAGGGGTAGCACGGTACTTGTGTTCGAGGGAAATTTGAGGGGAGACAGAGAACTTTAGAAAGTTTATTAGTTTGATCCATATAAGTAGCCAAGATAAAATACTCTCATGGGAAATGGAGAAGAGAATAACCATGGGTACATAAGGTTGCTCCAAACTTAGTAATGTTGTGCTTTTTCTGCATTTGAAACATATGATCTAGGAGGCCTGGGGGTATGGCTAGGAAATGTTTCCTTTAAATCACCCTTTTTCTTGCAGATTAGACAACTGCAGCCTGACCTCACACTGCTGCTGGAATCTTTCCACACTTCTGACCACCAACCAGAGCCTGCGAGAACTGAGCCTGAGCAGCAATGACCTGGGTGACCTGGGGGTCATCCTGCTCTGCGAAGTGCTGAAGCAGCGGAGCAGCCTTCTAAAAAGCCTAACGTAAGTCTGCTTTGCAGAGATTTCTGTGGCAGAGCTCTGAGCACTGTGGAAAAGTTGACCAGTTGTGATTTCATTTGCTCTTGGACTGAGGTTGGGCCTGGGCCAGTTTTGCAGATTTTTAAAATCAGGGTGTATGAAACATAAACATAATCAACTTCAATCAGACATTTCAAATTACCAAGCTTTAGGTGAGTTTGAAAAGACTTTCCATCCATATTTCTGAAAGAACCACAAGTTCCAGTGAAAGTGGCCAGGTAGAATTTTCTCTCTTTGCAAAAGGACTGCACTTTGCACAACTAGGCTGGTCTGTGGTTCGTTCTCAGTGCAAAGGTCTCTACTTAGTGGAAGTGTTGTTGATTTTGTTTCTAAATGGAAAGTGAGTGCACCAGAAACATCAAGATTGGAAATTACATAAAATTCAGCCTACCACTGGCCCCTTTCCATCAGGAGTGACGTTGCCGAGGTGCTCAGTATCTTTCTAATAAGAGCTTTCTGGTTTCACAGCTTCCATCGGCCCTGACAGTCACAGACTCCCCTGAAGTTGTTTCCTTCACTTGACTTGAGGGCCAGCATGCTCTCTTTTGGATTCTCCAAAAATTGCCTCATTGGCTGTGATTTCTGCTCAGTCTCCTCTTTTGTTTCTCTGCATCATTACCAACTTTATGTGCTGAGTCACCCTCTTTCTTGAGGATTCAAGCATCAGGATAATTTTTCTTCTCTACACATTCTCCGGCATTTATATTATCTAGTCTTTGGGCTTTCTATATATACGTGTCATGTCTCCCCACATCCCAATTTATATCTCCATGAATTCCTTGCCCAAATGACTATATGATCTTTCCCACTTGAAAGTCTAATAATCTTTCCAAACATCACATGTCCAAATCCACACCTATGCTATTTCCCCTCCCAAACCCCTCTGTCTTCTTCCTCATCTCAGACAATGTAACTAGTCTGAATTTCTCAGGCCTGAAACAATCCAGGCATCACCTTCGATGCATTTTTTCTGATCCATTGGTAGGTCCTGTTAGCTCTGCTTTCACAGCATCACCACTTTTTGACCACCTCATGCTGACTTCATGGCTTCTACCCTGGTTCAAGCCACTGCCACCTCTTCTCTGAGTTGTTCTGGTGGCATTCTGCCAGGCTTCCCCCATCTGTTTTCCTTACCATAGCAGACGGAAAGTACAGCTTAAACATGAGTCAGCTCATATCACTCTGACCAATGTGCTCCAGTGACTTCCTGTTACCTTCAAAGTACAAGCCACAAACTCATGGCAGTGTCCATGGCCCCACATGACCCGCCCCTGTCGTTTCTACTGACTCACCCTCCCCTAGCCTTTGTTCCTTCTGCTCTGCCCACACTGCTGTCCTTGTGGCCACATCTGGGGCTCTGTGCTTGCTCTTTCTTCTGCCTTGAACTCTCTCCTCACTGGGATCCACATGCCATGCTCCTTAATCCTTAAATCCTCTGCTTAAAGGGCATCTCTGTGAGTCTCTCTCTGACTGCCCTACTGAAAAGAGCAGGTCAGCATGCGCTTTACTTTTCTCTGCTTATTTTCTCCTTAGTGTTGACTACCATCAAACATGCTATGCATTTTCTTGTTTATTTATTATCCATATAATATTCCAAGAATATAAATTCCTTTAACTGAAGGACTTCTGTCCTTCATGATCTTGATGCTGAGAACCAAACAGGATGCAGGTTTGAATAAACAGAAATTCAGTCAGCACTGCATCCTTGTGAGGACACAATGGAATGTGTTTGCTATAGGAAAAGCCAACATTCCTAGAGCTTAGAGAAACAGAGGAACAAAGAGAGGGATTGGTGAAGATGAATCTGGAACATTGCTATATGTGGGGGCACAGACTTGACCCTGGTGGACACTGTGGAGAAGAGAGACAGGTTCAAAATAGACTGAGGTATCCACTGATGCAATCAAACCGTCTTATCAGCTTGGGATGACGTAAGGAAAGAGCAGAGCCAGGGGGCCTTAAACAGACACTTATTTCTCACAGTTCTGAGGAGAGAAAATCCAAGATCATGTTACCAACTGATTCAGTTTCTGGTGAGAGCTCTTTTCCAGGCTTATGGATAGACACCTTCTTGCTGTTTCCCCACATGGCAAAGAGGGGGGGGGGGCAGGCATACAGAGTGTGCGTTCTGGTTTAAGGGCACTGATCCCATAGTGAGGACCACCCCATGACCTCATCTAATCCTAGTTACATCTCCAAAGCCCCATTTCCAAATACCAGCCCACTGAGTATTAGGGCTTCAACATATGAACTTGGGCAGAGCACATTCATTCCATAACACAGCCAAATCAAGATTGTTAGAAATGTAGGACAAATGGTATGACTTCTTAGTTAAGTTGCAAGGGAAATTTTTAAAAAAGAGAAAGAGGAAGGACTTATATTAAAGAAGTCTTGAGAGGCATACCAAGCAATTGCAGTGGGTGGACTTTATTTGGCTTCTGATTAAATGGACATAATATTAAAAAGTTATCAGACAGTTGAAATTTAAATAATGATTGGACATATACTGATTTTAAGGAATTATTTTAGCTGTTTGAAGTGTGATAATTGAGTCTTGGTCATGTTTTAGAAAGCCTTCTTCATCTAGTGTTATACAACAATGTATTTATAGATGCACGAAATGCTGTTTAATATAATTCATTGATGTAAGTACTGGGTGGGTGATAGATGAAATAAGATTGGCTCAGAGCTAATTTCAATCCTGTGTAATGGGTATATGGAGATTCATTATATTATTCTCTATACATTTATGTTTAAACATTTCCAAACTAGAAGGTTAAAAATGTCACAGAAAACACATTAAGCATAAAGTGCGGCATTGGAGAGCTTTTGCGTGTGTGAGGTTAAGGGAAGCAAGGAGATGAATGTTTTAAGGTCAAAAGCTCTGAGAGAGCTCATTTGAAGAGTATAACCCATGACTCTTTACTTGATTTTACAGGTTGTATGAAATGTATTTCAATTATGACACAAAACATGCATTAGAAACACTTCAAGAAGAGAAGCCTGAGTTGACCGTCATCTATGAACCCCCCCGGTAGTGCTGGACACAGGGCCGCCAGACACCCTATTCTTTGCCTGTGCCCCAACCAGGAGCAGACAAATGGTGTGAGCCCTCCTCCACCCAGGTTAAGGCTGCTGCTCCGCGATTCTTCTGGTCCAGCAGGAGGATGGATCTAGCTGATGATGCACAGAGACCGTGAGCATCCTCCCAACCTCTGGGCTGAAGACATCAGGGAAATGCAATCACCCAACTGATACACGGTTCTCGTCACAGAGACTAGGAGGGTGTGTTTCTCTTGGGAACCTCATAGAACTTATTCAATAAAGCACTTTTTCTGTCTTCCTTTTCTCTTTTTACTTTCCAAATCTCTTTTCCTTACATGTTTTTCCCCTTCTTTGTTCTGTTTACTTTTGCCCATGACTCCTGCCATCTTTACCATAACTGACCATGACAGAACAAGTTATCTATATATTATGTTGCAATTTTGTGGCAGCAACTTATTTATTTTTAATTTTTGTAATAGTTATTTTTTTTAATAAAAGAATTAAAGTTTATTGCATCTGTTTGAAAATTCAAAATATAGAAAACTTTCTTATATTTATTGAGTTAAATAGTCTCCTTTAATTTTAAAAAAGGAAGCCTAAAAATGTTTTTACTCATTTTTCTAGAGTTTTATTTATTCTAAAACTCTCTGCTAAATGACTCCATTTTAATGGCTTGGGAGAAAATTGCCTCATCCTATCTAATGGCTCAGTTTTCAGCTCTAGAGGACAGAAAGTTGAAAATCATGAAAAGGAAGGCTTTAGGCTGGAAAGGGAAGGTTTCTGTGTAATTAAATAGAATTATGTGGAAAATGCATTTTGCCTTTAGCTATTATAACTTATCTTGTATTTATCTCATCCTAGGAGCAGTTCATCTATCATACTTCACATAGCATACAATGATTAATAGATATAATTAGTTGCTTCTCTCCACATGAGGCAACCACATGGAATTGTTCAGGATGGGAATACTACTTCTGTCAAATGAGCCCCTGCTACTCAAAGTGTGGCCAAAGGGCTGTGCATATAAGGAGCTCGTGCAAAAATGTAAATCAATTATGTTCCCAAGTACGCTTTTGAGATAAGTTGACTTCGTTTCATGATAAGACTTTCCCAATAAAGGACATGGTATGTGATTTCTATTCTGAAGAAACTTTTTGTTTTGTTTAAGACCAGCATTTCTGAGCAACTGATCTAGATATTTGTTTTTTGCATCTTGATAAAGGGAGCTATTGCTGACTGTGTCCCTGCCTCAGACACCTTCACATATAGGATAAAATGTAATCAAAAGCTTAGTTAAGCTGGAAAGGGAGAAAGATAAGTTTCTGGACACTAGAAGCTAACAACTGTATTGAGTTTACCTCTCAGAGACACAGAGGAATATCTGAAGAGATAAAGACCCCATAGTATAACTACAAATTTAGAAACGCCCATGAGGTTTTCCACACTAGTAGAACTAAAAACTAAAATTGCTGGGTAGAAAATCAATATATAAATATCAGTGACATGCAGATGGAAAAGAATAACTGTTTTCAACTGTCATAGAGAAGATGAGGTCAGGCAGGAAGTGGTAGTTGCTGCTAAGACCTAAAGGGAAATTTAAGTGAAGAGCAGGACACTTGTGTAGTCTGAAAGTACCTCGCCACAGGTTGCCAATGAGTTGCAAAAGGGAAATATAGCAACTATATGAAAAACAGAAATTAAATGGCACACTTATCATTTAATAAAAGAAATCAGTGACGGCAGATGGATGTCCACATTCTACTCCAGCCATTGTGCTCACCAGTTGCATGCTGATGGAACAGGACAGCACGTCACATCGGCAGCACCGCCCTGCAGCTGTGGAGTTTTGTGACATTGCATGGGGCACTTGCGGACCACCCCTTGCTGTCCAACCTGACAGTACAGCAAAACGGATCCCTTATGCAGCTGCTTGTTACCCGCAGGAGGACGATGAAGGCTCCCTCTTCCTCTGTGAGATACACTCTACATGCCTTTCAGGAGGCCCGCTGGCACTGACCCCTGTGATTCACTGTAGGGGCCAGTTTATTACATCTCCTTTGAATCCACTTTCCTTCTGTTGTGGGTTGCATTGTGTCCCCTCCCAGCTACCCACCCCATTTCATATGTTGAAATCCTAGCCTGCATTACCTCAGAATGTGACTTTATTTGGAAATAGGGATGTTGCGGGCATGATCAGTTAAGACGGGAGCATACTGGAGCAGGAAGGGCCCTGGTTCAGTGTGACCGGGGTCCCTATAAAAGGACAAGATTTGGACACAGACGTGCACACAGGGAGAATGCCATGTAAATATGAAGACAGAGATCTGCAAGCCAAAGAATGCCAACAATTTCCAGAAAACCAACAAAAACTAGGAGAAGGGCATGGAACAGATTCTTCCTCTTTGCCCTCAGAAGAAAGCAACAATGCTGACATCCTGGGTCAGAAACCCAGCCTCCAGAACTGTGAGGTGGTATGTTTTTGTTGTTTACACCATGCAGCTTGCAGCTTGTGGCATTTCTTGTGACAGTCTTAGCAAACTAATATAATCGTAACAGCAAAATGTGTATTCAGGCTAAAACGATACCTCTCACTCCTGGAATTGATGCTATCACTAGCAGCCAGGGGAAGCTCTCCCAGTGACCAAACTTTGTAGGAGTGGAGATTCAACCTATTCCAGTTTGTCTTCATATTAACTAATTATAGCTGTAATGATATCTTTCCAAATTAGGTCGCATTCTGAGTTAGTGGGGCCAGGACTTTAATGCATGAATTTGGGGGGACACAATTTAACTCACAAGAGTGCTGTGTCTGACTCCTCAAACCCTTATTTTTCTCACATGCAAATACATCCACTGTATCCCAACATCCCCCAGTCTTAACCCATTCCAGGTTCCAATCACACTTAAATATCATGTCTCAGGTATGGGTGGGACTTGAGGGATCATTTGTTCTGAGACAAAATTCCATTCCAGCTGTGAACCTGTGAAACCAGACGTCACGGGATGTATTTCTGGAGTGGGACAAGCACAGGACAGGCCTTCCCATTCCAGAGGACAGAAAGCAGAAGGTGAAAAGGAGTCACTGGAACCAAGCGAGTATGAAAAACGAAATGCGACAGGGCAGATTTCATTAGATTGTCGGGCTTGCGAATAATCCTCTCTGGCTACTCCCAGGACAGTCTCTGGGACCGAGAAGAGGATGACCTCCGCCCTCTGAGCCCTGACTGTGAGGGCGGGCTCGGCAAACTGTGAGCCGTCTCTGGGGTCTCCCCTTCTCTTGAAGCATGCTGTGTATTTTCAGGCAGATAGTTTTGTTGATCCATTTCCTGTCTGTAGAACCCTAGAGTCTGACAGCCTTCCTTCATTTCTTCCCATCTCTCTCTCCCTTAGTCCAGCCTGTGAGTGTGTCTGCTGATAGAACACTGACGAAAATCATGTTGGTCTCCTGTGTGATTCACGGGGGTCCAAACCTTCAGTCAAGGGGTGCTCCATGGATATTCCCTGGATGACTACACCTCTCTTCTTTTTTAAAAAAATTTTTTTAAATTTTCGGATCATTAATCTACAATCACATGAAGGACATTATGTTTAGTGGCTTCCCCCTTCACCAAGCCCCCCCACATCCCAGTTCACAGTCACTGTCCACCAACATAGTAAGATGCTGTAAAATCACTACTTGTCACCAAGTTCACAGTTACTGTCCTTCAACTTAGTAAGATGTTGTAGAATCACTACTTGTCTTCTCTGTGTTGCACATCCCTCCCCGTGCCCCCCCAACACTATACATGCTAATCATAATGCCCCCTTTCTTTTCTTCCGGCCCTTATCCCTCCCTTCCCACCCATCCTCCCCGGTCCCTTTCCCTTTGGTAACTATTAATCCATTCTTGGGTTCTGTGCTTCTGCTGCTGTTTTATTCCTTCAGTTTTCTTTTGTTCTTATACTCCACATATGAGTGAGATCATTTGGTACTTGTCTTTCTCCTCCTGGCTTATTTCACTGAGCATAATAGCCTCTAGCTCCATCCATGTTGTTGCAAATGGTAGGATTTGTTTTTTTCTTAGGGTTGCGCAATATTCCATTGTGTATATGTACCACATCTTCTTTATCCAATCATCTACTGATGGACATTTAGGTTGCTTCCACATCTTGGCTATTGTAAATGGTGCAGCGATAAACATAAGGGTGCATCTGTCTTTTCCAAACTGGAGTGCTGCATTCTTAGGGTAAATTCCTAGAAATGGAATTCCTGGGTCAAATGGTATTTCTATTTTGAGCATTCTGAGGAACCTCCATACTGCTTTCCATAATGGTTGAACTAATTTACATTCCCACCAGCAGTGTAGGAGGGTTCCCCTTTCTCCACAACCTCACCAACATTTGTTCTTGTTTGTCTTTTGGATGGTAGCCTTACTGGTGTGAGATGATATCTCATTGTGGTTTTAATTTGCATTTCTCTGATGACATGCGATGTAGAGTATCTTTTCATGTGTCTGTTGGCCATCTGAATTTCTTCTTTAGAGAACTGTCTATTCAGGTCCTCTGCCCATTTTTTAATTGGATTATTTGCTTTTTGTTTGTTGAGGTGTGTGAGCTCTTTATATATTTTGGATGTCAACCCTTTATCAGATCTGTCATTTTCGAATATATTCTCGCATACTGTAGGATACCTTTTTGTTCTATTGATGGTGTCCTTTGCTGTACACAAGCTTTTCAGCTTGATATAGTCCCATTTGTTCATTTTTGCATTTGTTTCCCTTGCCTGGGGAGATATATTCAAGAAGAGGTCACTCATGTTTATATCTAAGAGATTTTTGCCTATGTTTTTTCTAAGAGTTTTATGGTTTCATGACTTACATTCAAGTCTTTGATCGATTTTGAATTATTTACTTTTGTGTATGGGGTTAGAGAGTGATCTAGGTTCATTCTCTTACATGTAGCTGTCCAGTTTTGCCAGCACCATCTGTTGAAGAGACTGTCATTTCCCCATTGTATGTCCATGGCCGCTTTATTGAATTTTAGTTGACCATATACGTTTGGGGTAATATTTGGAGTCTCTATTCTGTTCCATTCGTCTGTGGCTCTGTTCTTGTGCCAGTACCAAATTGTCTTGATTACTGTGACTTTGTAGTAGAGCTTGAAGTTGGGGAATGAGATCCCCCCCACTTTATTCTTCCTTCTCAGGACTGCTTTAGCTATTCAGGGTCTTTGGTGCTTCCATATGAATTTTTGAACTATTTGTTCCAGTTCATTGAAGAAAGCTGTTGGTAATTTGATAGGGATTGCATCAAATCTATATGTTGCTTTGGGCAGGATGGCCATTTTGACGATATTGAATCTTCCTAGCCAAGAGCATGGGATGAGTTTCCATTTGTTAGTGACCTCTTTAATTTCTCTTAAGAGTGTCTTATAGTTTTCAGGGTATAGGTCTTTCACTTCCTTGGTTAGGTTTATTCCTCGGTATTTTATTCTTTTTGATGCTATTGTGAATGGAATTGTCTTCCTGATTTCTCTTTCTATTAGTTTATTGTTAGTGTATAGGAAAGCCACAGATTTCTGTGTGTTAATTTTGTATCCTGCAACTTTGCTGAATTCCGATATTAGCTCTAGTAGTTTTGGAGTGGAGTCTTTAGGGTTTTTTAGGTACAATATCATGTCATCTGCTAACAGTGACAGTTTAACTTCTTCTTTACCAATCTTGATTCCTTCTATTTCTTTGTTTTGTCTAATTTCCATGGCTAGGACCTCCAGTATTATGTTGAATAACAGTGGAGATAGTGGGCATCACTGTCTTGTTCCCAATCTCAGAGGAAAAGCTTTCAGCCTCTCTCTGTTCAGTATAATGTTGGCTGTGGGTTTATCATACATGGCCTTAATTATGTTGAGGTACTTGCCCTCTATACCCATTGCGTTGAGAGTTTTTATCATGAATGGATGTTGAATTTTATCAAATGCTTTTTCAGCATCTATGGAGATGATCATGTGGTTTTTGCCCTTCTTTTTGTTGATGTGGTGGATGATGTCGGTGGATTTTCGAATGTTGTACCATCCTTGCATCCCTGGGATGAATGCCACTTGGTCATGGTGTATGATCCTTTTGATATATTTTTGAATTCGGTTTGCTAATATTTTATTGAGTATTTTTGCATGTACATTCATCAGGGATATTGGTCTGTAATTTTCTTTTCTGGTGGGGTCTTTGCCTGGTTTTGGTATTAGAGTGATGTTGGCATCATAGAATGAGTTTGGGAGTATTCCTTCCTCTTCTATTTTTTGGAAAACTTTAAGGAGAATGGGTATCATGTCTTCTCTGTATGTCTGATAAAATTCCGAGGTAAATCCATCTGGTCTGGGGGTTTTGTTCTTTGGTAGTTTTTTGATTACCACTTCAATTTCATTGTTGGCAATTGGTCTGTTTAGATTTTCTGTTTCTATCTGGGTCAGTCTTGGGAGGTTGTATTTTTCTAGGAAGTTGTCCATTTCTCCTAGGTTTCCCAGCTTGTTAGCATATAGGTTTTCGTAGTACTCTCTAATAATTCTTTGTATTTCTGTGGGGTCCGTCGTGATTTTTCCTTTCTTGTTTCTGATTCTGTTGATTTGTGTTGACTCTCTTTTCCTCTTAATAAGTCTGGCTAGAGGCTTATCTATTTTGTTTATTTTCTCGAAGAACCAGCTCTTCATTTCATTGATTTTTGCTATTGTTTTATTCTCAATTTTATTTATTTCTTCTCTGATCTTTACTATGTCCCTCCTTCTGCTGACCTTAGGCCTCATTGGTTCTTCTTTTTCCAATTTCGATAATTGTGACATTAGACCATTCATTTGGGATTGTTCTTCCTTCCTTAAATATGCCTAGATTGCTATATATTTTCCTATTAAGACTGCTTTTGCTGTATCCCATAGAAGTTGGGGCTTTGTGTTGTTGTTGTTGTTTGTTTCCATATATTGCTGGATCTCCATTTTGATTTAGTCATTGATCCATTAATTATTTAGGAGCATGTTGTTAAGCCTCCATGTGTTTGTGAGCCTTTTTGCTTTCTTTGTACAGTTTATTTCTAGTTTTATGCCTTTGTGGTCTGAAAAGTTGGTTGGTAGGATTTCAATCTTTTGGAATTCACTGAGGCTCTTTTTGTGGCCCAGTATGTGGTCTATTCTGGAGGATGTTCCATGTGCACTTGAGAAGTATGTGTATGCTGTTGCTTTTGGATGTAGAGTCCTATAGATGTCTATTAGATCCATCTGCTCTAGTGTGTTGTTCAGTGCCTCTGTGTCCTTACTTATTTTCTGTCTGCTGAATCTGTCCTTTGGAGTGAGTGGTGTATTGAAGTCTCCCAGAATGAATGCATTGCATTCTATTTCCTCCTTTAGTTCTGTTAGTATTTGTTTCACATATGTTGGTGCTCCTGTATTGGGTGCATATATATTTATAATGGTTATATCCTCTTGTTGGACTGAGCCTTTATCATTATGTAATGTCCTTCTTTATCTTTTGTTACTTTCTTTATTTTGAAGTCTGTTTTGTCTGATACTAGTATTGCAACACCTGCTTTTTTCTCTCTGTTGCTTGCATGAAATATCTTTTTCCATCCCTTGACTTTAAGTCTGTGCATGTCTCTGGGTTTGAAATGAGTGGCTTGTAAGCATATGGATGGATCTTACTTTTTTATCCATTCTATTACTCTGTGTCTTTTGATTGGTGCATTCAGTCCATTTACATTTAGGGTGACTATTGAGAGATATGTACTTATTGCCATTTCAGGCTTTAGATTCGTGGTTACCAAAGGTTCAAGGTTAGCTTCTTTAGTATCTTACTGCCTAACTCAGCTCGCTTATTGAGCTGTTATATACACTGTCTGGAGATTCTTTTCTTCTCTCCCTTCTTATTCCTCCTCCTCCCTTCTTCATATGTTGGGTGTTTTGTTCTGTGCTCTTTTTAGGGGTGCTCCCATCTAGTGCAGTCCCTGTAGGATGCCCTGTAAAGGTGGTTTGTGGGAAGCAAATTCCCTCAGCTTTTGCTTGTCTGGGAATTGTTTAATCCCGCCATCATATTTAAATGATAGTCGTGCTGGATACAGTATCCTTGGTTCAAGGCCCTTCTGTTTCATTGCATTAAGTATATCATGCCATTCTCTTCTGGCCTGTAGGGTGTCTGTCGACAAGTCTGATGTTAGCCTGATGGGTTTTCCTTTATAGGTGACCTTTTTCTCTCTAGCTGCCTTTAAAACTCTTTCTTTGTCCTTGATCCTTGCCATTTTAATTACTATGTGTCTTGGTGTTGTCCTCCTTGGATCCTTTCTGTTGGGGGTTCTGTGTAATTCCATGGTCTGTTCGATTATTTCCTCCCCCAGTTTGGGGAAGTTTTCAGCAATTATTTCTTCAAAGAGACTTTCTATCCCTTTTCCTCTTTCTTCTTCTTCTGGTATCCCTATAATACAAATATTATTCCTTTTGGCTTGGTCACATAATTCTCTTAGTGTTGTTTCATTCCTGGAGATCCTTTTATCTCTCTCTATGTCAGCTTCTATACGTTCTTGTTCTCTGGCTTCTATTCCTTCAATGGCCTGTTGCATGTTATCCATTCTGCTTATAAATCCTTCCAGGGATTGTTTCACTTCTGTGATCTCCTTCCTAGCATCTGTGATCTCCTTCCGGACTTCATCCCACTGCTCTTGCATTTTTCTCTGCATCTCATCCCATTGTTCTTGCATTTTTCTCTGCATCTCTGTCAGCATGTTCATGATTTTTATTTTGAATTCTTTTTCAGGAGGACTGGTTAGGTCTGTCTCCTTCTCAGGTGTTGTCTCTGTGATCTTTGTCTGCCTATAGTTTTGCCTTTTCATGGTGATAGAGATAGTTTGCAGAGCTGGTAGAAGTGACAGCTGGGAGAGCTTTCCTTCTTGTTGGTTTGTGGCCTTCCTCTCCTGGGAGAATAGCGACCTCTAGTGGCTTGTGCTGGTCAGCTGTGTGCAGACAGGGCTTCTGCTTCCTGCCCAGTTGCTATGGGGTTTATCTCCGCTGTTGCTGTGGGCGTGGCCTGGCTGGGGCTGCTCCTCCAAAATGGTGGAGCTCCGTTGGAGGGGGAGTGGCCGGGAGGGTATTTATCTCCATAAGGGGCCTCTGTGCTTCCTGCTGCCCAGGGGGTTAGAGTACCCAGAGATCCCCAGATTCCCTGCCTCTGGTCTAAGTGACCTGTCCTGCCCCTTTAAGACTTCCAAAAAGCACTCTCCAAACCAAAACAACAACAGCAACAATGAGAGAGGGAACAGAAAAAAAAAAAAAAGGAAAAAACACCCAATTTTTTTTTTTTTTTTGTCCTCAGGCGCCAGTCCTAGGCACCCGCTCACTGGTCCTGCTGCCCTGTCTCCCTGGCACCAGGGTCCCTGTCCCTTCACGGCTTCCAAAAAGCACCCACCCACCGGTCCCGCAGGGAAAAACGCAGGATATTCTTTGTCCTCAGGCGCCGGTCCCAGGCACCCGCTCACCAGTCCTGCCGCCCTGCCTCCCTAGCACCGGGGTCCCTGTCCCTTTAAGGCTTCCAAAAAGCACTCACCAAAAAGAGAAAAAAAAAGGGGAAAAACGCGCGATTTCCTCCATCCTCAGGTGCCGGTCTCAGGTACCTGCCCACCGGTTCCGCAGGGAAAAATGTGGGATATTCTTTGTCCTCAGGCGCCGGTTCCAGGCACCCGCTCACCAGTCCCGCCGCCCTGCCTCCCTAGCACCGGGGTCCCTGTCCCTTTAAGGCTTCCAAAAAGCACTCAACAAAAAGAAAAAAAAAAAGGGGGAAAACGCACGATTTCCTCCGTCCTCAGGTGCCGGTCTCAGGCACCCGCCCACCGGTCCCGCAGCGAAAGACGCGGGATAATCTTTGTCCTCAGGCGCCGGTCCCAGGCACCCGCTCTCCGGTCCTGCCACCCTGCCTCCCTAGCAACGGGGGCCCTGTCTCTTTAATGCTTCCAAAAAGCACTCGCCAAAAAAAAACCGCTGTGGTTTCTTTCCACCCGCCGGGAGCCGGGGGGAGGGGCGCTCGGGTCCCGCCGGGCCTGGGCTTGTATCTTACCCCCTTCGCAAGGCCCTGGGTTCTTGCAGGTGTGGATGTGGTCTGGATGTTGTCCTGTGTCCTGTGGTCTCTATTTTAGGAAGATTTTTCTTTGTTATATTTTCATAGCTCTATGTGTTTTTGGGAGGAGATTTCCACTGCTCTACTCACGCCGCTATCCTGGCTCCGCCCCTGTTCATAGATATTTTAATATTTTGGATAAAATTTTACATGGAATTAGGGGAAGAAAGATGGCAGTGTGAGAAGTGAGACAGAAACCATCTCCCAACACAACATATAATATGGAAATATAATAAATACATCAAATCCTGAAAGAGCAACAGGAAAAAAGCCCACAGCAGACTGCCTACACCTGGGGAAACCAACAGACCTCAAGAAAAAGGCAAAGCCATGATCTGGCAGGAACCAAGCCCTCCCCCATCCCAGCTCACTGGAGGGAGGAAGAGAAACGGAGCAGGAAGGGAGTAAAGGCCTAGGACTGCTGAATGTCCAGCACTGGAAATCTGCTCTGGGAACATGAACTTACATGACATCATGTGCTGGAGATTAGTGGGGTTGGAAAGCTAGGACAGGCAGAATACTTGGAGAGACAGCTTCCAGCCACTTGTGGAAAACAGGGATCCACACCAGGCTGATCTGGGACAAGAGAAAGGTGGGCAGTCTCAGAGACAGCCTAACAGCAAGAGGGTTGCTAAAGGGGCAAGATTTGCACAGAGCTTGCTACTCAGAAGAAAGGACAGGTGGACAAAATTGTCTGGGTGCACTCTGCCCAGCAGGTTGGGAACTTTTAGGAGCTTCAGGCACTCCATCCCCCTGGCTGGCTACACTGCTCCGAGGACCCTCACAATGATACTCAGCCTGCTGCAACTTTCTCCCAGCTAACACCGGCTTGCAAACCAGCTGCCCCCACCATTGCTCCAGGCAAGCCAAAGGGCTGCACCGCCTATGGCAGCTATAAGTGCAAAGCACAGAGGTTTCTCCCTGTGTGCTCTGGCCACTAGCTCTGGCCAGGAGACGGGAAAGACATCTTTCCTCATGAAAGGCACCAGAACTGCTCCCCTGTGACCCCCACCATTGCTCCAGGGGGGCAACATCAAAGGAAACTGGTTCAAGTAAAAATCCCACAAACATCAGAAAGAGGGCCAAGTGAACTGAATTAATCAACCTTCCTTAAAGAGATTTCAAAATAAAAATCATACAGTATCTGAAATGAAAAATACAATGGAAGGATTTAAAAACAGATTAGATGAAGTAGGGGAGACAGTAAATGAAGTAGAATTTAGAGAATAGGAATACAAAGAAGCTGAGGCACACAGAGAAAAAGGGATGTCTAGGAATGAAAGAATATTGACAGAAATATGTGACAAATCCAAACGGAACAATATTCACATTATAGGGATACCAGTAGATGAAGAGAGAGAAAAGGGGATAGAATATGTCTTTGAGGAGGTAATTGCTGAAAACTTCCCCAATCTGTGGAAGGAGATAGTCCCTCAGGCCATGGGGGTGCACAGATCTCCCAGCACAAGGGACCCATGAAAGAGAACACCAAGATATATAATAATTAAATGGCAAGGATCAAGGATAAAGACAGAGTATTAAAAGCAGCCAGAGACTGAGGAATTCTACTCTTAGGAATTTACCCTAAGAATGCAGGAGTTCAGTTTGAAAAAACACATATGCACCCCTATGTTTATCGCAGCACTATTTACAATAGCCAAGAAATGGAAGCAACCTAAGTGTCCATCAGTAGATGAACAGATAAAGAAGACATGGTACGTATACACAATGGAATATTATTCAGCCACAAGAAGAAAACAAATCCCACCATTTGCAACATTGATGGAGCTACAGGGTATTATGCTCAGTGAAATAAGCCAGGTGGAAAAAGACAAGTATCAAATGATTTCACTCATCTGTGGAGTATAAGAACAAAGCAAAAACTGAAGGAACAAAACAGCAGCAGACTCACAGAACCCAAGAATGAACTAACAGTAACCAAAGGGAAAAGAACTGGGGAGGATGGGTGGGAAGGAAGGGAGAAGGGGTAAAAAAAGGGGGCACTACAATTAGCAGACATAATGTAGGGGGGCACATGGGGAGAGCTGTACAACACAGAGAAGACAAGTAGTGATTCTATAGCATCTTACTACGCTGATGGCAGTGACTATAATGGGGTATGTGGGAGGGACTTGACGATTGGGGAAGTCTAGTAAACATAATGTTACTCATGTAATTGTAGATTAATGATACCAAAAAAAAGCAGCCAGTGAGAGAAAAAAGATCATATACAAAGGAAAACCCATCGGGCTATCATCAGACTTCTCAACAGAAACCTTGAAGGGAGTGGCATGATATATTTAATGCAATAAAGCAGAAGGGCCTTGAACCAAGAATATTCTACCCTTCTTAGAGTCTGTGAGTCTGCTTCTCTTTTGTTCCTTCAGTTTTGCTTTGCTCTCATATTCCACAAATGAGGGAAATCATTTGGGACTTGTCATTTCACCTGGCTTATTTCACTGAGCATAATACCCTCTAGTTCCACCCATATTGTGCAAATGGTAGGATTTGTTTTCTTCCTTAGGTTAAATAATAATCTATTGTGTATATGTACCACATCTTCTTTATGTATTCATCTACTGATGGACACTTAGATTGCTTCCATATTTGGCTATTGTAAATAGGGGTGATGAACATAGGGGTTCGTATGTCCTTTCAGATCAGGGATCTTTTTCCTTTCATCTAAATTCCTGGGTAAAACGGTATTTCTATTTTTACTTTTTTGAGGAACGTCCATATCACTTTCCACAACAGTTGCACTAATTTCCATTACCACTAAAAGAGTAGGAGGCTTTCCCTTTCCCCACATCCTTGCCAGCATTTGTTGTTCATTGTCTTGGATGTTGGCCATCCTAACTGGTGTGAGGTGATATGTCACTGTGGTTTTAATTTGCATTTCCCTGATAATTAGTGATGTGGATCATCTTTTCATGTGCATGTTGGCCATCTGAATTTCTTCTTTGGAGAAGGGTTTGCTCAGTTCCTCTGCCCATTTTTTAATTTCGTTATTTGTCTTTTGGGTCTTGAGGCATGTGAGCTCTTTTTGTATTTTGGATGGTAACCCCTTATCAGATATGTCATTTATGAATATATTCTTCCATATTGTAGGATGCCTTTTTGTCCTGCTGATGGTGTCTGTAGCTTTACTGAGGCTTTTCAGTGTTATGTAGTCCCATTTGTTCATTTTGGCTTTTGTTTCTCTTGCCCAAGCAGATGAGTTCAGGAAAAAGTTGGTCATGTTTATCAAGAGACTTTTGCCTATGTTTTCTTCTGTGAGTTTTATGGTTTCATGACTTACATTCAGATCTTGATCCATTTTGAATTAATTTTTGTGTATGAAATTAGACAATAATCCAGGTTCGTTCTCTTACATGTAGCTGTTCAGTTTTGCCAAAACCAGTTGTTAAAGAGGCTGTCTTTCTGTTACTGCATTGTATATTCATGGCTCCTTTATTGTATATTAATTGACCATTTATATGTAGATGTGTATCTTGGCTCTCTATTCTGTTCCAATGATCTATGAGTCTGTTCTTGTGCCAGTACAAAATTGTCTTGATTACTGTGGCTTTGTAGTAGAGCTTGAAATTGGGGAGCGTAATCCCTCCCACTTTATTCTTCCTTCTCAGGATTGCTTTGGCTATTCATGGTCTTTTGTGTTTCCATATGAGTCTTAGAACTATTTGTCCTAGTTCATTGAAGAATGCTGTTGGTATTTTGATATTGAATTTTGAGGGATTGCATTGAATCTGTAGATTGCTTTAGGCAAGATGGCCATTTTGACAATATTAATTCTTCTTATTCATGAGCATGGTATGTATTTCCATTTATTGGCATCTTCTTTAATTTCTCTCATGAGTGTCTTGTTTTCAGTATATAGGGCCTTCACCTTCTTGGTTAGGTTTATTCCTAGGTATTTTATTCTTTTTGATGCAATTGCAAATGGAGTTGGTTTTCTGAATTCTCTTTCTGCTAGTTCATCATTAGTTTATAGGAATGGAACAGATTTCTGTGTATTAATTATCTGCCCTGCAATTTTGCTGAATTCGGTTGTTAGTTCTACTAGTTTTTTGTTGAAGTCTTCAGTGTTTTCTATATACAACATCAGGTCATCTTCAAACGGTGATAGTTTATCTTCTTCCTTACCAATCTGGATGCCTTTTATTTCTTTGTGTTGTCTGATGGCTGTGGCTAGAACCTCCAGTACTATGTTGAATAAAAGTGGGGGGAGTTGGCATCCTTGTCTTGTTCCCAATCTTAGAGGAAAAGCTTTCAGCTTTTTCCTGTTAGGTATGATGTTGGTTGTGGGTTTGTCATATATGTTGAATTTTGCCCAATGCTCTTTCAGCATCTATGGAGAAGATCATGTGATTTTTGTACTTCTTTTTGTTGATGTGGTATATGATATTGATGGATTTTTTAATATTGTACCATTCTTGAATCCCTGGAATAAATCCCACTTAATCATGTGGATGATTTTTTTATGTACTTTTAAATTTGGTTTGCTTATATTTTGTTATTTTTGCATCTGTGTTTATCAGGGGTATTGGTTTGTAATTTTCTTTTTTATGGGGTCTTTGCCTGGTTTTTGGTATTAGAGTGATGCTGGCCTCATAGAATGAGTTTGGAAATATCCTCTTCTCTTTCACTTTTTGGAAAACTTTAAGAAGGATGGGTATTAGGTCTTCTCTAAATGTTTGATTAAATTCAGCGGTGAAGCCATGTGATCCAGGGGTTTTGTTCTTGGGTAGTTTCTTTTATTACCAGTTCAAATTCAGTACTGGTAATTGGTCTGTTTTGATTCTCTGTTTCTTCCTGGGTCAGCCTTCAAAGGTTGCATTTCTCTAGGAAGTTGTCCATTTCTTCTAGGTTATCCAACTTGTTGGCAAATAATTTTTCGTAGTATTCTCTAATAATTCTTTGTATTTTGTGGTGTCCATAGTGATCTTTCCTTTCTCATTTCTGATTCTGTTTATATGTGTACACTCTTTTTTCTTGGTATGTCTGGCTAGGGGTTTATCTATTTTGTTCATTTTCTCAAAGAATTTGCTCCTGGTTTCATTGATTCTGTCTACTGTTTTATTCTTCTCAATTTTATTTATTTCTGTTCTGGTATTTATTATGTCCCTCCTTCTACTAACTTTGGGCCTCATTTTTCTTCTTTTTATAGTTTCATTAATTGTGAATTTAGACTGTTCATTTGGGACTGTTCTTCTTTCTTGAGTGAGCCTGTATTGCAATATACTTTCCTTTTAGAATGGCCTTCACTGTATTCCACAGATTTTGTGGTGTTGAGTTGTTGTTTTCATTTGTGTCCATATGTTGCTTGATCTCTGTGTTTATTTGGTCATTGATTCATTGGTTATTTGGGAGCATGTTGCTAAGCCTCCATGTGTTTATTGTTTTTTTTTGTTTTCTTTGCATAATTTATTTCTAGTTTCATACCTTTGTGGTTGGAGAAGCTGGTTGGCACAGTTTCCATCTTTTTGAATTTAGTGAGGCTCTTTTTGTGGCCTTGCATGTCATATATTCTGGGAGAACATTTCATGCACACTTGAGAAGAATGTGTATCCTACTGCTTTTGGATGGAGTGTTCTGTAGATGTCTGTTAGGTCCATCTGTTCCAATATGTTGTTCATTGCCTGCATCTCCTTACTTATTTTCTGTCTAGCTGATCTGTCCTTTGGAATGAGTGGTGTGTTGAAGTCTCCTAAAATGAGTGCATTGCATTCTATTTCCCCATTTAATTCTGCTAGTATCTGTTTCATATATTTAGGTGCTCCTATGTTGGGTGCTTAGATATTATTAATGGTTGTATCCTCTTGCTGGACTGACCCCTTTATCATTATGTAATGTCTTTCTTTGTCTCTTGATCATTGTAATCTAGCACATTTAGTTTGAGTAACACAGTCCTCAATACTCTCAAAGCACAGTCCTAGAATTAGGTCACCTCTAATAGCTGTATACATGGATTGACTTTCTCTGGATCCATGTTATATTGCTTTCATTGAGTTGTGCCTAGCCACTGTGCCATTAGAGAAAGTTAGAAGAAGTTCTTATATGTGATTATGTATGCTCCCTAAGGTAGTTCCAAAGGGCCTCTAGCTATTATTTACTGGTTCTCTGGTAGCCTAGGGGAAAAATCCTTAGTAGGCTTCGTACCAGGAATGGTTCTTTCGCATACATTAAATCAAATCCTATAGCTTTGTGTTTCATATTTCCTTTTTACCTTTACTGTCAGAAAGATTTTTTTTAAATTTCCTTTTTTCCTAATTATCAGACACTTTTTATTATTTTATT
Organism: Manis javanica; assembly: GCF_040802235.1. Classification (NCBI taxonomy): domain Eukaryota; kingdom Metazoa; phylum Chordata; class Mammalia; order Pholidota; family Manidae; genus Manis; species Manis javanica. The sequence goes on along the minus strand of NC_133169.1, from coordinate 31,401,875 downwards.
AATTTTTATATTTATTTTCTCTACTAGGGTATAATATTTGACCTATGCATGAGAGGGGGGGATATAAATTCATTCATTAATTAAATCTAAATGAATACCAAACATGAAAATATAAAATGAAAATGTAAAGTTCTAGCATTATTGTCCAACACTACTAAAGCTGATAATTTATACAGACTTTACTTCTGGTCTCAGTTCCTTCCATCATCAAAAGGAACTTGGTTGAATTATTGCAACCTCTCCAATAATCAGATTCTTCTTTAATAATGAAAAGTCATAGATCCAACTATACCATGGGGTTTAAACAAGAGGGTTTACATAAATACACCTAATGTAGTGCTTGTCTCTTGGAAGTCTTTTACAAATATAAGCTATTGACCTTGAAATTGTTATTTAAAGTTTTATTATCCTTAACTCTGATTATATTTATATCTTGTGCTCTCGACTATAAAGCATTCTTTTTTTAGATAAGACATTAAGTGGTCTGGATTTCTTTCCATAGAATCTAATACAGAGTCTTGCACATCCATGGGATATATGCTTGTCCTGGATCCCACTCAATGGTGGGGATACTTTTTATAGAGAAAACATGAACCTCAGAAAAAAAGCATCATAAAAAGTCACAGGATAGAGGGCTAGGAGCCAAGATGGTGGCGTGAGTAGAGCAGTGGAAATCTCCTCCCAAAACCACATATATTTTTGAAAATACAACAAATACAACTATTCCTAAAAGAGAGATGAGAAGACACAGGACAACAGCAGACTATATCAACACCTGTGAGAACCCAGCACCTAGTGAAGGGGGTATGATACAAGCCCTGGCCTGGCGGGACCCGAGTACCCCTCACCCCAGACCCCGGCAGGAGGAGAGGAGTCAGAGGGGGAGGGAGAGGGAGCCCAGGACTGCTGAATACCCAGCCCCAGCCATCTGCACCAGAGTGCAGACACAGGGCAAGCATGGGGTGCTGGAAAATAGGGAAACAGGACAGTAAGACCTGTGAGCTGGTCCCTGCAGCCAGCAAACCTGGGACAAAGAAAAGCGAGTGCTTTTTGGAAGTCTTAAAAGGACAGGGACCCCACAGCTGGACAGAAGCATCCAGGGACACTCAGTCCAGCAGCTGGGAATCACGGGGAACACTGGACACTCTAACCCCCTGTGCAGCAGGGAGCATGGAGGCCCTTCACAGAGATAAAAAGCCTCCCGGCCGTTTCACCTCCAACACGGCTCCACCATATTGGAGCAGCAGCCTGAGGCAGGCCACACCCACAGCAAACATGGAGCTAAACTCCATAGTGCTGGCAAGAATCAGAAGCGCCATCTGTGCACAGCTGCGCAGAACAAGCCACTACAGGTCGCTGTTCTCCAGGGGGAGAAGGCCATAAACCAACAAGAAGGGATGTTCTCCCAGCCATCACTTGTGCAAGCTCCACAAACTATCTCTACCACCATGAAAAGGCAGAAAAATTTGATACAGACCAAAATCACAACCCCTGAGAAGGAGATAGACCTAACCAGTCTTCCTGAAAGAGAATTCAAAATAAAAATCATAAACATGCTGATGGAGATGCAGAGAAATATACAAGAGCTAAGGGATGAAGTCCAGAGGGAGTTTACAGATGTCCAGAGGGAGATTGCAGAAATGAAACAATCTCTGGAAGGATTTATAGGCAGAATGGATAAGATGCAAGAGGCCATTGATGGAATAGAAACCAGAGAACAGGAATACATAGAATCTGATGCAGAGAGAGATAAAAGGATCTCCAGGAATGAAACAATATTAAGAGAACTGTGTGACCAATCCAAAAGGAACAATATCCACATTATAGGGGTACCAGAGGAAGAAGAGAGAGAAAAAGGGATGGAAAGTGTCTCTGAAGAAATAATTGCTGAGAACTTCTGCAAACTGGGGGAGGAAATAGTTGCTCAGACTACAGAGGCACAAAGAACTCCCAACAGAAGAGACACAAAGAGGACAACACCAAGACACATAATAATTAAAATGGCAAAGGTCAGGGACACGGACAGAGTACTAAAGGCAGCCAGAAAGAGAAAAAAGGTCAACTACAAAGGAAAACCCATCAGGCTATCATCAGTCTTCTCAACAGAAACCTTACAGGCCAGAAGAGAATGGAATGATATATTCAATGCAATGAAACAGAAGGGCCTTAAACCAAGGATACTGTATCCAGCACGATTATCATTTAAATATGAATGAGGGATTAAGCAATTCCCAGACAAGAAAAAGTTGAGGAAATTTGCATCCCACAAACCACCTCTGCAGGGCATCTTACAGGGACTGCTCTAGACGGGAGCACTCCTAAAAAGAGCACATAACAAAACACTCAACATATGAAGAATGGAGGAGGAGGAATAAGAAGGGAGAGAAATAATCATCAGACCATGTTTATAATAGCTCAATAAGCGAGTTAAGTTAGACAGTAAGGTAGTAAAGAAGCTAACCTTGAACCTTTGGTAACCACGAATCTAAAGCCTGCAATGGCAATAAGTATATATCTTTCAATAATCACCCTAAATGTAAATGGACTGAATGCACCAATCAAAAGACACAGAGTAATAGAATGGATAAAAAAGTAAGATCCATCCATATGCTTACAAGCCACTCACTTCAAACCCAAAGACATGCACAGACTTAAAGTCAAGGGATGGAAAAAGATATTTCATGCAAACAACAGAGAGAAAAAAGCAGGTGTTGCAATACTAGTATCAGACAAAACAGACTTCAAAATAAAGAAAGTAACAAAAGATAAAGAAGGACATTACATAATGATAAAGGGCTCAGTCCAACAAGAGGATATAACCATTACAAATATATATGCACCCAATGCAGGAGCACCAACATATGTGAAACAAATACTAACAGAATTAAAGGAGGAAATAGAATGCAATGCATTCATTTTGGGAGACTTTAACACACCACTCACTCCAAAGGACAGATCCACCAGACAGAAAATAAATAAGGACATAGAGGCACCAAAAAACAGACTAGAGCAGATGGATCTAATAGACATCTGTAGAACTCTACATCCAAAAGCAACAGGATACACATTCTTCTCAAGTGCACATGGAACATTCTCCAGAATAGACCACATACTGGGCCACAAAAAGAGCCTCAGTAAATTCCGAAAGATTGAAATCCTACCAACCAACTTTTCAAACCACGAAGGTATAAAACTAGAAATAAATTGTACAAAGAAAGCAAAAACTCACAAACACATGGAGGCTTAACAACATGCTCTTAAATAATCAATGAATCAATGAACAAATTCAAATGGAGATCCAGCAATATATGGAAACAAACGACAACAACAACACAGAGCCCCAACTTCTGTGGGACGCAGCAAAAGCAGTTTTAAGAGGAAAGTATATAGCAATCCAGGCATATTTAAAGAAGGAAGAACAATCCCAAATGAACAGTCTAATGTCAGAATTACCAAAATTGGGAAAAAAAGAACAAATGAGGCCTAAGGTCAGCAGAAGGAGGGACATAATAAAGATCAAAGAAGAAATAAATAAAATTGAGAAGAATAAAACAATAGCAAAAATCAATGAAATGAAGAGCTGGTTCTTCGAGAAAATAAACAAAATAGATAAGCCTCTAGCCAGACTTATTAAGAGAAAAAGAGAGTCAACACACATCAACAGAATCAGAAACGAGAAAGGAAAAATCATGACGGACCCCACAGAAACACAAAGAATTATTAGAGAATACTATAAAAATCTATATGCTAACAAGCTGGAAAACCAAGGAGAAATGGACAACTTCCTAGGAAAATAAAACTTTCCAGGACTGACCCAGAAAGAAACAGAAAATCTAAACAGACCAATTGCCAGCAACAAAATTGAATTGGTAATCAAAAAACTACCCAAGAACAAAACCCCCAGGCCAGATGGATTTACCTCGGAATTTTATCAGACATACAGAGAAGACATGATACCCATTCTCCTTAAAGTTTTCCAAAAAATAGAAGAGGAGGGAATACTCCCAAACTCATTCTATGAAGCCAACATCAGCCTAATGCCAAAACCAGGCAAAGACCCCACCAAAAAAGGAAACTACATACCAATATCCCTGATGAACATAGATGCAAAAATACTCAACAAAATATTAGCAAACTGAATTAAAAAATACATCAAAAGGATCATACACCATGACCAAGTGGGATTCATCCCAGGGATGCAAAGATGGTACAACATTTGAAAATCCATCAACATCATCCACCACATCAACAAAAAGAAGGGCAAAAACCACATGATCATTTCCATAGATGCTGAAAAAGCATTTGATAAAATTCAACATCCATTCATGATAAAAACTTTCAACAAAATGGGTATAGAGGGCAAGTACCTCAACATAATAAAGGCCATATATGATAAACCCACAGCCAACATCATACTGAACAGAGAGAGGCTGAAAGCTTTTCCTCTGAGATTGGGAACAAGACAGGGATGCCCACTATCCCCACTGTTATTCAACATAGTACTGGAGGTCCTAGCCACAGCAATTAGACAAAACAAAGAAATACAAGGAATCCAGATTGGTAAAGAAGAAGTCAAACTGTCACTATTTGCAGATGACATGATATTGTACATAAAGAACCCTAAAGACTCCACTCCAAAACTACTAGAACTAATATCGGAATTCAGGAAAGTTTCAGAATACAAAATTAACACACAGAAATCTATGGCTTTCTTATACACTAACAATAAACTAATAGAAAGAGAAATCAGGAAGACAATTCCATTTACAATAGCATCAAAAAGAATAAAATACCTAGGAATAAACCTAACCAAGAAAGTGAAATATGTATACCCTGAAAACTATAAGACGCTCTTAAGAGAAATTAAAGAGGACATTAACAAATGGAAACTCATCCCATGCTCCTGGCTAGGAAGAATTAATATCATCAAAATGGCCATCCTGTCCAAAGCAATATACAGATTCGATGCAATCCCCATCAAATTACCAACAGCATTCTTCAATGAACTGGAACAAATAGTTCAAAAATTCATATGGAAACACCAAAGACCCCGAATAGCCAAAGCAATCCTGAGAAGGAAGAATAAAGTAGGGGAGATCTAGCCCCCCAACTTCAAGCTCTACTACAAAGCCACAGTAATCAAGACAATTTGGTACTGGCACAAGAACAGAGCCACAGACCAGTGGAACAGAATAGAGACTCCAAACATCAATCCAAACATTTATGGTCAATTAATGTATGATAAAGGAGCCATGGACCTACAATGGGGAAAGGACAGTTTCTTCAACAGATGGTGCTGGCAAAACTGGACAGCTACATGTAAGAGAATGAAACTGGATCACTGTCTAACCCCATACACAAAAGTAAATTCGAAATGGATCAAAGACCTGGAAACAAAAGCAAAAATGAACAAGTGGGACTATATCAAGCTAAAAAGCTTGTGTACAGCAAAGGACCCCATCAATAGAACAAAAAGTCATCCTAGAGTATGGGAGAATATATTCATAAATGACAGATCCAACAAAGGGTTGACATCCAAAACATATAAAGAGCTCACACATCTCAACAAACAAAAAGCAAATAATCCAATTAAAAAATGGGCAGAGGACCTGAGTAGATAGTTCTCTAAAGAAGAAATTCAGATGGCCAACAGACACTTGAAAAGATGCTCCACATCGCTTGTCATCAGAGAAATGCAAATTAAAACCACAATGAGGTATCACCTCACGCCAGTAAGGATCGCCATCATCGAAAAGACAAACAACAAATGTTGGCAAGGTTGTGGAGAAAGGGAAACCCTCCTACATTGCTGGTGGGAATGTAAATTAGTTCAACCATTGTGGAAAGCAGTAAGGAGGTTTCTCAAAATGCTCAAACTATTAATAGTATTTGGCCCAGGAATTCCACTGCTAGGAATTTACCCTAAGAATGCAGCACTCCAGTTTGAAAAAGACAGATGCACCCCTATGTTTATTGCTGCACTATTTGCAATAGCTAAGATATGGAAGCAATCTAAATGTCCATCAGTAGATGAATGGATAAAGAAGTTGTGGTGCATATACCCAATGGAATATTACTCAGCCATAATAAAAAATAAGATCCTACCATTTGCAACAACATGGATGGAGCTAGAGGGTATTATGCTCAGTGAAATTAGCCAGGCGGAGGAAGACAAGTACCAAATTATTTCACTCATATGTGGAGTATAAGAACAAAGGAAAACTGAAGGAACAAAACAGCAGCAGAATCACAGAACCCACGAATGGACTCATAGTTACCAAAGGGAAAGGGACTGGGGAGGATGGGTGGGAAGGGGGGGACAAGGGTGGGGAAAAAGAAAGGGGACATTACAATTAGCATGTATAGTGTGTGGGGTCACAGGGAGGGCTGTGCAACACAGAGCAGACAAGTAGTGATTTTACAGCATCTTACTACACAGATGGACAGTGACTGGGAAGGGGTATGTGGGGCGGACTTGGTGAAGGGCAGAGCCTAGTAAACATAATGTTCTTCAAGTAATTGTAGATTAATGATACCAAAAAAAAGTCACAGGATAAAGAAAGTGATTCACTTCATTTTTGGAATTATTTTCAAAGTTACAAAACATTTATGGAGATTTAAATATATGAAAAAGAATATAAATTTATTACAAGTAATATAAGGTTAGTTTCAGTTTTACATTCATGTATACTTGGGAGCAAGTGGAAAGAAAGAATGAGAATGGTAAGAGACAAATGGCAGAAAAATTAGAAGACAAATAAGAATAGCAGGAAAAAGAATCAGGAAATAAGAAATCTAAAAACTTTGATATATACATATTTTACCCCAATTCTCTTTAAATGGTTTCTAAAAATATACGGCTTCATAGAATTGCAGACTTTTTGGGAGAGGTGGGATTTTAGGTATTTGCCCATACAAAAGGTGAAATGTTCTGGACAGCATATTTTAGGGGCTCTCAAATCTCTCAAAACTCACACTGTTTGCTTAATGACTATGTAAGCATGTGGTACATCACCAGTGTTCTAGTGTTCTGTAACCAATGCGATGGCCACATCTCAGACTTTCATCTTCCGCAGAGACCCCAGATCTTTGATGGGAATCTTCTCAGAGCTCCTTTTACATCCTTATTCCTCAGGGTGTAGATGAAGGGATTGAGTGTGGGGATGATGATGGAGTAGAAGAGGGAGATGAACTTTCCCTGCTCTTGGGGGTAGCTGGAAGGGGGCTGCAGGTACATGTAGATGGCAGGAAGGTAGAAGAGGGACACCACCACAAGGTGGGAGGAGCAGGTCCCCAAGGCTTTGTGCCGTCCAGTGGAGGATGGGATCCTGAGCACCGCACAGGCAATGAAGCCATAGGAGAGGAGGATGAGACCAAGGGGTACCGGCACAAAGAAGGCCACCAACACAGACAGTGTGACGCCATTCACAGTGGTGTCAGCACATGACAGCTTGATCATGGCCGGCACCTCACAGAAGAAGTTGTTCAGCACCTGCTGCCCACAGAACGGCAATGGCACAGTCAGAATGACCTGAACAAGGGAGTTTCCAAAGCCGCTGATCCAGGCCACAAGCACGAGCTGGTGGCAGAGGGTGCGGTGCATGATAACAGCATACCGCAGGGGCTCACAGATGGCCACGTAACGGTCCAGGGCCATGGCGGCCAAGAGGATACACTCGGTGCAGCCCAGCCAGTGGAAAACCGCATACTGCACTGTGCAGCCACCGTAGCTGATTGTCTTCCTGGAGCTGCCTGTGTTGACCTGCACCTGCGGGACCGTGGTGGTGGTGTAGCAGAGGTCCAGGAAGGAGAGGTGGCTCAGGAAGATGTACATGGGGCTCTGCAGCTGGGGATCCAGCTTGGACACCAAGATGATGGAAATGTTCCCCAACATGGCCAGAACATAGGACACCAGGAGGACCCCAAATAGAGGCAGCTCCAGCCACGGTCTGTCAGAAACACCTAGAAGGATGAAGTAGTTTGGGGTATATCCCAAGAAGCTCTCATTGTCATTTCTCATGCTGAGGTATTTTCTGGATCCTGTGATCAATCAGGAAAGACAGGATGAGGAAAACCTGAGGAGGAATTAACTGCCTTCCTTATGCTTGTACCTGGAAATTTCCCAGCCTCCTGTTTTACCTCTGTGGAGACACTGAGATGTGGGCGGTCAGACCCAAGGTGCAGAGCAGTTGCTTGTGTGTCTTGTTCTCTCTCTTGCGGTGACCTTGGCTATGTCATCGAAACTTTCTGAACTTCAATTTCTGTATCTGTCCTGTGGGGAGAAACAACTGCTTTAACTATATAGTCTCGGTGATGGTAGAGAGGCATTGAGATGTGAAAGCATACCATAAAAGTAATTTTCTTCCAGTTTAGTCAAAATCGGCCATTCCTCTCATCCTCATTAGAATGCTTGACTCCTCTCTTTAAACTCAGTGGCAGGGCACTGAACACTTTCTAAGGTTCTCCTGTTCTGCCATTTGGGGGAGGTGGTAGAAGTGGGGTGGGAGGTGGCACAATGCAAGTGTGATGGATTATAAGCAGGTAGGGGATTTATTGCCTTGAACACACCCTGCTCATCTCCTAAGGCTTACATCTGCCTGCGTCTCCATGCAGAGGTGCTCCCTGGATCTCAGTACCATGCTGGTCTCTCTCCCAGGACTCTCTCACACCCTGAGAACACTATCACTCACTGCGGCAGTTTGGAAAGGTACAATCCAAGGTTCTCTGATTCCCTGGAGTGAAGGAACGACGTCACTTCAGTCACGGCAACTGATGAGATCCTGGGTCATAGGATTTTGCACATAGGGAGAAAACTATTGGCACACAGGCCTCAGAGGTGTCTCCTGAAGGCTCACATTGCCTCCAGGGGTAACATTCATCAGGTAGTCTGAATGACATTTCAATTCCCTGTATGACTTCTTTGACAGGCAGCTGCTTCCTCTTGGAGTCAGAAAGCACAACGTATTTGGTATCTGGATTCCTCTGCTGTGAGAAAGCCACTGGGTGGCCCTGTGCTGACTCATGGAGCCTTTCCATGGAGCTCCATCAGCCTCCACCCTCCTGCTTCCCAGGTCTGGACACCTCCAGAATCATGGCAGGGATGATATAGCCCATGATAGGATGGAAAAGAAATTAAATTCTGTGTGTAATTACTTTATGAAGGACTCATTTTAATTCCTTATTTGGTGCTTTATGCATTAACTATAAAATTCATGGAGATTGTTCATCTTGGATGCTGTAATAAAATTAGCACTCCCATGCCCACTTTCTGGCCAGCCATACATTCTAACGAACCCTAGTATAATTTGAAAACAATTCAAATTCTGGGGATTAAGTGGCTAAGTAAGTGCAAATTACCTTTCTTGCTCCACTTTTTCAAAATACATACTTTTCAATTTAGAGATCCCAATATTCTTGTAAAACACCCAATTGCTTCACTTCTTACCAGTATTCTACTGAAAATTCTTCTGTGATAGTTCTTATAAAATCCAATGATTTTATCTCTAATGGAAGCTTAACACCTCCTAGTTTTGATTTGGTGAGCTGGGTACAACCACATCAGGGTAGCTCATGTTTTAAGATGAAAGGAAATTGTGATTTCCTTTCTCCGATTTCTGATTCTGAGGTTTCTTCTAAGACTATAAACTGGACCAAAAAGGAAAAGTTGCAGAGACACTGAAGAAATATATAAAAAAAGGATTGAAAGACCAGGAAAGGTAGAGGGGTAGATATAAGCAAAAAACAAAAAGAGATTACTAAGCACTCAGTGAGGGCCAGGTGCTTTTATAACAGCTTTCTATCATTGCCTTCCTTAGTGCTTTAATGAATACATAGTAACAGAGTCATTAGCAATGTGGATGTTTTTACCACCATTTTACTGTTGAGTAGAACAGCCTGGTTGGGATAACTGGTCTACCTTAGGTTATTGACATAGAAGAAAGACTGAAAATTTAGACCATGCTCTTAACCATTGTTCTCTCTCCTTTGCTTTGAAAAACACCATTGGTGACCTGTAAAGTAGCAACAGTATTAGTACAAATGACTGAGATGAAAGAGAATGAGAAAAAGGAGAGTAGTATGACAGGAGGGAAAGGGGTATGGGGACTGAGTAGGAGAAGCTTTCTGTAATGTCCATGTCAGCGTACACACACACACGCGCGCGCGCGCGCGCACACACACACACACACACACACACACACACACACACACAGCTTCTCTGCTGCAGAGCTGGGCACCATCCGAGCCTGAACCTCCTAACTGTGTCCTACTCTTTGCTGTCCAGCCCTTTCTACCTTGAGCTTTGCTTTGGATCCAGCCCCCGGATTCCTCCTTCTCTCCTCCTACTGCCCAAAATGAGGTGTCTCCAAAACACTCCCTACCTTCCCTGAGTAAACACAGTGATTCCACATCTTCCACAATCACTTATTCCTTCCAGACCTGGGTGTCTAGCTGTCATTTCTTCACTCATGTCTACCCTCCCTTTGACATTGTTAATGGAGCAACTCAAATTTAACCTATCAGCCATCCCTCCAACCTCAAGCCATCAACTTCATTCCAAATTTTGGCTACCTCTACATTCATTTACCCTACTCAAAAGATTTGGGGACCTTCTAATAATGCTCAATTCCTCATTTACCATATTTAATCTACAACCCTGTTCTTCTTGTTACAGTAGCACAATGTCACAGGCTCAAATTTTTTTTTCATTTAGTAGATAAGAAAACCATGGCTCAGAGAGATAATGAAACCCACGGTTATTTGTTTTTTGTTTTTATTTATTTATTTATATTTTGGTATCTTTAATGTACATGAAATGAGCAACATTGTGGTTACTAGACTACCCCCATTATAAAGTCCCACCACATACCCCATTACAGTCACTGTCCATCAGCATAGTAAGATGCTATAGACTCACTACTTGTCTTCTCTGTGTTGTACAGCCTGCCCCGTGCCCCCCCCCACATTATGTCTGCTAATCGTAATGCCCTTTTCCCCCATATCCATCCCTTCCCAACCATCCTTCCCAGTCCCTTTCCCTTTGGTAACTGTCAGTCCATTCTTGGGTTCTGTGAGTTTGCTGCTGTTTTGTTCCTTCAGTTTTTGCTTTGTTCTTATACTCCACAGATGAGTGAAATCATTTGGTACTTGTCTTTCTCTGCCTGGCTTATTTCACTGAGGATAATACTCTCTAACTCCATTCATGTTGTTGCAAATGGTGGGATTTGTTTTCTTCTTGTGGTTGAATAATACTCCATTGTGTATATGTACCACCTTTTCTTTATCCATTCATCTACTGATGGACACTTAGTTTGCTTCCATACCTTGGCTATTGTAAATAGTGCTTGACTATTGTAAATAGTACTGCAATAAACATAGGGGTGCATATGTCTTTTTGAAACTGGGAAACTGCATTCTTAGGGGAAATTCCTAGGAGTGGAATTCCTGGGTCAAATGGTATTTCTGTTTTTAGTTTTTTGAGGAAGCTCCATATTGCTTTCCACAATGGTTGAACTAATTTACATTCCCACCAGCAGTGTAGAAGGGTTCCCCTTTCTCCACATCCTCACCAGCATTTGTCATTGTTTGTCTTTTAGATGTTGGCCATCCTAACCGTTGTGAGGTGATATCTCATTCTGGTTTTAATTTGCATTACTCTGATGATTAATGATGTGGAGCATCTTTTCCTGTGCCTGTTGGTCATCTGAATTTCTTATTTGGAGAAGTGCCTGTTCAGATCCTATGCCCATTTTTTAATTGGCTTATTTGCTTTGTGTTTGTTGAGTTGTGTGAGCTGTTTATATATTTTAGATATCAACCCTTTATCAGATATGTCATTTATGAATGTATTCTCCCATACTGTAAGATGTCTTTTTGTTCTATTGTTGGTGTTCTCTGCTATACAGAAGTTTTCATCTTGATATAGCCCCACTTGTTCATTTTTGCTTTTGTTTCCCTTGCCCAGGGAGATATGTTCATTAAGAAGTTGCTCATGTTTATGTCCAAGAGATTTTTGCCTATGTTTTTTTCTAAGACTTTTATGGTTTCATGACTTACATTCAGTTCTTTGATCTATTTCGAATTTACTTTTGTGTATGGGTTTAGACAATTATCCAGTTTCATTCTCTTACATGTAGTTGTCCAGTTTTGCCAACACCAGCTGTTGAAGAGGCTGTCATTTCCCCATTGTATATCCATGTCTCATTTATTGTATATTAATTGACCATATATGTTTGGATTAATATCTGGACTCTCTATTCTGTTCCACTCATCTGTGGGTCTTTTCTTGTGCCAGTACCAAATGGTCTTGATTACTGTGGCTTTGTAGTAGAGCTTGAAGTTGGGAAGTGAGATCCCCCCTGCTTTATTTTTCCTTCTCAGGATTGCTTTGTCTATTCAGAGTCTTTAGTGGTTCCATATGTTTTAGGACTATTTGTTCCAGTTTGTTGAAGAATGCTATTGGTATTTTGATGGGGATTGCATTGAATCTTTAGATTGATTTAGGCAGGATGGCCATTTTGACAATATTAATTTTTCCTAGCCAAGAGCGTGGGATGAGTTTCCATTTGTTAGTGTCCTCTTTAATTTATCTTAAGAGTGTCTTGTAGTTTTCAGGGTATAGGTCTTTCACTTTCTTGGTTAGGTTTATTCCTAGGTATTTTATTCTTTTTGATGCAATTGTGAATGGAATTGTTTTTCTAATTTCTCTTTCTGATAGTTCATCATTAGAGTACAGGAATGCAACAGATTTCTGTGTATTAATTCTGTGTCCTGCAACATTGCTGAATTCAGGTATTAGATCTAGTAGTTTTGGAGTAGAGTCCTTAGGCTTTTTTATGTACTGTATCATGTCATATGCAAATAATGACAGTTTGACTTCTTCCTTACCAATCTGGATGCCTTTTATTTCTTTGTGTTGTCTGATTGCCATGGCTAGAACCTCCAGTACTATGTTGAATAAAAGTGGGGAGAGTGGACATTCTTGTCTTGTTCCTGATCTTAGAGGAGAAGTTTTAGCTTCTTGCTGTTAAGTGTGATGTTGGCTGTGGGTTTGTTATATATTGCCTTTATTATGTTGAGGTAGTTACCCTCTATATGCATTTTGTTGAGAGTTTTTATGACGAATGGATGTTGAATTTTCTCGAATGCTTTTTCAGTATCTATAGAGATGATCGTGTGGTTTTTCTCCTTTTTGTTGATGTGGTAGATAATATTGATGGATTTTCAAATGTTGTACCATCTTTGCATCCCTGGGATGAATCCTACTTGGTCATGGTATATGATCCTCTTGCTGTATTTTTTAATTCAGTTTGCTAATATTTTGTTGAGTATTTTTGCATCAATGCTCATCAGAGTTATTGTTCTGTAATATTCGTTTCTTTTTTTGTGGTTTCTTTGCCTGGTTTTGGTATTACAGTGATATTACATAGAATGAGTTTGGAAGTATTCCCTCTTCTTCTATTTTTTGGAAAACTTTAAGGCAAGTGGGTATTATGTCTTCTCTATGTGTGTGATAAAATTCAGAGGAGAATCCATCTGGCCTGGGGATTTTTTCTTGGGTAGTTTTTTATTTTTTATTTATTTTTTGTTATCATTAATCTACAATTACATGAAGAACATTATGTTTAGCAGGCTCACCCCTTCACAAATCCCTCACACACACCCCATTACAGTCTCTGTCCATCAGCATAGTAAGATGCTGTAGAATCACTACTTGTCTTCACTGTGTTACACAGCCCTCCCCATGACCCCGCTACATTATACATACAAATTGTAACGTCCCCTTTCCTTTTCCCCACCCGTACCCCTCCCTTCCCACCCATCCTTCCCAGTCCCTTTCCCTTTGGTAACTGTTAGTCCATTCTTGGGTTCCGTGATTCTGCTGCTGTTTTGTTCCTTCAGTTTTTCTTTGTTCTTATACTCCACATATGAGTGAAATCATTTGCTACTTGTCTTTCTCCACCTGACTTATTTCACTGAGCATAATGCCCTCTAGCTCCATCCATGTTGTTGCAAATGGTAGGATTTGTTTTCTGCTTATGGCTGAATAATATTCCATTGTGTATATGTACCACCCCTTCTCTATCCATTCATCTACTGATGGACACTTAGGTTGCTTCCATTTCTTGGCTATTATAAATAGTGCTGCGATAAACATAGGGGTGCATCTGCCTTTTTCAAACTGGGCTGCTGCATTCTTAGGGTAAATTCCTAGAAGTGGAATTCCTGGGTCAAATGGTATTTCTATTTTGAGGTTTTTGAGGAACCTCCATACTGCTTTCCACAATGGTTGAACTAATTTACATTCCTATCAGCAGTGTAGAAGGGTTCCCTTTCTCTACAACCTCGCTAACTTTTGTTGTTGTTTGTCTTTTGGATGGTGGCCATCCTTACTGGTGTGAGGTGATATCTCATTGTGGTTTTTATTTGCATTTCTCTGATTACTAGCGATGTTGAGCATCTTTTCATTTGTCTGTTGGCAAATTTCTTCTTTGGAGAACTCTCTGTTCAGCTTCTCTACTCATTTTTTTTTTTTTTTTTGAGAGAGCATCTCTCATATTTATTGATCAAATGGTTGTTAACAACAATAAAATTCAGTATAGGGGGGTCAATGCTCAATGTACAATCATTAATCCATCTCAAGCCTAATTCTCATCAGTCTCCAATCTTCTGAAGCATAACGAACAAGTTCTTACATGGTGAACGAATTCTTACAGAGTGAATAAATTCTAACATGGTGAACAGTACAAGGGCATTCATCACAGAAACTTTCGGTTTTGATCATGCAATATGACCTATAAACCATCAGGTCAAATATGAATATTCATTTGATTTTTGTACTTGATTTATATGTTGATCCCACATTTCTCCTATTATTATTATTATTTTTATTTTTAATAAAATGCTGAAGTGGTAGGTAGATGCAAGATAAAGGTAGAAAACATAGTTTAGTGCTGTAAGAAGGCAAATGTAGATGATCAGATGATCAGGTGTGTGCCTATGGACTAAGTATTAATCCAGGCTAGACAAGGGCAGCAAGACATCCACGGATGCAGAAGATTTCTCTCAAAGCAGGGGGGGTGAGGTTCTGAGCCTCACCTCTGTTGATCCCCAAATTCTCACCTGATGGCCCCCCTGCGACTGTGCCTGTCTTAGGTTGTTCCTCCCTTGAGGAATCTTACCCGTCTCTGGCTAACCAGTCATCTTCCGGGGCCATACAGGGAAATGTAAAGTTGGTAAGTGAGAGAGAAGCCATGTTGTTTGCAAAGGTTAGCTTTTTACTTCTTTGCAGATTTATGCCCTGTGGCTTCTATGCCCAGCACTTGTCTCGAGGTATCTTTACCACCTGGAGGAATTATGATACTCGGTAAATTCGATATGAGGCACGAATTCTATTTAAGGTTTGTAATTAGGAAGGAAGAAGAAAAGCTATAGATGTAGCATATGAAGGAAACTTGGGAGGATTGATTATTTCTTTGACATATCTTCTTGTATAGTACCTTAAGTATGTATAGGTTTTAAACTACTAACTAATTTGCACACACATATTAACATAATAGGAATACGGTGACATAAACAAAGCAAATCTATAATTACCAGCCATCTCCAGTGAAGCCAAGAAAACCATTTAGGCACCCTAGGCATTTGTGAAAATTTATCTATGATATGATGGATATTTTCCAACTGTACTTGAACCATTAGACAAATTAAAGCAGCCCATTTCTGGGATCTGTTCACATCCCATATGTTCTTTTAACCATAGATAGTCTATAGTCATGAGATTTTGGGGTGCTACAACTTGCACCCCTCCCAACTCCTGGTTGAGTTCCAACAGTACAGATCCAGTCAAGTTCGTTGTCTCACTGTATGCACATGCCAGCCTAGACATCTCCCTCCTCCTTCTTATGGCAAGTCCAGGAGACGGTGGGCTGGATGCAGCCACAACCGCAGCATCGTCCGGATCCCTGTGGAGGCTTTTTGATGATCATCCCCCGGCACGAGTCCTCCAGAGAGTGCTGATGCCGGAAGCTCCTCCTCATATCGTATCTTAGTTCATTTTCTGGGTATCCAAGCTAGGCCTTGATCTTCTGTTAGTCCATTTTTGGGTTCTGTAATTCTGCTGCTGCTTTGTTCCTTCAGTTTTTCCTTTGTTCCTATACTCCTCAGATGAGTGAAATCATTTGGTATTTCTCTTTCTCCGCTTGCCTTATTTCACTGAGCATAATACTCTCCAGCTACATCCATTTTGCTGCAAATGGTTGGATTTTTCCACTTCTTATGGCTGAGTAGTATTCCATTGTGTATATGTACCACATCTTCTTTATCCATTCATCTACAGATGGACATTTAGGTTGCTTCCAATTCTTGGCTATTGTAAATAGTGCTGCAATAAACATAGGAGTGCATCTGTCTTTCTCAAACTTGATTGCTGCGTTCTTAGGGTAAATTCCTAGGAGTGGAATTCCTGGGTCAAATGGTAGGTCTGTTTTGAGCATTTTGATGCACCTCCATACTGCTTTCCACAATGGTTGAACTAATTTACATTCCCACCAGCAGTGTAGGAGGGTTCCCCTTTCTCCACAGCCTCGCCAACATTTGTTGTTGTTTGTCTTTTGGATGGCAGCTATCCTTACTGGTGTGAGGTGATACCTCATTGTAGTTTTAATTTGCATTTCTCTGATAATTAGCGATGTGGAGCATCTTTTCATGTGTCTCTTGGCCATCTGTATTTCTTTTTTGGAGAACTGTCTGTTCAGTTCCTCTGCCCATTTTTTAATTGGGTTATTTGTTTTTTGTTTGTTGAGGCGTGTGAGCTCTTTATATATTCTGGACGTCAAGCCTTTATCAGATCTGTCATTTTCAAATATATTCTCCCATACTGTAGGGTTCCTTTTTGTTCTATTGATGGTGTCTTTCGCTGTACAGAAGCTTTTCAGCTTAATGTAGTCCCACTTGCTCATTTTTGCTGTTGTTTTCCTTGCCCGGGGAGATATGTTCAAGAAGAGATCACTCATGTTTATGTCTAAGAGGTTTTTGCCTATGTTTTTTTCCAAGAGTTTAATGGTTTCGTGACTTACATTCAGGTCTTTGATCCATTTTGAGTTTACCTTTGTATATGGGGTTAGACAATGGTCCAGTTTCATTCTCCTACATGTAGCTGTCCAGTTTTGCCAGCACCATCTGTTGAAGAGACTGTCATTTTGCCATTGTATGTCCATGGCTCCTTTATCAAATATTAATTGACCATATATGTTTGGGTTAATTTCTGGGGTCTCTAATCTGTTCCACTCGTCTGTGGCTCTGCTCTTGTGCCAGTACCAAATTGTCTTGATTACTATGGCTTTGTAGTAGAGCTTGAAGTTGGGGAGTGAGATCCCCCCTACTTTATTCTTCTTTTTCAGGATTGCTTTGGCTATTCGGGGTCTTTGGTGTTTCCATATGAATTTTTGAATTATTTGTTCCAATTCATTGAAGAATGTTGCTGGTAATTTGAGAGGGATTGCATCAAATTTGTATATTGCTTTCGGCAGGATGGCCATTTTGACGATATTAATTCTTCCTAGCCATGAGCATGGGATGAGTTTCCATTTATTAGTGTCCCCTTTAATTTCTCTTAAGAGTGACTTGTAGTTTTCAGAGTATAAGTCTTTCACTTCCTTGGTTAGGTTTATTCCTAGGTATTTTATTCTTTTTGATGCAATGGTGAATGGAATTGTTTTCCTGATTTCTCTTTCTATTGATTCGTTGTTAGTGTATAGGAAAGCTACAGATTTCTGTGTGTTGATTTTGTATCCTGCAACTTTGCTGTATTCCGATATCAGTTCTAGTAGTTTTGGAGTGGAGTCTTTAGGGTTTTTTATGTACAGTATCATATCATCTGCAAATAGTGACAGTTTAACTTCTTCTTTACCAATCTGGATTCCTTGTATTTCTTTGTTTTGTCTGATTGCCGTGGCTAGGACCTCCAGTACTATGTTAAATAACAGTGGGGAGAGTGGGCATCCCTGTCTGGTTCCCGATCTCAGTGGAAATGCTTTCAGCTTCTCGCTGTTCAGTATAATGCTGGCTGTGGGTTTATCATATATGGCCTTTATTATGTTGAGGTACTTGCCCTCTATTCCCATTTTGCTGAGAGTTTTTATCATGAATGGATGTTTAATTTTGTCAAATGCTTTTTCAGCATCTATGGAGATGATCATGTGGTTTTTGTCTTTCTTTTTGTTGATGTGGTGGATGATGTTGATGGATTTTCGAATGTTGTACCATCCTTGCATCCCTGGGATGAACCCCACTTGGTCATGGTGTATGATCCTTTTGATATACTGTTGAATTCTGTTTGCTAATATTTTATTGAGTATTTTTGCATCTACATTCATCAGGGATATTGGTCTGTAATTTTCTTTTTTGGTGGGGTCTTTTACTGGTTTTGGTATTAGGGTGATGTTGGCTTCACAGAATGAGTTTGGGAGTATTCCCTCTTCTTCTATTTTGTGGAACACTTTAAGGAGAATGGGTATTATGTCTTCTCTGTGTGTCTGATAAAATTCCGAGGAAAATCCATCCGGCCCCGGGGTTTTGTTCTTGGGTAGTTTTTTGATTACTGTTTCAATTTCTTTGCTTGTAATTGGTTGGTTTAACTTTTGTGTTTCTTCCTTGGTCAGTCTTGGGAGGTTGTATTTTTCTAGGAAGTTGTCCATTTCTTGTAGGTTTTCCAGCTTGTTGGCATATAGGTTTTCATAGTAGTCTTTAATAATTCTTTGTATTTCTGTGGAGTCTGTCGTGATTTTTCCATTCTCATTTCTGATTATGTTGATTTGTGTTGACTCTCTTTTTCTCTTAATAAGTTGGGCTAGAGGCTTATCTATTTTGTTTATTTTCTCAAAGAACCAGCTCTTGGTTTCGTTGATTTTTGCTATTGTTTTATTCTTCTCAATTTTGTTTATTTCTTCTCTGATCTTTATTATGTCCCTCCTTCTGCTGACTTTAGGCCTCATTTGTTCTTCTTTTTCCAGTTTTAATAATTGTGATGTTAGACTATTCATTTGGGATTGTTCTTCCTTCTTCAAGTGTGCCTGGATTGCTATATACTTTCCTCTTAAGACTGCTTTCGCTGCATCCCACAGAAGTTGGGTCTTAGTGTTGTTGTTGTCATTTGTTTCTATATATTCCTTGATCTCTATTTTGATTTGTTCATTGATCCATTGATTATTTAGTAGCATGTTGTTAAGCCTCCATGTGTTTGTGAGCCTTTTTGTTTTCTTTGTAGAATTTATTTCTACTTTCATACCTTTGTGGTCTGAAAAATTGGTTGGTAGAATTTCAATATTGTGGAATTTACTGAGGCTCTTTTTGTGAGCTAGTATGTGGTCTATTCTGGAGAATGTTCCATGTGCACTTGAGAAGAATGTATATCCTGTTGCTTTTGGATGTAAAGTTCTATAGATGTCTATTAGGTCCATCTGTTCTAGTGTGTTGTTCAGTGCCTGTGTGTCTTTACTTATTTTCTGCCCGGTGGATCTATCCTTTGGGGTGAGTGGTGTGTTGAAGTCTCCTACAATGAATGCATTGCAGTCTATTTCCCTCTTTAGTTCTGTTAGTATTTGCTTCACATATGCTGGTGCTCCTGTATTGGGTGCATATATATTTAGAATGGTTATATCCTCTTGTTGGACTAAGCCCTTTATCATTATGTAGTGGCCTTCTTTATCTCTTGTTACTTTCTTTGTTTTGAAGTCTATTTTGTCTGATATTAGTACTGCAACCCCTGCTTTCTTCTCACTGTTGTTTGCCTGAAATATGTTTTTCCATCCCTTGACTTTTAGTCTATGCTTATCTTTGGGTTTAAGGTGAGTTTCTTGTAAGCACCATATAGATGGGTCTTGCTTTTTTATCCATTCTATTACTCTATGTCTTTTGATTGGTGCATTAAGTCCATTTACATTTAGGGTGACTATTGAAAGATATGTACTTATTGCCATTGCAGGCTTTAGATTCGTGGTTACCAAAGGTTCAAGGTTAGCTTCTTTAGTATCTTACTGCCTAACTTAGCTCGCTTAGTGAGCTGTTATATACACTGTCTGGAGAGTCTTTTCTTCTCTCCCTTCTTATTCCTCCTCCTCCATTCTTCATATGTTGTGTGTTTTGTTCTGTGCTCTTTTTAGGGGTGCTCCCATCTAGAGCAGTCCCTGTAGGATGCCCTGTAGAGGTGGTTTGTGGGAAGCAAATTCCCTCAGCTTTTGCTTGTCTGGGAATTGTTTGATCCCACCATCATATTTAAATGATAGTCGTGCTGGATACAGTATCCTTGGTTCAAGGCCCTTCTGTTTCATTGCATTAAGTATATCATGCCATTCTTTTCTGGCTTGTAGGGTTTCTGTTGAGAAGTCTGATGTTAGCCTGATTGGTTTTCCTTTATAGGTGACCTTTTTCTCTCTAGCTGCCTTTAAAACTCTTTCCTTGTCCTTGATCCTTGCCATTTTAATTATTATGTGTCTTGGTGTTGTCCTCCTTGGATCCTTTCTGTTGGGGGTTCTGTATAATTCCATGGTCTGTTCGATTATTTCCTCCCCCAGTTTGGGGAAGTTTTCAGCAATTATTTCTTCAAAGACACTTTCTATCCCTTTTCCTCTTTCTTCCTCTTCTGGTATCCCTATAATACGAATGTTTTTCCTTTTGTATTGGTCACATATTTCTCTTAGTGTTGTTTCATTCCTGGAGATCCTTTTATCTCTCTCTATGTCAGCTTCTATACGTTCCTGTTCTCTGGCTTCTATTCCTTCAATGGCCTCTTGCATCTTATCCATTCCGCTTATAAATCCTTCCAGGGATTGTTTCACTTCTGTGATCTCTTTCCTGACATCTGTGATCTCCTTCCGGACTTCATCCCACTGCTCTTGCATTTTTCTCTGCATCTCATCCCATTGCTCTTGCATTTTTTTCTGCATCTCTGTCAGCATGTTCATGATTTTTATTTTGAATTCTTTTTCAGGAGGACTAGTTAGGTCTGTCTCCTTCTCAGGTGTTGTCTCTGTGATCTTTGTCTGCCTGTAGTTTTGCCTTTTCATGGTGATAGAGATAGTTTGCAGAGCTGGTACAAGTGACCGCTGGAAGAGCTTCCCTTCTTGTTGGTTTGTAACCTTTTCCTGGGAGAATAGCGACCTCTAGTGGCTTGTGCTGGGCAGCTGTGAGCAGACAGGGCTTCTGCTTCCTGCCCAGTTGCTTTGGGGTTTATCTCCGCTGTTGCTGTGGGCTTGGCCTGGCTGGGGCTGTTCCTCCAAAATGGTGGAGCCCCATTGGAGGGGGAGCAGCCAGGAGACTATTTATCTCCATAAGGGGCCTCTGTGCTCCCTGCTGCCCAGGGGGTTAGAGTGCCCAGAGATCCCCAGATTCCCTGCTTCTCGTCTAAGTGACCTGTCCTGCCCCTTTAAGATTTCCAAAAAGCACTCTCCAAACCAAAACAACAACAGCAACAATGAGAGAGGGAACAGAAAGAAAGAGAAAAAAAAAAGGAAAAAAAAGGAAAAAACAAGAGATTTTTTTTTTTTTTTTTGTCCTCAGGTGCCGGTCCCAGGCACCCGTTCACTGGTCCTGCTGCCCTGTCTCCCTAGCACCAGGGTCCCTGTCCTTTCAAGGCTTCCAAAAAGCACCCACCCACCGGTCCCGCAGGGAAGGAACGCTCAATATTCTTTGTCCTCAGGCACTGGTCCCACGCACCCGCTCACCAGTCCCGCCGCCCTGCCTCCCTAGCACCGGGGTCCCTGTCCCTTCAAGGCTTCCAAAAAGCACTCGGCAAAAAGAGAGAAAAAAAAGGGGAAAAACGCGCAATTTCTTCCGTCCTCAGGTGCTGGTCTCACGCACCCACCCACCGGTCCCACAGGGAAAAATGTGGGATATTCTTTGTCCTCAGGTGCCGGTCCCAGGCACCCGCTCACCAGTCCCGCCGCCCTGCCTCCCTAGCACCGGGGTCCCTGTCCCTCTTAGGCTTCCAAAAAGCACTCGCAGAAAAGAGAAAAAAAAAAGGGGAAAAACGCGCGATTTCCTCTGTCCTCAAGTGCCGGTCTCAGGCACCCGCCCACCGGTCCCGCAGGGAAAAACGGGGGATATTCTTTGTCCTCAGGCACCAGTCCCAGCCACCCGCTCAGCAGTCCCGCCACCGTGCCTCCCTAGCACTGGGGTCCCCGTCCCTTCAAGGCTTCCAAAAAGCGCTCGCCAAAAAGAGAAAAAAAAAAAAAGGGGAAAAACGCGCGACCTTCTCCGTCCTCAGGCACCGGTCTCAGGCACCCGCCCCCAGGTCTTGCAGGGAGAAATGCGGGATATTCTTTGTCCTCCGGCGCCATTCCCAGGCACCTCCTCACCGGTCCCGCCACCCTGCCTCCCCAGCAACGGGGGCCCATCCCTCTAAGGCTTCCAAAAAGCGCTCGCCAAAAAAAAAAAAAAAAAAAAAAAACCGCTCCGGTTTCTCTCCACCCGCCGGGAGCCGGGGGGAGGGGCGCTCGGGTCCCGCCGGGCTGGGGCTTGTATCTTACCCCCTTCACAAGGCGCTGGGTTCTTGCAGGTGTGGATGTGGTCTGGATGTTGTCCTGTGTCCTGTGGTCTCTATTTTAGGAAGATTTTTCTTTGTTATATTTTCATAGCTCTATGTGTTTTTGGGAGGAGATTTCCACTGCTCTACTCACGCCGCCATCTTGGCTCCCCTAAACCTCGGGAGAGAAAGTGGAAGCAGCTACGACTCCAAAGGCAGCCCCGGGCTGGCTAAAACGTTTCCTGCTGTGGAAACCGAGGCCCACGAGTGCTCGGACTCTGCCCAGCCCCGCAAAGGTGAGAGGAGGGAAGCCGTGGCCCCAGGGCCGCCGTAGGGACCTCCCAGCGAACAACTACTCATTTTTTAATTGGATTATTTTATTTTTGTTTTTTGAGGTGCATGAGCTCTTTATATATTTTGGATGACAACCCTTTATTGGATCTGTCATTTATGAATATATTCTCCCATACTGTCGGGTACCTTTTTGTTCTGTCAATAGTGTCCTTTGTTGTACAGAAACTTTTCAGCTTGATATAATCCCCTTGTTCATTTTTGCTTTTGTTTCCCTTGCCCTTGGAGATATGTTCATGAAGAAGTTGCTCTTGTTTATGTCCAAGAGATTTTTGCCTATGTTTTTTCCTAGAAGTTTTATGGTTTCATGACTTACATTCAGGTCTTTGATCCATTTCAAATTTACTTTTGTGTATGGGGTTAGACAGTGATCCAGTTTCATTCTCTTACATGTAGCTGTCCAGTTTTGCCAGCACCATCTGTTGAAGAGACTGTCCTTTCCCCATTGTATGTCCATGGTTCCTTTATTGTACATTATTTGACCATATATGTTTGGGTTAATGTCTGGAGTCTCTATTCTGTTCCAGTGGTCTGTGGCTCTGTTCTTGTGCCATTACCAAATTGTCTTGATTACTGTGGCTTTGTAGTAGAGCTTGAAGTCAGGGAGCTAGATGTCCCCCACTTTATTCTTCCTTCTCAGGATTGCTTTGGATATTTGGGGTCTTTGGTGTTTCCGTATGAATGTTTGAACTATTTGTTCCAGTTCGTTGAAGAATGTTGTTGGTAATTTGATAGGGATTGCATCAAATCTGTATATTGCTTTGGGAAGGATGTCCATTTTGATGATATTAATTCTTCCTAGCCAGGAGCATGGGATGAGTTTCCATTTGCTAGTGTCCTCTTTAATTTCTCTTAAGAGTGTCTTATAGTTTTCAGGGTATAGGTATTTCACTTCCTTGGTTAGGTTTATTCCTAGATATTTTATTCTTTTTGATGCAATTGTGAATGGAATTGTTTTCCTGATTTCTCTTTCTATTAATTCATTTTTAGTGTATAGGAAAGCCACAGATTTCTGTGTGTTAATTTTGTATCCTGCACCTTTGTTATATTCTTGGGTAGTTTTTTGATTCCTAATTCAATTTCATTGCTGGCTATTGGTCTGATTAGATATTCTGTTTCTGCCTTGGTCAGCCTTGGAAGGTTGTATTTTTCTAGAAAGTTGTCCATTTCTTGTAGGTTTTCCAGCTTGTTAGCATATAGATTTTCATAGTATTCTTTGATAGTTCTTTGTATTTCTGTGGGTCAGTCATGATTTTCCTTTTTCATTTCTGATTCTGTTGGTGTGTGTAGATTCTCTTTTTCTCTTACTATGTCTGGTTGGGGTTTATCTATTTTGTTTATTTTCTCAAAGAACCAGCTCTTGGTTTCTTTGATTCTTTTTATTCTTTCATTCTTCTCAATTTTATTTGTTTCTTCTCTGATTTTTATTACGTCCCTCCTTCTGCTGACTTTGGGCCTCATTTGTTCTTCTTTTTCCAGTTTCAATAATGTTACTTTAGACTATTCATTTGGATTGTTCTTCCTTCTTTAAATAGGCCTGGATTGCTATGTACTTTCTTGTTAGAACTGCCTTCACTGTGTCCCACAGAAGTTGGGGCTTTGTGCTGTTGTTGTCATTTGTCTCTATATATTGCTTGATCTCTGTTTTAATTTGGTCATTGATCCATTGATTATTTAGGAACATGTTGTTAAGACTCCTTGTGTTTGTGAGCCTTTTTGTTTTCTTTTTACAATTTATTTCTAGTTTTATACCCTTGTTATCTGAGAAATTGGGTTGGTACAATTTGAATCTTTTTGAATTTACTGAGCCTCTTTTTGTGGCCTAGCATGTGTCTTTTCCAGAAAATATTCCATGTGCACTGGAAAAGAATGTGTATCCTTCTTCTTTTCTGTGGAGAGTTCTTTAGATGTCTGTTATGTCCATCTGTTCTAATGTGTTGTTCAGTGCCTTTGTGTCTTTACTTACTTTCTGTCTGTTGGATCTGTCATTTGGAGTGAGTGGAGGGTTGAAGTCTTCTAAAATGAATGCATTGCATTCTATTTCCTCCTTTATTTCTGTTAGCATTTGTTTCACATTTGTCAGTGCTCCTGTGTTGGGGGCATAGATATTTATAATGGTTATATCCTCTTGTTGGACTGACCCCTTCAACATTATGTAATGTCCTTCTTTATATCTTGTTACTTTCTTTGTTTTGAAGTCTATTTTTTTCTGATACAAGTACTGCAACACCTGTTTTTTTTTCTCCTTATTTTTTGCATTAAATATATTTTCCATCCCTTCACTTTTAGTCTGTGTATATCTTTGGGTTTGAGGTGAATCTCTTGTAAGCAGCATATAGGTGGGTCTTGCTTTTTTATCCATTCTATTACTCTGTGTCTTTTATTGCTGCATTCAGTCCATTTACATTTATGATGACTTTTGAGAGATATGTAGTTATTGCCATTGCAGGCTTTGGATTCATGGTTACCAAAGGTTCAAGGATTGCTTCTTTATTATGTAACTGTCCAACTTTAACTCACTTACTCACTTATTACACTATTATAAACACAGTCTGATGATTCTTTATTTCTCTCCCTTACTCTTTCTCTTCCACTCGATATGTTAGGTGTTTTATTCTGTACTCTTTTGTGTTTCCCTTTACTGCTTTTGTGGATAGCTCATTTTATTTTTTGCCTTTAGTTAGCATTTGCTTGGTCTGCTTTCTTCGGTGTGATTTTATTTTCTCTGGTGACATCTATTTAGCCTTAGGAGTACTTCCATCTAGAGCAATCCCTTTAAAATACCCAGTAGAGGTGGTTTGTGGGGGGAAAATTCCCTCAACTTTTGTTGGTCTGGGAATTTTTTAATCCCTCCTTCAAATTTAAATGACAATCTTGCTGGATATAGTATTCTTGGTTCAAGGCCCTTCTGTTTCATTGCATTGAATATATCATGCCATTCTCTTCTGGCCTGTAAGGTTTCTGTTGAGAAGTCTGATGAGAGCTTAATGGGTTTTCCTTTGTAGGTGATCTTTTTTGTCTCTCTGGCTGCCTTTAATACTCTGCCCTTGTCTTTGATCTTTGCCATTTTAATTATTATATGTCTTGATTTTGTCCTCCTTGGGTCCCTTATGTTGACAGATCTGTGGGCTTCCATGGTCTGAGAGACTATTTCCTTCCCCAGATTGGGGAAGTTTTCAGCAATTATTTCTTCAAAGACATTTTCTATCCCTTTTTCTCTCCTCTTCTTCTTCTGGTACCCCTATTATGCCAATATTGTTCCATTTGGATTGGTCACACAGTTCTCTTAATATTCTTTCATTCCTAGAGATCCCTTTACCTCTCACTGCCTCAGCTTCTCTGTATCCCTGTTCTCTGATTCTTATTCCATTAACAGTCTCTTGCACCTCATCCAGTCTGCTCCTAAGTTCTTCTATTGATTGTTTCATTTCTGTTATTTCCCTCCAGACTTCATCCCTTAGCTCTTGCATATTTCTCTGCAGCTCCATCAGCATGATTATACCTTTTATTTTGAATTCTTTTTCAGAAAGAATGGTTATATCTGTCTCACCAGGCCCTCTCTCTGGAATTGTTTGAGTGATTTTTCACTGTCCAGGTTCTTCTGCTTTTTCATGGTGATAGAAGTGATTGCCAGCAAGTGGTGTGTGTCCCTTCCTGCTTGCTGGTCACCTTGCCTGTCTCTGCTGGCTGTGCCAGTTAACTGCATGCAGAGAGCAGTCTCTGGGTTAATCCCCTGAGCTGTTATGGGCAGGGCAGCCCTTGGGATGGTTTAGAGCACTTCTGGGGGGTCACAGAGATGTAGGGTGTGTTCTCCTGCAAGAACGGCACCCCTTTGTGCCCTCTGGACTTTGTGCCAGCTTCCTCTGTTCTGGGCAGCTGCACACTGGGAGGAGGCTCTGTGTGGTTGCTGTGGGCAGGGCTGCTCCCTGGCTGGTCTGCAGCAGTGTTGGGTCAGCCGGTTTGTTTGCAGTGCCAGTCAGGGGGAGTGAACAGCAGTCTGCTTATTGCTGTGAGGGGCTTCAGAGCTGCATTGCCACCCAGGGGGTTGGGGAACCTGAAGTTCCTTAAAGTTCCCAGCTTGCTGGGCTGAGGCTGCCAGGACTATTTTGTCCACCTGTTAAACCCTTGTCCTTTTAAGACTTTTAAAGCACCCTCTTTTCTTTTGTCCCAGGGGAGCCAGCTGTAGGGACCTGCTCTCAGTCTCTCAGATTTTACTTTTCCATTTCTATAATATGCAGTGCACCATGCAATGTGTGTGTGTGTGTGTGCTCCCTGTGCAGATTACTAGGGATGCTTATTTAGCAGTCCTCTACTTCCACTCCCTCCCCACTCTGATTCCTTTCCTCCCACCAGTGACCTGTGGTTGGGGGAGTGCTTGGGTCTGGCCGGATCACGGCTTTTTATCTTACACTTTTTGTGAGATGCTGAGTTCTCAAAAATGTAGATGTAGCCTGGTTGTTGTACTGTATCTTCTGGTCTCTCTTTTAGGAATAGTTGTATTTGCTGTATTTTCAAAATATCTGTGATTTTGGGAGGAGATTTCAGCCGCCCTACTCACACCGCCATCTTGAGGGCCTTCCATAGGGTCAATTTGTCCATATCCTTGCCACATCCATCCTCACCATAAGCACCTTTTGGACCCTCTGAGAACCTGCTAAGCATATTCCCAGAGGCAGGCCTTTCTTATCCATCCCATCACTTACATTCAACAGTGGGGTCATCTGCCTAGGACTCAAGTTTCTTGGTGATCTTTAAAAATTGAAGCATACTTGATACACCATTTTGTTAGTTTCAAGTATACAGCAAAGTGGTTCAAAAGTTACCTACATTGTTAACTGCTCATGCCATCTAGTGTAGGGAAGATCTGTCAACATAGAAAGATGATACAGAACTATTGTCTATATTCTCTGCACTGAACTTTCATCCTCGTGACTAACTAACACTATGATTGAGATTTTCTGCCTCTTTATTCCGTTCACCTATTTCAGTCACCCATTTCAAACCATCTCCTATGGTAACCACCAGTCCTTTCTCAGTGTCTAAGAGCTAAGGCTCAAGTTTTAAGAGAAAATATATTTAAAACTAAGGACCCACATCCTTAATTGTTACCAGCCAAGAGTATGGATTGTAGCTGCACATCAAATCCCATGCAGTTTCCTCTCAGAACTGCCACATGCGTGTCCTCTAGCAGCTGCCACGGGATACTGTAATGACAGTTCTTACTCCGTGCCTACTGACAGGCTAGGTTGTGGAAAACTGATACACCCTGTGAAATAAATCATCCCCTGTATTACACATGACCTTTATGATATACAGACAATGCCTGGCACTGGCTGCTGAAATCTCTGAGGGCATTGCTAAGAGAACCTGTTGTGAAAATCCAATTGATTTCATGACAATATGTAGGATATTCTGAGAGAGACGAACAGGGATTTAACTATGAGTTTTATTGCCTATTACGCCAAAGGATCTCTCTGCAACCTATGTCAAATATATATCAATAAGAGCAAGTAATATTCAGCCTCACATTCCTGCAACCTGGACAGCCAGGTTAAAGCTCTGTTTCACTGACAAGGATGTGACTATAATAAAACTGCAGGAGGCTGAGTCTTGGGGACAAGGCTTACAGGTGGTAACACTTTCCTCCACGGATATTACCAGGTTTTCTTTCATCACAGAAAGTTAAAAAGTGTATATGTCATAATTTGTGCATGCTTCCAGTCCTGTTCCGATCACATACGTATTCTCAGATGGGAGTTCTGATCAGTGTAAATCAATATGTCACCCCGGTTCGTTTCTGTAGAAGGAGGAACGGTGTAGAAACACAACCCACCTCCGACCCCTGAGTGCTGTTCTGCTCACTCTCACCCACCAGCCCCTTGCCCGTGGCGGAGGCCCGCGTCCACCCCAGTCCACAATCAGCCTGCGCCAGGCCTTTGCCCGCCATCCACCCTCCCTCCAGCTCTGCCTGCCCAGCCCCACCCTGCACCTTCCCTGTAGCTCGGCGTCTCCCTCCGTCGTGGACCTTCCTCCCTGATGTCTCACGCGGGGTCAGATTATCCCCAGGGAGGTGCCGTGGACAAAGGGGCTCGCGGAGCACTGATAACCCATCCCCACAAGGGGGCTTAGGTATGCTTTTCCAAAATGTCTTGAATTTAGATATTTTAAAAGAGTACAGCATAAAGAATATAGTCACTGATATTGAAATACCTTTGTATTGTGACAAGTGGTAACTATGCTTTTCTTGGTGAGCATTTTGTAATAAAGATACTTGTTCGAATACTGTTTTTCATATGAAGACAATATAATATTGTATATCAACTATACATCCACCAATAAAAACATGTTTCTTAACCAACAGAGGGAGGCAGGGAAGTAAATAAGCCCTGACACCCATCGGCCCTCAGTTTGTGTACAGACACTATATATGTGCCATCGCATGGCCCACTTCAGTATCTCTGTGAAAAAGAAGACGTTCTAAAGGGTTTAGAACACCTCCTCATTCATATCCCT
This sequence comes from Manis javanica, assembly GCF_040802235.1. NCBI lineage: Eukaryota > Metazoa > Chordata > Mammalia > Pholidota > Manidae > Manis > Manis javanica. Next base: position 31,372,492 of record NC_133169.1, on the reverse strand, counting down.
GCTGCAATATGACACCAGGGTGCTGGTTCACACAGGAGGGACATCACTTCCCCATAGGCCCCAGATGTCCTAACCCCTCAGCCCCACACCACTGCCTCCCAAGTAACAACAGTCCTCTTTTCTATGTGCGACCCTTTGTTAAACACACCATAAAGCTGAAAAATGCTAAAGACCTTGAGTAATGGAGAACCTAATAATGCGCTATGCTCTTTGCCATTATTTTGTTAATTTTACAATTTTGAAGAGATTCCAAGTCATTGAAAAACAGCAGTCTGTGTCGCACATTGTGTCATTCCCGTCACCTAGCACGAGTAATGCAACTAATCCATGAAACCGCTACTGATTTCGTCAGCAAACCTGAAGGTCTCCCTCCTTGAGGAACTCCTGATTCTGCACAGCGTGGAGCTTCAGGCTCCATCTGTGATTCGTTCTAGTGACGTTCAGGAGGAGGAGAGGCAGGAGGCGCACGCAGAACACAGCAGTGAGGGCCACAGCGAGGACACGAGCCCACACAGGAAGGGTGCCGGCTCCTTGTAAGCAGACGCCTGTCACCGAGTCAGGGGCAGACGCCTCCTGCACAGGCCTGTTCCCCCACCCGCACGGCACGGCCTGAATTTTCTCTAGGCTGACTTTTTCAGTTTGCTGCTAAAATTCAGCTCAAAGCTTGCTTTGCTCATGGACTGGTACTATTTGGCTTCACTTGCTCTGTGTCACTATGTCCATGGTCATCTTGGGCCTCATGTTTTTGTGACTGTGACTCAGCATTGTCAAATATATGGAGAAGCAGCAGAAATGAGGCTCATGGTCACCTGGGGTTAGGGGCAGCCTGTTCCGTTCCTGCATGTATTATCCCGCTTGAAGTCCACAAGTTTACACATGCTGCTTAACGTATGCCCACTGTGCACTGACACACCTCTCCTCCATGCCCTCTCCCCTCGTCCTCCTGCACGGAACCCTGCGCTGGCTGCAGCTGGGCCAACCCCTCCTGCACTGAGCAGACTTCAGTTTGTCTAGAGGTGAGGACAGCCACCTATGTCCGTGTTTCCCAGATTCCACAGAAGGCTTGGTTTAGGAATAGGGCTTTATTAGCACTCTCTGGGGTGTTAGCTGGGGAGGGACGTTTAGTGATGGACTCTTTGGAAATGCTGCTTGTCTCCCAGGAAGACACAGCCTGTTCGCTCTGATGAGGCTGCTGGGGCCTTGCTCTTACCTGAGTCTTGTCCTCTGAACAGGTGTGGAGAGATTCTTCTCAGTCTAGAAGAAGAATCTGCTGTCAATCACAGCAGACTCGCTGGGGAGGTTCGGTGCCTTCTGGACTTTCCCCCTGTGACAGGCGAGCTCTGCCAGAGCCTTGCTGCCTGAAGAGCGTGCCATGACTGATAAGGTAGAATGGGCTTCTATGCTACAGCAGGGGAAGATCCACCTGAGGACAAGATTGCTATTGGGCAAGCCAACGCAGCCATGGTCCCTTCTTTCAAATTCATCTCTCAGATTAAACTTGACCTCACTTGCACCATTCATTCTATAAGGGCTCTGCTCTTTCTCCCCAGACATTGAGAGGAAAACCTTGTTCTCCTTGGGCTGGGAAGATATCCCTGATGTTTTGTTAATTGGTGTCTGAGGGGTTAGCCAATAATTGGGGTAGTGTGTGAGCTTGGAGCACATGCAATTGCTGGTAAATCCTACAATGCCAGGAGACCAGAGGAATCGATCCAGTAATGGAGAATAAGAACTCTCTTTTTTTGACACTTTAGAGTGGATGGGGGGTTGCTATAAAGTCAGAGAGGGAGAGTAATGTATCGCACATAATTCAGTTGAAGTGTGGGCACTAAACAGCCTTCAGGACCAAGCCCAGCCACTCACTGCCTATGTGTCTTTGAGCAGGTTACCCAACCTCTCCATGCATCACACGTGTGAGCAGAAAAGTATAGGAGGCACTGGTATTGCCCTCCACAGTCTGTTACATGCAAAGGACTTGTTTTTTGCATAGCACTCAGAACAGTGCCTGGCACAAAGCAACAACTTTGAGTCATTTTCTTTTACCCATGGTCTCAGCTTCCTCTTCTATTTGTCTCATGGAGGGGATGGACAAAAACATCTTTGGTAGACAGCCAGCATGAAGTGGCACAAGTTTTACTTCATGAGCTGTAGTTAAGAGATAGTAGCAGAAGCCGTGCATAGTGAGTCTTTGGACAGTTAGTTTTCCTCTGTAGGTTTTGACTTGTTCACCTCTGGCCGTTAATTCTAAATGCCATGAGGTGGCATCATTGTATAAGTTTAATTTTTATGTTCTGGGATTCTAGGAAACATTGCAACTGGAGGGAGAGGGAGGAGAGAGGGTCTGCCCCAAGGAAGGGCAGGGAGACTGTACTTGGGCCAATGAAGTGGGAAAATCCCTCATCCCAGGCATTGCTCTGCTGCCTCCTCTCCCACCGAGAGGCAGATGAAGGATGTGGGACATGTTAGAAGCTGTCTTGACATCTAGCTGGGATTATTTCCAGAGCTGTAGAGGCTAAATATCTGTGAAGTTGGGGAAACAAAGAGGTGGAGTGTAGTTTGGGGCTGAGAAAATGCTAAAATAATCTATGTGGAAACTCTCTTGACTGAGACTGACACAGGGTCCCTTTCACAGTGTAATTATCAACTTCCTCACCCCACTTCAGGTATCTGTCCTGCCAGTCTTAGTGTCAGCAGCCCATTACCCAAAATATCAAAGTGCCCCTTGAAGGAGCTGTGTTTTCTAGTTTCGTGATAGAGGGGGAAAGAGAAAGAGATAGGTGAGATGCTAGAAAGTTTGCAAAAACACCTGTCACTCCTTCATTGTCCATTTTGATGTCTGAAATATAAATGTGGTGGCTGGAGCTCTGGCAGCCATACTTGTCCTTGAAACAACCTTGGTGATGAAAAGGCACACTAGGAGCTGTGGGTCATTCACAGGAACCAGGGCATCTGAGAATCAAGAGTGCCTTGAGCTGTTGCCCTCCACCTCCTTGGACATGAGAGTGATAACCGCACTCTTGTTCATAGCACAGATTTGGGTTTCATGTTTTAGGAAGATGAATCTTATCCTGACACACTTTCAAGAAGATTTTTTCAAATTTCTTTCTGAACATGATTCTATTATGGGGTGTAATAATGCTGTTATATTAGTAATTGAACTTCTGGGAGAATGCAACCTGGAGCATTGTGGGTAAAATTGGTATATATCCAGAATCTCTTGCCTGGCTTTAGTGCATCTACATATCAATAGGTATATATAAGTGGTGGAGAGGAGTAGTCCATCTCCATATCAATAGATAATACAGGGGCCAGCAAGGGCATATCTGGACCAGAGAGGTTGGTTGGGGCCTCTTTTGCAGCTGGGTCGCGAGAGACATGGGACAGCAGAAGTGGATGGCTTGAAAGAAATAAACGGGTTTCCCCCACTTTATTTCTACCTTTGATTGATATCGGTTTCAAAGGTATTCTGCCCCGGTATTTTCCCCCCGGCTTTACAAGCAGTCTGTAATGATATCACATAACAGATTAATAATTGAATTAACAGTGAACAAATGAATACATTTAATGATCAAGAAAGGACCATGAACACTTAATGTGGCTGTAGTTATTGGAGGAGAACTCTTGTCCTGCCTGGAATGACCTGGAAGTGTCTCTTGTAGAGGTGTGATGAAGATTGCCAGGATTTCTGGGATTTCAGGTTATTTTAGTTGTTAAGATTAAAGGAGAAAAGGTGTGTGGCGATAACCCCAAGGAACATCCCTAGGCCGCTGCTCCTCTAACGCGTGGCCAGTAGGTGGCGCTGCTGGTAGATGGACTTGTGCGGCCGGATCTACCGGATTCAAGCCGCCGCGCCCACGCGCCAACCCCGGACCTTGAATGCGTCACCTAGGTTTTCGGAAGCTCAGTTTCCTCATCTGTAAAGTACAAATAATAATATCTGGCCTCCGGGTTTTTGTGAGAAACCTGGAATAACACATGTGAACTAGTATAGTTCGTCATACAAAGGTTAATAGCGGCAGCCGATGCTGCCGTCCTGCGTGTCCTTCCTCTCCGCCTTGCTCGTCCCATTGGCCCATCAGCGGTCCTGCGGGACTTCTGGGCGCAGAGCGCTACGACAGGTGGGGACAAGCACCGCCAACAGGGTTACTCGGCCTTCCGGGGAACTCTGGTGATGGAAGTGTCCCGTCACTCAACGGGAATGGTCGCCACAGGCTGTGTTTGCAAAAACTCACTGAGCAGTGTATTAAAACAGATGAATTTTGTTGTATGTGAATTTTACCTCAATAAAGATGTAAAATTTATCTGGACTCATGTGGTGCTAAGAGAATGGGATAGATAAACAGACATTAAGTGAATCATCGTGTGACCATAGAAACACAACTGTGTGAAGAAGAATGGGCAATAAGAGAATGCTTCAAGAAGGACCTACTCGCTGGGAGAGGCGGCGGGCAAACAGCATTTCCTGCCTGGACATTTAATCATTATCTTAATCAAGTTTAATGCCTTCTGGGATGTCCACTGGCACATTGGTAGAGGTGATAGTCACATTTCTGAGCTGTGTCTGTCTTAAACCCACAAGGATGTTAGCACTGACCTGTCTTTGGTAGAACATGCAATCTGTGGGATGCAGTCAGTAATGGAGATTTTTGCCCTTCAGAGCCTTCCACCTGTCCAATCGAATGATAATATCCTAGTAGCCACATCTTATGATTCACTAATGGTATAGTGAGACCTTTACTATGTTTATGGACAGGATCTTTGTTCAGGAATATACAGAAGATGACTAGACCATAATTCAATAGCAACTCTGATTTGGTCTCTTTGGCAAGTATTCTAATCAATTAAAATGAAAAATAAGATTTTTCTTTTCTGATCACCAGATTTGATGTCTCGGTAAAAACCATACTAGTAGGAAAGTCATCATCTATTGTATATAGATTAGTAATGAATTTAAAGCTACCTCATGCCAGTCCCTTTGAGCATGAATCAGTAGCCTGGCTTTCATTTCTGCATGGTATTAAACATAAAAAAGTGTTTTGCTGTTAATGACAGAAAAGTGATGGATTGCTTGAGTGGGAAAAGAAATTCATCAGAAAATAAAATTTGATTCACAGTTCCTGCATTTTCTGATGAGCCAAACAGGGAAAAACAAATGGGGGGAAAAATACAGGCTTATAAGATAAGGTTTGGGAATGAAGAAATACACATTTGAAAAATTAAAGATAAGATTTTAGAAAAAGAAAAAAGAATAGAGACTGGTAAAGGAACTAGAATTGTTAAATAGCACCCTTTATGAGAGACATAGTATGATAACCTATTATAACAAACTTTGATTTGTGTTTCTGAGACATTACCCCTTTGGAAACATTGTCAGATCATTTGAGAGTATGACCGTGAGTTATAACACTTTCTGTTTGCTGATGGCATAGAACTAATAGAAATATTTTTTCTGTGTGTGGATTTAATTTTATTTTTTTATTAAGGTATTATTAATATACACTCTTATGAAGGTTTCACATGAAAAACAACGTGGTTACTACATTCACCCATATTATCAAGTACCCCCTCATACCCCATTGCAATCACTGTCCATCAGTGTAGTAAGATGTCACAGAGTCCCTACTTGTCTTCTCTGAGCTACACTGTCTTCCCCATGATCTCCCCACACACCATGTGTACTAATCATAAAACCCCTCAATCCCCTTCTCCCTCCCTCCCCACCCACCTTCCCAGGCTCTCTCCTTCGGTAACCACTAATCCCTTCTTGGAGTCTGTGAGTCTGCTGTCATTTGTTCCTTCAGTTTTGCTTCGTTATCATACTCCACAAATGAGGGAAATCATTTGGTACTTTCTTTCTCCACCTGGCTTATTTCACTGAGCATAAAACCCTCCAGCTCCAACCATGTTGTTGCAAATGGTGAGATTTCTTTCTTTCTTATGGTTGAATAGTATTCCATTGTGTATATGTACCACATTTTCTTTATCCATTCACCTACTGATGGACACTTAGGTTGTTTCCATATCTTGGCTATTGTAAATAGTGCTCTGATAAACATAGGAGTGCACATGTCTTTTTGAATCTGAGAACTTGTTTTCTTTGGGTGGAATTCCTAGGAGTGGAATTCCTGGGTCAAATGAAATTTCTATTTTCAGTTTTTTGAGGAGCCTCCATATGCTTTCCACAATGGTTGAACTAGTTTACATTCCCACCAGCTGTGTAGGAGGGTTCCCCTTTCTCCACATCCTTGCTAGCATTTGTTGCTCCTAGTCTTTTCTATACTGGCCATCCTAACTGGTGTGAGGTGATATCTCATTGTGGTTTTAATTTGCATTTCCCCGACAACTAGCAATGTAGAGCATCTTTTCATGTGCCTGTTGGCCATCTGAATTTCTTCATTGGAGAAGTATCTGTTCATATCCTCTGCCCATTTTTTAATTGGGTTATTTGCTTTTTGGTTGTTAAGGCATGTGAATTATTTATATATTTTGGATGTTAACCCCTTGTTGGATATGTCATTTACAAATATATTCTCCCATACTGAAGGATACCTTTTTGTTCTGCTGATGATGCCTTTCACTGGACAGAAGCTTTTTAACATGATGTAGTCCCATCATTAGTGTATAGGAATGCAACAGATTTCTGTGTATTAATTTCGTATCCTGCAACCTTGCTGAATTTATTAGATTTAGTAGGTTTGGAGTGGATTTTTTATATACAATATCATGTCATCTGCAAACAGGGACAGTTTGACTTCTTCCTTACCTATCTGGATGCCTTTTATTTCTTTGTGTTGTCTGATTCCATGGCTAGGACCTCCAGAAGTATGTTGAATAAAAGTGGGGAGAGTGGGCATCCTTGTCTTGCTCCCGATCTTAGAGGAAAAGCTTTCAGCTTCTCACTGTTAAGTATGATGTAGGATGTGGGTTTGTCCTATATGGCCTTTATTACATTGAGGTACTTGCCCTCTATACCCATTTTGTTGAGAGTATTTATCATGAATGGATGTTGAATCTTGTTGAATGCTTTTTCAGCATCTATGGAGATGATCATGTGGTTTTTGTCCACCTTTTTGTTGATTTGGTGGGTGATGTTGATGGATTTTTGAATATTGGACAATCCTTGAATCCCTGTAATAAATCCCACTTGATCATGATGGATGATCTTTTTGATGTATTTTTAAATTCGGTTTGCTAATGTTTTGTTGAGGATTTTTTTCATCTGTGTTCATCAGGGATATTGGTCTGTAATTTTCTTTTTTTTTTGTGGTGCCTTTGCCTGGTTTTGGTATTAGAGTGATGCTAGCCTCATAGAATGAGTTTGGGAGTATTCCCTCCTCTTCTACTCTTTGGAAAACTTTAAGGAGGATGGGTATTAGGTCTTCACTAAATGTTTGATAAAATTCAATGGTGAAGCCATCTGGTCTATGGGTTTTATTCTTAGGTAGTTTTTCGATTTCCAATTCAATTTCATTGATGGTAATTGGTCTGTTCAGATTATCTGTTTCTTCCTGGGTCAGCCTTGGAAGGCTGTATTTTTCTAGAAAGTTGTCCATTTCCTCTAGGTTATCCAGTTTGTTACCATGTAATTTTTCATAGTATTATCTAATAATTCTTTGTATTTCTGTGTTGTCCTTGGTGATTTTTCCTCTCTCAATTCTGATTCTGTTTTATGTATAGACTCTCTTTTTTTCTTGATAAGTCTGGCTAGGGATTGATGCATTTTGTTTATTTTCTTAAAGAACCAGCTCCTGCTTTCATTGATTCTTTCTGTTGTTTTATTCTTCTCGATTTTATTTATTTCTGTTCTAATCTTTATTATGTCCCTCCTTCTACTGACTTTGGGCCTAATTTGTTCTTCTTTTTCTAGTTTCATTAATTGTGAGTTTAGACTGTTCATATGGGATTTTTCTTCTTTCCTGAGGTAGGCCTGTATTGCAATATACTTTCCTCTTAGCATGGCCTTTGCTGCATCTCACAGATTTTGCAGTGTTGAATTATTGCTGTCATCTCTCTCTATATATATATTGCTTGATCTCTGTTTTTATTTGCTCATTGATCCATTGGTTAGGAGCATGTTGTTAAGCCTCCATGTGTTTGTGGGATTTTTCATTTTCTTTACGTAATTTATTTCTGTAAGGCTGGAGGCACTGGAGGAAGGAAAGTGAGGACAGTGCAAACAAAACAAAGACAGCACCAAATAGCTCCGTACCATATGAAGAATGAACAGACAGCTCTTCCAGGATTCCAGTCACGTGATGTGCAGACAAACCCCAGATGCAGACCCCCTCCATCCTGAAGGAGGAGACCTCTGGCTGTCCATCACCCGACCCTGAGCCAATAAAAAATTCCCCACATACCCCTAGCACAGCCCACTTCCCCCTCCCCTCCCTGTGTTTACAAAAACTCCCCACCTATCTGGTTACACGCGACTTCCCCGGCCTGTAACTAGCCAGCCCAGGGGAACATCGCCGGGGAACTGCGCTCAAATAAACTGCCTGGTCCTTTGTTGCCTCTTGTCACCTGCTTATTTCGGTTAAAATTTATCTTACATTTCTAGTTTCATATCTTTGTGGTCTGAGAAGCTCGTTGGTATAATTTCAATCTTTTTGAATTTATGGAGGCTCTTTTTGTGGCCTAGTATATAATCTATTTTTGAATATGTTCCATGTGCACTTGAGAAGAATGTGTATTCTGCTGCTTTTGGGTGTAGAGTTCTGTAGATGTCTGTTAGGTCCATCTGTTCTAATATGTTGTTCAGTGCCTCTGTCTCCTTACTTATTTTCTGTCTGGTTGATATGTCCTTTGGAGTGAGTGGAGGGTTGAAGTCTCCTAAAATGAATGCATTGCACTCTATTTCCCCCTTCAATTCTTTTAGTATTTGTTTCACATACGTAGGTGCTCCTGTGTCAGGTGCATAGATATTTATAATAGTTATACCCTCTTGTTGGACTGATCCCTTTATCATTATGGAAAGTCCTTCTTTGTCTCTTATTACTTTCTTTGTTTTGAAGCCCATTTTGTCTGATAGAAGAACTGTTCTTCCTGCTTTTTTCTCACGATTATTTGCATGAAATATCTTTTTCCATCCCTTCCCTTTCAGTCTGTGTATGTCTTTAGGTCTGAAATGAGTCTATTGTAGGCAGTATAGAGATGGGTTTTCTTTCTTTATCCGCTCAGCTGTCCTTTGTCTTTTGATTGAAACATTCAGTCCATTTACATTGATGGTGACTATTCATAGATGTGTACTTACTGAGGCTTTATAACTTGTTTTCTGGCTGTTTTTGTAGTTCCTGTCTTATACTCTTCTATTGTGATTTCCTGTTATTTTAGTGTTACACTTGGATTCCTTTATTTTTATTTTTATGTGTCTTTTAAATGCTTTAGATTTACAGTTATCATAAACTTCATAGTTTCCTAGATAAATTAAAGGCTATATTAAGTTGATGGTCACTCTATTTCAAACACATTTCCTCAAAGTACTAATTTTTTATTCTATGTCCTCCATACTTTACGTAAAAGATGTCATGATCTACATCCTGTATGTATCACTTGACCAATTTTATTTATAGTTTAATTTGCTACTTTTGGTTTTTGTTTCACACGTGTTTTTAAGAAATTGGTCTCTGCCTTTACTGAAGATTTATTTTCTGTGATGAAAAATAGTCCTTAGAATGTTTAATCTAAAGAAGTCTAACATATCCTGTAAGGCTGGTGAATTGTTTTAACCTTCATTTATGTGGGAAACTATTAATCTTTCAGTTATGAATGATAACCTTTCCATGTACATAATTTTTGATTGTAGGTTTCTCCCTTTCAACAATTTAATGTTTCTGGCCTGTAATTTTTCTGTTGAGAAATCTGCTGATAGCCTTATGGAGCTTCCCTTATAGGTAACTGTCTGCCTTTCTCTCTCTTTTAAGATTCTCTTTATCTTCAGTCTTTGCCATTTTAGTTATTATGTGTCTTTTTGTTGTCCTCCTGGGGTCATCTTCTTAGGGGCTCTCTGGGCTTTCTGGACCTTGATATTTGTTTCCTTTCTCAGATTGGGGAAGTTTTCAGCTATTATTTCTTCAAGGAGACTTTCTACTCCTTTGTCTTCTTCTGAGGCACTTATTATACAAATACTGTTTCATCTGGAGTTCTCCCACAGCTGTCTTAACATCTCTCATTTTTAGGAAGTCTTCTTTCTCTCTGTCTCACAGCTTGGTTACTCTGCTCTTCTCTGTCTTCCATCACACTCGTTCACTCCTTTCCTTCCTGCAATCTGCTATTCATTCCCTCTATTGTAGTTTCCATATTAGATATTGTATTCTTCAACTCTGAATGGCTCTTTTACATTTTTTCTGTCTTTTTTGAAATTTTCTTTGAGCTCCTGAAGTGTTTTCCCCTTTCATTGAGCATCCTTATGACTTTTACTTTGAATCCTTGATCATAAAGATTGCAAAATCTCCATTCACTTATCCCTTTTTCCTGGTGTTTTATCTCGTCCCTTTATTTGGGAGATATTTCTCTGCCTCCTCCTTTTCCAGAGAAGGTCTGTGTGTCTTCTTTTGTATTAGCTAGGTCAGCTATGCCTCCTGGTCTGGAGAGTAATGGCTTTATGAAGTGGGCATCCTGCTATGCCCAGAAGCTTGAGACCCTGTGCGCACCAGAGCCTGGTTCTCTCTTGTGGCTGAACCACAGTTAATGTTGGTGGGGGATGCACAGGGCCTGACCTTCTCCCTGTACCCCAGCAATGTCTGATCTCCACTGGTAGCTTCTGTGTACCCTCTGTGTGACACAAGCCACTACCTCTGAGATTCACTGTGGGTGAAGCTAGTCATAAATATCAGACCACTGCCTGGGCCAACCATACAGGGTGGGGTGGTTATGCAGGGGGACACTGGGCAGGTGGAGAGCTTCAGAGCTGGTACCAACAAGCATCTGGCCAGTCGCCCTGGGGGAGGGTGGGCATGCTGGGAACATGCTGCTGGCTTTCTACCTGCGAGTCAGCACAGTTGGACCACCTCTGGGCTGAGTGTGCTGTGTGGAGTGGGCACGCAGGGAAGCACCACCATGGGGGCTGAGGAACCAGTAAGGCAGACAGAGTCAGAGATGGCTTCCACAGGTGCCTGGCCAGTTGGGCTGGAGGAGGGCAGGGAAAGTCATCGACATACCATTATTCCTCTGGAGAGAGCTTTCTGTGATTCCTGCCCCTGCGGCACACTTCCCACTGCTGGTAAGTCCTTCAACTGCCACCTTTGTGTTGGGTTTCAGTGGGATGACAGAGCACCAATCTCCACAAGTGACAGGAGTTTAGGCCTCTGCACCACTGCACCTCTCCTTGGTATCCAGCCCCATTAATCATCAAAGCCCAGTGCAATATAGGCTTATGTTCCCAGAGCAGATCTCCAGAACCAGGGGTGCTGGACTCCTGAGCATTTATGCCCTTCTCACTCTGTTCCTCCCTGCTGCTTGTGGGCTGTGGTGGGATTAGGGCATGTGTACCAGCTGATTTCTGCTCTGCCCCACAAGTGCTGATTGAGTTGCTGAGCAACTGGAATGCTCATATATTTCTGGTGCAAATGCAGAATAGTCTTCCAGTCTGGAAAACAGTTTTTCATTTTTCTGATAAACATACACACAATCTATGACCCTGTAATCCCACTCCTGAGGTTTTTTCTACCTTGTTAATATACAATTACTTGATCAGTATTATGGTTAGTAGACTCCCTCTATTATCAAGTCCCACCCACATAGCCCATTATAGTCACTGTCCATCAGCATAGTAAGAAGCCATAGAATCATTACTGGTCTTCTCTGTATATACTACCTTTCCCATGACCCCCCAGCTACATTATGTGTGCTAATCGTAATGCCCCTTTATCCCCCTTCTCCCTCCCTTCCCACCCATCCTCCCCAGTCCCTTTCCCTTTGGTAACTGTTAGTCCGTTCTTGGGTTCTGTGCTTCTGCTGCTGTTTTGTTCCTTCAGTTTTTGCTTTGTTCTTATACCCTACAGATGAGTGAAATCATTTGATACTCGTCTTTCTCCACCTGGCTTATTTCACTGAGCACAATACCCTCTAGATCCATTCATGTTGTTGCAAATGGTAGGATTTGTTTCCTCATATGGCTGAATAATACTCCATTGTGTATCTGTACCACATGTTCTTTATCCATTCATCTACTGATGGACACTTAGGTTGCTTCCATTTCTTGGCTATTGTAAATAGTGCTGCAATAAACATAGGGGTGCATCTGTCTTTTTCAAACTGGACTGCTGCATTCTTAGGGTAAATTCCTAGAAGTGGAATTTCTGGGTCAAATGGTAAGTTTATTTTGAGCATTTTGAGGAACCTCCACACTGCTTTCCACAATGTTTGAACTAATTTACATTCCCACCAGCAGTGTAGGAGGGTTCCCCTTTCTCCACAACCTCGCCAACCTTTGTCATTGTTTGTCTTTTGGATGGTGGCCATCCTACTGGTGTGAGCTGATATCTGATTGTGGTTTTAATTTGCATTTCCCTGACAATTAGCGATGTGGAGCATCTTTTCATGTGCCTGTTGGCCATCTGAATTTCTTCTTTGGAGAAGTGTCTGTTCCACTTCTCTGCCCGTTTTTTAATTTGCTTATTTGCTTATTGTTTGTTGAGGTGTGTGAGCTCTTTATATAATTTGGATGTCAACACATTATCAGCTATGTAATTTATGAATATATTCTCCCACACTGTTTCATTCTCTTACATGTAGCTGTCCGGTTTTGCCAAACCACTTGTTGAAGAGGTTGCTGTTTCTCCACTGTATATCCATGGCTCCTTTATTGTATATTAATTGACCATATATGCTTGGATTTATATCTGGGCTCTCTGGTCTGTTCCATTGGTCTATGGGTCTGTTTTTATGCCAGTACCAATTTTTCTTGATTACTGTGGCTTTGTAGTAGAGCTTGAAGTCAGGGAGCATAATTTCCCCTGCTTTATTCTTCCTTCTCAGGATTACTTTAGCTACTCGGGGTCTTTTGTGGTTCCATATGAATTTTAGAACTATTTGCTCTAGTTCATTGAAGAATGCTGTAGGTATTTTGATAGGGATTGCATTGAATCTGTAGATTGCTTTAGGCAGGACAATTTTGATATTATTACATTCTTCCTAGCCAAGTGCACTGGATGAATTTCATTTTTAAGTGTCCTCTTTAATTTCTCTTTAGAGTGTCTTGTAGTTTTCAGGGTATAGGTCTTTCACTTTCTTGGTTAGGTTTATTCTTAGGTATTTTATTCTTTTTGATACAATTGTGAATGGAATTGTTTTCCTGATTTTTCTTTCTATTAGTTCATTGTTAGTGTATAGGAAAGCCACAGATTTCTGTGTATTAATTTTGTATCCCCCAACTTTGCTGAATTCAGATATTAGATCTAGTAGTTTTGGAGTAGATTCTTTAGGGTTTTTTATGTACAATATCAGGTTATCTGCAAATAGGGATAGTTTGATTTCTTCCTTACCAATCTGGATGCCTTTTATTTCTTTGTGTTGTCTGATTTCTGTGGCTAGGACCTCCAGTACTATGTTGAATAAAAGTCGGGAGAGTGGGCATCCTTGTCTTGTTCCCGTTCTTAGAAGAAAAGCTTTCAGCTTCTCACTGTTAACTATAATGTTGTCTGTGGGTTTGTCATATATGGCCTTTATTATGTTGAGGTACTTGCCCTCTATATGCATTTTGTTGAGAGTTTTTATCATGAGTGGATGTTGAATGTTGTCAAATGCTTTTTCAGCATCTATGGAGATGATCATGTGGTTTTTGTCCTTCTTTTTGTTGATGTGGTGGGTGATGTTGATGGATTTTTGAATGTTATACTCTCCCTGCATCCCTGGAATAAATCCCACTTGGTCATGATGGGTGATCTTTTTGATCTATTTTTGAATTTGGTTTGCTAATATTTTGTTGAGTATTTTTGCATCTACATTCATCAGGGATATTGGTCTGTAATTTTCTTTTTTTGTGGTGTCTAATACTGGTTTTGGTATTAGAGTGATGCTGGCCTCATAGAATGATTTTGGAAGTATTCCCTCTTCTTCTATTTTTTGGAAAACTTTAAGGAGGATGGGTATTAGGTCTTCACTAAATGTTTGATCAAATTCAGCAGTGAAACCATCTGGTCCTTGGGTTTTGTTCTTAGATAGTTTTTTGATTACCAATTCAATTTTGTTGCTGGTAATTGGTCTATTCATATTTTTTGTTTCTTCCTGGTTCAGCCTTGGAAGGTTGTATTTTTCTAGAAAGTTGTCCATTTCTCCTAGGTTATCCAGTTTGTTACCATATAATTTTTCATAGTATTCTCTCATAGTTCTTTGTATTTCTGTGGTGTCCATAGTGATTTTTCCTTTCTCATTTCTGATTCTGTTTATGTGCATAGACTATCTTTTTTTCTTGATAAATCTGGCTAGAGGGTTATCTATTTTGTTTATTTTCTACAAAAACCAGCCCCTGCTTTCCTTGATTCTTCCCACTCCTGAGTTTCTAAGCAAGGGAAATGAGGGCTCAATTTTCCTTCAAATCCTATATTCCCAAAAGCTTATAGGAGTACTATAATTTTCCATATTAGAAAAATATATCATTCAACCAATGAATGAACAAACTAATCTCCCCTTCAATGCAATTGCACTTGGAAAAAATTAAGAATGAACTGCTGATACAAGAAACTTAGATGAATCTCAACTGCATACTCATTAAAATAAGGCAATCTTAAAACCAACCAAGATGTCTTATCATTTTATTTTTACATCATTCAAAGCTCAAAACCACAAAAATAGAGTGATGGAATCTAGCCAGTGGTTGCTAGGGTTTAGGTTTGGGGAAAACTGTGTCAATAAAGGGATAATGCAAGGGTTAGCACAATAATAAAACTTTTCTATCCTTTTACTGCCTTTTGAAAAACTGTCTAGGAGAAATGACAATCAAATTTTAGATTCATTCTTCTGTTTAGAATACAGTATTTCTAAGACAAGTAAAATATGAAAAACAGAAATAATTGCCTAGAAGTTTCAAGACCTGATATTTCATAGAAGTCTTTGTTAACTAACTGATCTGAATCCTAATTCTTTCCCTGAGTAGACTGTGCAAAACTATGCTCTGGTTGTTACATGTAATTAAACCACTGTTAAAAAATAAAGGAGAGGAATGATTATTCAAACAACCTGAATGATTTTATAAATTAGTTTTAAAAAGACAATGTACCCTCTTTTCGACACTGACCATCTGCTTCTCAAATCAGACATATTTAAGTAATGCCTGCCAGCATGAATCATATTTTCACTAAAGCCACTACCCTTCCTGCAATTGTGGGATGCGTTCATAAGAATGTTTGGATCTTTTACATGACAGAGTATAGCTCCTACCCTCTAGATGGGAATTTGCTTCTGGAAGAGGGAAGGAAACAGAAGCACCATACACACAGCAGTCCCTGGGCACAGGCCTGATGGATCCAAACTTATGCTACCTTGAGAGGGAGAAAGAATCAGATTCCAGTATCATTTGCATAAGGGGATGCCTCTGAATCACAAGGAGATCTGCAGAAATCAACCTGCATACAATTAGGAATTCAAATAAACTGTAATGTCTTCGCACGCAGGGTCAGTGCATTTCCCTACTATTGCTTCTGTTAAAATGTTTGGTATAATGATGAATACATAATATGTTCTTTTTACAATGTGCTGGTTTTGTAATAAGTGTAAAAAGTGAAAAAAGCTCAAGCTTATTGCAACCTACAGTTTTATAACCCTGACTCATCATTTACTACAAATGTTCATGTGATGTTGTATCTCATGTACCAGAAATCGACTTTAAGGAAACAGATACATTAATAATGATTGATAAGCATTCATCCACTTAGTCATTTGTCATTTTGTGCATGTATTTGTGCTCAGTCAGCACATGTTTACTGAATTTCTACCACACACCACACAGGATGCTAGGACGATGAAGGTACAAATATGAGACACAGAGAGAGTGCAGTGAAATCTGATATGTGATGCACTCAGGATGAACTGGGAGCGCACATCACTTGATCACTGAAGTTTGGTTTTCTGCAGGAGATGGTGACTGCTTAGAGTTTGAAGGATGAATATGCTACACAGTAAAAGACGGGAAGGTGCTACAAGTAAAGGACAAAAGGCAGTCGCTAATGCACATAGAAGACTGAATGTATTTTGGGCTTAACAGTTTGATGTGTTTGTATATAGGGTCCCTACGAGCAGTGGTCATGGGTAAATGTGGAGGTGCAGGCAAGAGCCAAGTGTTTAAACACTGTCCTCTAACATTAAGCTGCAGAACTTGGATTTTATTCTCCTTAGCATGGAGAGGAAATGAATGTATTTAGGAAACAGGGTTATCAATGAGGCAGATCATTTTAGGCAGGTCACTTGTTACAATTATAAGTATGTCTCAGGAAAGAGAAGGGGGAAAGGCATTTCCATGATGCCGGTGAGAAGTTGTGAGAACCCAGTGGGGAAACGAGGGTGTGGAAGAGGCAGAGAAACTGCATTTTAGAGATGTTAGAGGAGTAGAATTCTCCAGATTGGGGGTTTAGCTGGGAGTGAGAAATGAGGAATGGATTTAACCTAAACTTAATCGCTGGTGTGTGGTTTTCCTTCCTGGATGTAGAAGAAGCATGGAGGGGCTGGTGGCTGAAGAGCTCAGTTTCAACCACAGGAACCGGCAGTTACCATAGCCTTTTCCCAGGTCAGAGGAGAGAGCTCAAGAATCATTATTTTCAGACTAAGGGAGCAAATGCCACAAAGATAATGATCTCACATTCCTCATGCCCTCTGAGACTGGAGCCCCTGGCACAGAAGGACTCATTAAATTTTTCCTAATAGACTCTAAGCTGTACAATGGGTCATTAAAAAGTTTGGTACGCTTATGTGTGGGTTGGGCCCCTGAGGCAATAATTTCTGGCAGTGTTCCTCGGACATCTCTCTTGAGTGAGCTCTAGGGCTTGGGCAGGCATGGTGGTAGCCTAGTGAGAAATGCATGACAGGTCAATCAACGTGCTTGAGTCTGTGAAACGTTGATGACAGCTTCATCCTGTGGGTTCTGTCATATCTGACTCAATTCTGTGTCAGTGTAGTAAACCCATATGTAGATCAAAGAACACAATCGGACAAAAGTTTAACAGCTGATGAATTAAGTCAGTAAATTGTCCTTTTAAAACTGATTTATAAAATCACTGAGGTTGTTTAAATCAATCATTCTTATTTTGTCACTATAGATACAATTAAATTAACATTTATTATCATTCCTAATAGAAAGGTTTTCAAATAGTAAAATAATTCTTATATATTTACAACTTTTTCTTTGGATTGTTTTAATTTTTATTTTTTAATTTGTCATAAGTACATTTGTAAAATTGTTGTGAACATTTTGTGAATTTTATATACATAGATAGATTTATGTAACTACCACCAAGATCAGGGTTTATATCCTAAACTACCTGTGTTATCCTTTTATTAAGACAAGATTCCCCAATCCTAAACCCCAACAACTGCTGACATCTTCCCACCACTGTATTTTTGGCTTTTTGAGTTTTGAGTAATCTAAAAACGAAATCGCAAGACATCTTGGCTAGTTTTATATTGGCTTCTTTTAATGAGCATGCCTTTAAGATTCATGCACAGTGGTATCAGTAGTTCATTGTTAATTTTTCTAAGTAGAATTGTATTTTAGGGTGATATCAGTTTGTTTATCCACTCACCGGTTGAAAGATACTTGTTTTTTGTTCTACTATTGGGCATTTGTAAATAAAGCTACTATGAACTCTTGAATACAAATTTCCAAGGGAACAGGACACATTCTCTAGGTTAAATAGTAAGGCATGGGACTACAGGGTCAAAGGATAAGTGTATACTTATGAGAAAAATGCAAAACCATTTTCCAGAGTGACAGGCCACGTTGCATTTCACAAGCAATACGTAAGAGTTCCAGTTACACTGCCACTTAATCTGCAATTCGTAGGGTCAGTATTTAATTGTAGTTTTAATAAGTGTGCAGTGGCATTTTGTCATAGTTTTAATGATGTTTAATGATGTTGCACATCCTTCAATGTGTGTTTATTAGAGCCAATACATGCTTTTAATTAAAATATTTTGAAAGATCATTTTAACATTGGGATGTTTTATTTGTTTTCCTCCTGAAGTTTTGAGTGTCAATAATATGGAAAGAAGTCAGTTGATGGATGGGTGATTTGTAAATATTTTATCCAAGCCTGTTACTTGGCTTTTTACTCTCTCAGCAATGTCCTTCTAGAAGCAAGAGTTTTCATTTAGATTAAATCCTATATATCAATTGTTCTTTTTTAATTGAAGTATACTTTTGTACAATATGGTGTGGGTAAAATTGTAGCATTTCCAGAATATCTCGCCTGGCTTTAGTATATCTGCATATCAATAGGCGTTCAGAGGTGGAAAGAAGTATGGCTTTAGTTCATTTGCATCTTTCCTCAGGGGTGGAGAAGTTCATCTCCATATCAGTGGGTGATTACCTGGGCAACAGAGGGCTTATAGGTACCTGAGAGGTAAGGGGGAGGTCCGGTGTTGTGGCTGCTGGAGCAGAGAAGAAAGATGGACTGGGACTGCAGTTTGTGAGCAATAAACGGGTTTTAAACTTTATTTCTCCCTTTGACTATTTTAGTTTTTAGGGGTATTTTGCCCCGGGATTTCCTTTCCCTGGACCTACAATTGGCATAGTATTGGCAGGATTCCTGTGAACCCTAAATCTGTCATAATGGGTGCAACCTTTGGGAGGGCCACCCGTAGAAATGATGGGGCCATGGAGTGGTGTGGCACAGACACCTACAGTATATCATGTGACTGGCTACTTGCCTTTGGTATCCCCAGGGAATGATGAAGCAGACACATTGGCCCAGATGCACTGGCTAGAAGGAAAGCCTGCCTCTGATGCGGCCCAATGGCTACATCAGTGCTTGTTGCACATGGGGCAAAAGACAATGTGGGCCCATTGGTGTGGCTTGCCTTTCACCTTTGAAGAAGTCAGCCGAGCCCAAAAGGAGTACCCCACACGTTGTGCAGATCAGCAAACCACCAAGAGGGGCCTAGAGCGTCTCTCTGCAGCCTATGGTGGTTTCCGGTTACTGAGAGTGATCAAGGTTCCCACTTTATTGGATATTTGTTGCAAGGATGGGTGTAGCAATTAGGAGTAAAATGGACGTGTCCCTGCACATTTCAGCACATGGATCGGCGATGGCTGTCTCTTCTGGCACCTTGGGGAAAAGGCCTGGAAGCTGGCTTCCTGTGTATTCCTGTAATAACAGCAAATTGGCCCCCGACAATCATGGCTATTTCCTTCTACAGTCTTTGTATCCTGGATGCGCCCCCTGGCTGCAGCTGCCGCGTGATGGCTGGAATGGACGAGTTTTGGACTTAATCTGCATGGGACTTTGAACCTAGCTGAATCCTCTGGCTTGAGAATAATGATTGTGTGGCTGTGGTCAAGAAAATAATGTTTAAAGAGAGGCTTGACTTTATCTAATGTTTGGTAAAAGTTTTGTGAGCAATCTAGCATGATTGTTGGGAATGAGTAAACAAGTGTAGAAATGTATTTTGTGCTTAGCGAGAGATTGTGCTGTAAAGTACACTTACTTAATCTGCATAGGCTGAATCCTCTGGCTTGAGAATTATCAAAATTTTATTGCTGTTGCTATTGCATGTTACTAGTGTGGGGAAGTTGGGGATCCTATGGTCAGGATCCTCACTCGTGGAATGTGGTTACAGTGCTCCAGCTTTCTCACACAGGGACCATTGCGGAAGATTGAAAGTGTGTAGATTGTAAGGCAAGGATCCTGGAAGGGTAGAGTATGGGTAAAAAATTGTAATATTTCCAGAATATCTCGCCTGGCTTTCGTACATCTGCATATCAACAGGTGTTCAGAGGTGTAAAGAAGTAGGCTTTAGTGCATTTGCATTTTTCATCTCCATATCAGTGGGTAATTACCTGGGCAGCAGAGGGCTTATCTGTACCTGAGAGGTGAGGGGGAGGGCTGGTGTTTGTTGCTGTTTTGTAAGGGCCGGAGGGCAGTTTTGTAAGACCCTTTCACCCCAAAGAGTGTTTTGCGGTCAATTTCTTTGGTCACACTGAATCCATAGCGAACTTGCCTGAGCTGAAACTCATTATCAAGACACCCATTAATTGACACTTTGTTTGCTTCCATATCTTGGCTACTGTAAATAATGTGGCAATAAGCATAGGGGAGCATATGTGTTTTCAAAATGGAGATTTTATTTTCCTTGGGTAAATTCCTAGGGGTTGAGATAGTAGATCATATGGTATTTTTATTTTTAGTTTTTTGAAGCAACTCTATACTGCTTTTCACAATGACTGCATCAGTTGACATTCCCACCAACAGTGTAGGAGTTTCCTTTTATCCACATCATTCCCAACACCTGGTATTTCTTCTCTTCTGAACAATGGCTGTTCTAACTGGTGTACAGTGATATCTCAGTGTGGTTTTGATTTGTATTTCCCTCATGATTAGCAATGTGGAGCATCTTTTCATGTGCCTGCTACCCAACTAAATTTCTTCTTGGGAAAAATGTTTGTTCGGGTCCTCTGCCCATTTACAATTGGGTTATTTCTTTTTGGAGAGCTGAGGTCTATGCATTCATTATATTTTTTGGATGATAACTCCTTATCAGATAAACTATTTAAGAAATATTTTTCCCTGCTGTACATTGCATTTTTTATGGTGTTCTTTGCTGTACATAGCTTTTTAGTTTGATGTCCCATTTGCTCATTTTTTATTTTGTTTCCCTTGCCTGGGGGATGTG
The DNA here is from genome assembly GCF_040802235.1 of Manis javanica. NCBI lineage: Eukaryota > Metazoa > Chordata > Mammalia > Pholidota > Manidae > Manis > Manis javanica. Next base: position 31,351,675 of record NC_133169.1, on the reverse strand, counting down.
TCCTGATACAAATTGCTTCTGCTTATGTTCAAGAGATTTTTGCCTCTGTTTCTTCTAAGAATTTTATGGTTTCATGTCTTACATTTAGGTATTTAATCCATTTGAATTTACTTTTGTGTATGGAGGATAATTCTATTAGAGTAAATGGAAAGCATGTTGTATTATTTTCCAATAAATGGAACCTATTCTTGCAGTTGGCGTGTGACCAAGGAGAGGGACCAAACAGAAAAGCACATAAATAGGGGATATTACCAGAGAGCGCTCCCATGGGAGACAGAAATGACACAGCTCAGGGGAGCAGGTGATAGCACTGGCTTTGGGAAAACCACGTCCTTATGCTATACAGCTCTGCGGGTGGGCAGTGTGGGCATGTGTGACTCTTGATCAACAGTCACAGCCACCGACATTACCGAATGCTTTAGAGCTGACAAATTCCATATTCTCGCCTCTCTACAGAAGAGGAAAGTGAGGTTCAGGGTATTCACTGGTTAGCTCTTGACAGTGGAACTAAAGTGGTCCTTTTCAAGATTGATTCACACTAGTGTGGGCAGATGGGGCATTAGAGACTGAAGAAACTGGAGAACTGTGTTAACATATCTCCATCACTTAGGGTCTGGGACCCAACAGGGACCTACTTCATTGAGCCTTTGGGATTGATGAGTTTACCAGTGAGTAATCAGAATAAGAAAAGGATTGGCTTATCACAGTGGGCCTCGAATTTTAGCCCTACAGGGGGATGGCACCCTCAGAGTGTCTGACTAAGCAGCTGTGCGTGTCAGGACCTGGGAATCTGCATTTCTAACAGGTTCCCGCAACGCTGTGCTGCTGGCCTGGGACCACACTGTGAGGACCCCTGCTGAATGCCTTGTTCTCAAAGGACCAGCAAGAGTGAGATCACCTGGGAGCTTGTTAGAAAGGCAGGATCTGCTACAAATCAGAATCTGCACTTAACAGGATCCTCTACTGCTTGGCAAGGCAGGAAAGTTTAGGAATCCGCTGTAGTGCATATGTTCTCAAATGTGAGCTAAGTAAGCCCTAAATCTGAAATGGGGTTGTGACCCTCCTTCTTCAAATATATTTTTCTCATGCTTAATGATTGAAACACAAAACAGTAATACAAAATTTAGAAACGATTATAAGGCACATGAGACCCCTGAGCTGTGCCAGTGGGTAGTGACTTAAACTATCTTAGCTTTGGTATCCTTATATGAGAAAAAAAGAGGTGAAATACATTAGGCTTCCAATCCAGCAAATACGTTTCATGTGGATGAAAACAACAAAACCAGACACCTGTCCTTCATGCTGCGGGTGAGAGACGTGGAGAACGAGCGGTTTCACTCCCACAGTATCAACGCTTAGAATCGGCATTCGGCCAACTGCCCGCCTTAGAACCATCGCCGGCGCCAGCTTGTGCTCCGCGGCTGCAGGGGGCGGTGCAGGGGAGGGAGCGCCGCCGGGTGGTGGAGACGGTCTGTCGGCCCTGCCTCCTTCCTTCTGGCAACGTAGGCCTGAGAGCCACAGCGGTGAGAACGATTCTCTACCTGCCTTGAATAACATCAACACTCTTGTATTTTCATCATCTTTTCACTGTTTTTCATCTTTCTTTTTCGAAGTTATCAGACCTCTGAGGAAAGACATTTACCTTTGAATTTTACAGCTTGAGAAACAAACAAATTCTATGTCTAACTTTTTTCTTTTCCTAACAAGAGGCTTCCTTTTTGTGAGTTTGGAAGGGGACGATGTATTGGGGGTCTTGGAGATACGAGATTTCTGAGGAGTAGGAAAAGTCCCTACCCTGTCCCCTGTCTGATCCCACAGTCCTGGAATAGCCTTGAAAACAAAGTGATCCTGAAATATTAGGTTTATTCTCTCATGTTGCAACCTGATTTTCCCCACACTATGTGCATGTGTGTGCATATGCACGTGCACACGCGCGCGCGCACACACACACACGTGCTGTTCTTTTCCCCTGCCCTCCAGAATGGTTCCTGCTTCTCTAGCATGCCTGCCTCCAGCAGCTTGCGGTTGGCGCGGGCACAAGCCAGCGGCCAGATGCCCCGTCCTTCCTCACAGCGCTCTCCTTTTTGCTCCCCGGTCAAGACCACCCAGAGTGGGGTGAAAATCGGAGGCTGAGAAACAGAGTCACCGCTGCAGGATGGGAAACTGTCTCCGGAGAGAACACAGGTGGGTCCTGACCCTGGCAGCGCCTGCAGGCGGGAAGAGCAGGGGGGAGTCTGAGGGTGTGTGTGCAAGACGGGAAGGCAGCCGCACTTTAAGGATGCGCTTGAGGACAGCACCCCCACGAACAGCTCCAGCTCACTCCTTCCCTTGCCTTACTTTGGAACCGTGGCAGGTTGTCAGATTGAGAAGATAAAATACAGGATGCTAAGTCAGACTGAATTCCAGATAAACAACTCCCCCTTTTCAGTCTCAGTAGACCCCATGCAATATATGAAGCATCATAGCAGAGGTCATACATTAAAACACTATCCATTGTTTATGTGAAACTCAAACGTAACTGTGCATCCTGTATTTTATATGGCAACCTTATTCTACGGCCACTTGGATCTTTCTGTACCTCTCTTTCCTCATCTGGGTACAGGGCTTATCTTCCCATTCGTCGACTTCATGGGATTTGTATGAGAACAAACAGTTTCTTGAAAATTGCAGATGCAAAAAAATGCATTCAAAGGGTTTTGATTTAAGTATTGCCTTTTCTTGATGAGTTTGGTCCTATCTTCTTCAAATGCTTATGAAGGTATAGAATGGATATGGATTACATCCTTTTTCTTACATCTTGCTTAATCTTAAAGGATTGTCTCTATAGCATCCTACTTCCCATTCATTCCCCCTAACTCCTCCCAGTCATGTCATGTCATGTCAATCATATTCCATTCCATTATATTATTATATTACATTACATCACTAGAGTTTTTAATTGAGATTCAACTCACCTATAACATTGCATAAGCTTAAGATGTACAAAGAATTGATTTTATACATATATAAATTGCAGTATGATTACCACTGTAGTCTTGGCTAACCTCTCTATCATGTCACATAATTATCTTTCTTTTTTGTGGTGGGATCAATTAAGATCGAGTCTCATAGCAACTTTGAAGTTTATAGTACTTTTAAGTATTTTGACTATAGTTATATTGTACATTAGATCCCCAAGATTTACTTACCTACTAGTTGTGAGTTTGTACACTAAACATCATCTTCCCAATTCCCCCATCATCAGCCCCTGGTGACCCCCATTTCATTCTGTTTCTATAAGTTCAGCTTCTTTTAGATTCCACATATAAGTGATACTTCTTTCTCTCTACTTACTTCACTTTTCATAGTGCCGTCAAGGTATACATCCACACTGTCACAACTGGCAGAGCATCCATGTCTCTCATGATGAATAGTATTCCATTATATACATATTAAATATATATAACACATGTATATATTATATATATATGCACACATATATATACCTATATCTCCAATCACCCATGGACAGACACAGATTGTTTCCATATCCTGGCTATTATGAATAATGTTGTAATCACACAGGAGTGCAGATATCTCTTGAGATCCTGTTTTCATTTCCTTTGGATATATCCAAAGGTGGGATTTCCAGGTCATATGGTAGTTACATTTTTTATTTTTAAAACTGTTTCCTATAGTGGCCGAACCAATTTACATTCCCACTAACAGTGTACTAAGGGTTTTCTCCTCATCCTCACCAACACTTGTTATGTCTTGTCTTTTGGATCATGGCCATTCTAACAGGTGTATGGTGATAGCTCACTGTGGCTTTGATTGCATCTCTGTGATGATCAGTGATGCTGAACACCTTTTCATGTACCTGTTGGCTCTTTGCATGTGTTCTTTAATTCAAATAGATGGGTCTTCTCATTACCAACTCTTATCAGAAACTCCTGTGTTACAAAGGGTGCATCCAGTTCCTACTGGCTTCGATTTAAGTGCAGACCACTTGTTCTGTAATTTAAGGTACCGTGTATTCTGTTTTAATTACTCTCTTTGACGTCTAATTGTTCCCTACATGCTAAGGAGTCTCTCAAGGCAATTGTTACTTTGAATGTATCCTTGCAGCCCCTAGGATTTCCTAGAATTATCACCAAGCGGAGATGTAAAGAATGTGCACTTAGTTTAATTAAATATTTTCTGCCCTTTCTGCCATAAATATATTATATGGAGATTCACCTTCATCAATCTGACCACTTGCTAATTTTGACTTCAAGCTGGTGCTTGGCAGCCAGAACTCTTGCTCCAAAGTTCATTTTTGACCATGCTTGTCAAAATATTCATTCTGCAATGCACTGGCCAAATGCTACACCTTCCTGATCTCTGCCAGGAATCATTTTGCTGTTCCATCAGTTGTAAATGGTTCACATACGTTCACAACATGGGCCACATTCAGCCCAGATCATAGAAACATGTATAAGTCCTCCACCTTATGGGTTCCTTGTTCACAAGGACAATGTTTTTAAACACTGAAAATCCCTGAAACACTTGCTGATTTTCAGTGGAAAGAAGGTCCCTGATGGGTGTTTTCTGGCTGGTATGAAGGTGCACATATGCTTCTCATTCAAGGAAGCAGAGGGTAATATTACCTCCTGGGGAATACTGAGATTTAAAGGAGCTCTCCATCTTCAGTTGTTTCCCTCTCTGCACTGATTTAAAATTTTTCTGATGTGTACCTGTCACTATATCTGACAGGGTCAGTGATACTTTGGGAACAGCCATGAACCCCTCGTACTTCATAAATGTTAAAAAGCAGCAAAAGGAGGCTGATTTAATTCAACCATGTTGTAAAAAAAGCCATTTAGACCCAGAGAGATGGATGTGCCTTGATTTGCTCACATCTATGGCTGTAAAGGTCTGTAATTCTGCTTTTCAGCCATTGCTCTCTTTTTAGGGTCCTATATCTCACTTTCTGGAGAAGTCTGTCAGATTTCAGTTCTGTTTTAGAATCCAGGCAGACATGAAGAGGAAAGAGGAGGACATCGCCTCAGGAGGGTCACGATCGGAACCTGTGAACAGAGCCTGGACAGCCCGGGGTCCTCTCGACCCGGTGCCCACACCCATCAAGGCAGTCAGGGCCAGTGACACTCGAGGACCTCACCGGGCCCAGCAAAGCATTCCACTTACATTGACAATAATGACTGATAATTATCTCAGGAGTTCCCTTTTCCCCACACAGTGTTAATAAGTTCATGAATTATGATTTTTCCGTAACTACCATGCGGAGTGGTTATCATTATCCATGTACTATGAGCTTGGAAAAATACAATATTAAATATAAAAATGGGTCACATAGTTGGATAAAATGTATTGATTGGTGATGGGAGGTATTTTATTCTCAGTAAGCAAAATATGGGTAATATCCATCTATATGGGAAATCTCCATCTAGAGGGCCCTTTTTATTGGTGAACTAGGTTAGCAGCATTGCTTGGAGGCCATACAATCAGATAAAAGGGAAATGGATGCTTTCTGATCATAATTCACTGGAAAATCATAAAGCTGGATTCAGGTTGTATTTGACCCTGGCCCTGCTTTTCCTATAATCCCAAACAAGTATGTTGGTTTCCCTGAGTATGTGTCCCCATGCCCACAGTGGGGATAAGAATATTATCAGATACTAGGCTTAATTGTGAAGATAAAAATGAAACAATACAATTACATTAGCAGGGACATAATAGGTGATTAATCAGTGATAGCTATTAGTTAGTTTAGTGCTCTGAAGATGACCGTGTTTTAAGGTTTTTGAGCTACAGTTTTTCATTGGAATTATTTGTTTCACAAGGAACCTCATTCAATGCATTGCAGATATGACAGAACAAGAAGGAAGAGTTCCATCTCTGGCACTTATTCTAGCAGAACAAAGGGGTTGCAAATAATTACATAAATCATGCAATTTAGATAGTCCGCACTACTATGAATAAAATGCAGAAAAGGGAGGGATTTGCTGACCTCAAGGGGAAACCCAATTAATTGAGAATGAGCAGGACAGGCAAACATCTGTGAGGTCAGCATCCAGGGAGACCATATCAAAGGTCCTGAGGAGGGTCTAAGCATGGTGTGTATTTGGAGGGAGTGCAGGAGGGTGTAGGTTAAGGAGATGAACTGAGTCTCTACACTCCACACCCCATACATAGCTAGTTGTCCTACACTTGTTGTTTTCCTCTAAGTTTTATTGAGTTATAATTTGTATGCAAAAAATTGTATATATTCAAGTATGCATTTTGTTGAGTTTGGGCATTTATATACCCCTGTGGTATCATGACCACAATCAAAATACTAAACATATTATTGCCTCTAGTTTCTTCATGTTCTTTGTGTGTGTGTGTCCTCTTGACATATTTTGAAGTGCACAATGCCATAACTGTAGATACTATGTTGTACAAAAGAACTCTGGAACCTATTCACATAGCAAAACTGAAACTTTACATACATTTAGCAACAATTCCCAATTTCCCCCTCTTCCCAGCTCCCAGCAACCACCACTCCACTATGTTTTTTGAGTTTGATTTGAATATTCAATTCTACCTGTAAGTGAGATCACTCAACATTTGGGCTTCTGTGCCTGGCTTATTTCACTTAGCATAATATCCTCAAGGTTAATCTATGTTGTTGCAAATGGTAGAATTTCCTTCTTTTTATGGCTGAATAATATTCTACTTTATGTATATGGCCATGTGCAAAGGCCCTGAGGAGGCTCTATCTTCTTGTCTGTTCCTCCCTGGGTGGGCATTTGGGCTGTTTCCATATTTGGCTATTGGATACAGTGCTGCAATGAATGTGGTAGTACAGATATCTTTGAAATTCTGATTTTGGTTCCTTTGGATATATACCCAGAAGCAGGATAAGTAAATCATATGGTTATTTGATTTTTAATTTTTTGAGAAGTCTCCATACACTTTCCATAGTGCCTGTACCATTGGCATTCTGACCAATGGTACACAGCGTTCCAGTTTCTCCACCTTGCCTTCAACTTCTATTACAGTTTTTTATAACAGTCATCCTAACAGGTGTGAGCTGGTAACTCGCTGTGGCTTTGATCTGCATTTCCCTGATAACTAGTAACATTGAGCATCTTTTCGTGACCTCTTGGCCATCTGCATACCTTCTTTGGAGATGCAGGGAAAACGACACAATTGGCCTCAAAGAGTTGAATTCAAACATGTTCCGTAATGCAAAATGCTTCCCTCTCTAAGGTTAATGAATATTCACGGAAAGCTAATATGAAATAGCACTTTTGGCCTTAAGAAAAAAGTTAAACCTAGAAGGGAGACTACAGTGGATACTGAGTAAAAACATTGACAAACCACTTCAAGAAACACTGTTCTTAATCACTGTATTGTAGCTTAAAAAAATTAGAGATTATATGGTTCAGAGTGGATAACTTGTCAAAGTCACTTTTGCTATTAAGTGATTATACCACAGTGTAGTAAGTTTCTTTTTTTTAAGGGTGTATAGCATGATGATTTAATACATGCATACAGTGTGAAATGGCTACCATTGTGTAATTTCTGATGTCAATCCATGTGTCATTCCCACTACACAACAGCCTGTTTTTCAAATAGGGAGGGTGTTATTGTGTCAGAAGCACAAATACACACTGAGGAAACAAGAGGAAGGAAGGAGTGGGCTCTGGTTTGGAATGGCTGGAAAGAAGGACATGTTTAAGGAGCTGCTCTTTGGATTGCCCTGCCATTGCTGGCAGGCAGGAAAGACTTCCCAAACCCAAGGGATGCATGTGGAAATGCATAAGACCTGGAAGTGTAGGGGGTTCCAGGAGTGACAACCACTTATCAATCACTGGAGCTTACTGGGGGAGGTTAAAGCCAGTAGGAGAAGCTGAAAGCAACAGTGGTGTTTGGCGATGACCAGTCTTCAAGGGCCCAAAGGCAGAGCCATGCAGTAGACATGGGTGGGTTGGAGACAGATGGAATGTGGCTTGTATTTTAGGTAGACATATCTGTTCTCAGTGCATAAGGTGGAATGAAAGAGAAAAATGAACAAAGAAATTTTTAAAAGATATCAAACAAGAGATGGGGAAGGACTGACATTCTGCAGGAACCACCAAAATGAAAAAAGAGGTTCCATGCACCTCCAGGGATCCGTCTTGGGTCTGGCGGTCCCTGACTTCACAGATGCGGCACCACGGACAGCTGACATTGTAACTCAAGCAAAATTTAAGTTATTCAAGATCTCTCTGTACCATTAGATAACTCTGGAATATGCTGTGTGTATCTGGAGATGGAGGAGACACAGAACCAGGAAAAGCAGTGATAGATCCTAAGTAAGGCGATACTGGAAACTTTCAACTTCCTCCTGCAGCTGTTAAATCCCCTTCAAATCTACCAGATGGAGGAAACAGAACTGATAAGAAACACACGCTCAACCCACCTCATGAGTCACTTTTCCTTTCTTTCAGATAACATGTCTCACTCTCTCCAGACAAACCATTACCCCAGGACTCTGTGGGGTCATTTTTCTGATAAAAGAGCTATGTGACTTGCACCAAACACTTTCCGGATTTTAGTCCCATACAAGTCTAAAGGAGCTGATTGGAGGAAAATGACACTTGTTGAGCCGCTGAAGGGTATGGTTGACCTCAGTTCTCATAACGAAACTCTGAAGGAGGCATTGCTATCCTCATTTTTGCAAATTTTAAAATTTAGGGTAAAAGGTGTTCAGTCTCACAATTAAAAAAGGTAGTTTAAGTCACTAGACATGAACAGAGCAAGACTGCAAAACATGCAGGCCTCTGCTCACATAGAGATCTTCCACAGGAGACCTTTTCAAGGGGAAAATGAGCCTGTGATTTCCCAGGGCCATCTGGAACACAGGAGGGTATGCGCCTGCCAGCGGTTCTCAAGGGGAATAAGGAGGGTGCCATGCAGACTTCTGCCTGTTGCTCTAATGCAGGTTTCAACATTAAATGGATAATAGGGAGAGTTTCTCCCACTGAAAACCTGCAGCTGATACACACATTAAATCTAGAATGCATGAATTCCCTCCACCTCTCCACTGTGGGGCTATGGATATGCTATCCCCCAATATGGCATCTGGCATATTAAATATCTGAGACTGAAAGAGTTTGGGAAAATGGCAGGAGCTGAAAGTTCACTTTGGTCTTACCCTGTACCTTGCTCTTCTTCCCGGAAAGCAGGAGATGACTTTCCATAGGAAAGGTATCTTTCTAGTACCATGAGGAAGGACATTACCTTATCACAAAAGGCAGCAAATTTAGGGTCAAGAAGGCTGCATTAACAGTCCTAGTTATCCACCATTTACTACTCCTAGCTCAAACCTCTCTTCCTTGTCAATTCTCTATAAATTTATCATTTTTTTGTTTAAGAGGCATAAAATTTTGCTCTGGTTACTTCTTTGCATCTTCATTCTATTATGAAGGCTCCCATATACATGTAAAAAATCAGTAAAACTTGTACGCTTTTTCCTGATAATTTTTTTAATTGAGCTGTCATTGATATACAATCTTCTATTGGTTTCAAACATACAATAGAGTGGTTCAACAGTCACCCACATTACTAAATTCTCACCCCACTGGCACAGTTACTATCTGTCAACACAGGAAGATGTTACAGAATCACTGGCTGTATTTTCCATGCTGTACTACATCTCCATGACTAACTTATATTATGACTGAGAATTTTTGTGCACTTTTATCCCTCACCATCCTCACACACTCACCCCAGCCTCTCTCCTATGGTAACCACCAGTCACGTCCCAGGGTTTGTGAGTCTACTGCTATTTTGTTCATTTGGATTTATTTTGTTTTTAGATTTCACATGTAGGGGAAACCATATGTATTTGTCTTTGCCTGGCTTATTTCACTGAGTGTGATACATTCTAGGTCCATACATGTTGTCACATGGCAGGATTTCTTTCTTTTTCATGGCGCAAAATATTCCATTGTATATATGTATCACCTCTTCTCTATTCATTCATCTATTGATGGACACTTTGGTTTCTTCCATATCTTGGCTGGTGTAAATAACATGGCAATAAACAGAGGGGTGCATACATCTTTTCAAATCAGGAATTTCATTTTTTTCAGGTAAATTCCTAGAAATGGAATTTCTGGGTCATAAGGTATTTGTATTTTTAGTTTTTTTCATGTTAAAGTTAAATTTTACATTTTTTTATATATATTTTATTTTTTATTTTTTTTAAACTTCCCATTACTTCTTTTTTTTTCTAATTTTGTTATCATTAATCTACAATTACATGAAGAACATTATGTTTACTAGGCTTCCCCCTTCACCAAGTCTCCCCCACAAACCCCATTACACTCACTGTCCATCAGTGTAGTAAGATGCTGTAGAATCACTACTTGTCTTCACTTTGTAACACAGCCCTCCCCGTACCCCCCCTACATTATACATGCTAATTATAATGCCCCCTTTCTTTTTCCCCATGCTTATCCCTCCATTCCCACCCATCCTCCTCAGTCCCTTTCCCTTTGGTAACTGTTAGTCCATTCTTGGGTTCTGTGAGTCTGCTGCTGTTTTGTTCCTTCAGTTTTTCTTTGTTCTTATACTCCACATATGAGTGAAATCACTTGGTACTTGTCTTTCTCTGCCTCGCTTATTTCACTGAGCATAATACCCTCTAGCTCCATCCATGTTGTTGCAAATGGTAGGATTTGTTCTCTTCTTAAGGCTGAATAATATTCCATTGTGTATATGTATGATTTCTTCTTTATCCATTCATCTACTGATGGACACTTAGGTTGCTTCCATTTCTTGGCTATTATAAATAGTGCTGCGATAAACATAGGGGTGCATCTGTCTTTTTCAAACTGGGCTGCTGCATTCTTAGGGTAATTTCCTAGAAGTGGAATTCCTGGGTCAAACGGTATGTCTATTTTTAGTTTTTTGAGGAACCTCCATACTGCTTTCCACAATGGTTAAACTAATTTACATTTCCACCAGCAGTGTAGGAGGGTTCCCCTTTCTCCAAAACCTCGCCAACACTTGTTGTTTGTCTTTGGATGATGGCAATCCTTACTGGTGTGAGGTGATATCTCATTGTGGTTTTAATTTGCATTTCTCTGATGACAAGCGATGTGGAGCATCTTTTCATGTGTCTGTTGGCCATCTGAATTTCTTCTTTGGAGAACTCTGTTCAGCTCCTCTGTCCATTTTTTAATTGGATTACTTGCTTTTTGTTTGTTGAGGTGCATAAGTTCTTTATATATTTTGGATGTCAACCCTTGATCGGATCTGTCATTTATGAATATATTCTCCCATACTGTAGGGTACCTTTTTGTTCTATTGGTGGTGTCCTTTGCTATACAGAAGCTTTTCAGCTTGAAATAGTCCCACTTGTTCATTTTTGCTTTTGTTTCCCTTGCCCGTGGAGATATGTTCGTGAAGAAGTCGCTCATGTTTATGTCCAAGAGATTTTTGCCTGTTTTTTTCTGAGAGTTTTATGGTTTCATGACTTAAATTCAGGTCTTTGATCCATTTTGAATTTACTTTTGTGTATGGGGTTAGACAGTGGTCCAGTTTCATTCTCCTACATGTAGCTGTCCAGTTTTGCCAGCACCATCTGTTGAAGAGACTGTCATTTCCCCATTGTATGTCCATGGCTCCTCTATTGTATATTAATTGGCCATATATGTTTGGGTTAATGTCTGGAGTCTCTATTCTGTTCCATTGGTCTGTGGCTCTATTCTTGTGCCAGTACCAAATTGTCTTGATTACTGTGGCTTTGTAGTAGAGCTTGAAGTTGGGGAGTGAGATCCCCCCCCCCACTTTATTCTTCCCTCGCAGGATTGCATTGGCTATTCGGGGTCTTTGACGGTTCCATATGAATTTTTGAACTATTTGTTCCAGTTCGTTGAAGAATGATGTTGGTAATTTGATAGGGATTGCATCGAATCTGTATATTGCTTTGGGCAGGATGGCCATTTTGACGATATTAATTCTTCCTAGCCAGGAGCATGGGATGAGTTTCCATGTGTTAGTGACCTCTTTAATTTCTCTTAAGTGTGTCTTGTAGTTTTCAGGGTATAGGTCTTTCACTTCCTTGGTTAGGTTTATTCCTAGGTATTTTATTCTTTTTGATGCTAGTGTGAATGGAATTGTCTTCCTGATTTCTCTTTCTATTAGTTCATTGTTAGTGTATAGGAAAGCTACAGATTTCTGTGTTAATTTCGTTTCCTGCAACTTTGCTGAATTCCGATATTAGTTCTAGTAGTTTTGGAGTGGAGTCTTTAGGGTTCTTTATGTACAATATCATGTCATCTGCAAATAGTGACAGTTTGACTTCTTCTTTACCAATCTGGATTTCTTGTATTTCTTTGTTTTGTCTAACTGTCATGGCTAGGACCTCCACTACTATGTTGAATAACAGTGGGGATAGTGGGCATCCCTGTCTTGTTCCCAATCTCAGAGGAAAAGCTTTCAGCCTCTCTCTGTTCAGTATGATGTTGGCTGTGAGTTTAAAATATATGGCCTTTATTATGTTGAGGTACTTGCCCTCTATACCCATTTTGTTGAGAGTTTTTATCATGAATGGTCATTGAGTTTTCTTGAAATGCTCTTTCATCATCTTTGGAGATGATCATGTGGTTTTTGTCCTTCTTTTTGTTGATGTGGTGAATGATATTGATGGATTTTCGAATGTTGTACCATCTTTGCATCCCTGGAATAAATCCCACTTGATCATGATAGATGATCGTTTTGATGTATTTTTGAATTCAGTTTGCTAATATTTTGTTGAGGACTTTTAGGTCTATCTCCCCAGATTCCTTCTCAGGGGAGAATGTCTGGGTTAGTCTGGTCTGTGTCAAATTCTTCTGCCTTTTCATGGCGATAGAGGTAGTTGTGGGGAGCTGGTGTGTGTGTCGGCTAGGAGAATGTCCCTTCTTGCTTGTTTGTAGGGGGGGGAGCTGGTGTGTGTGTCAGCTGGGAGAATGTCCCTTCTTGCTTGTTTGTGGCCTTCTTCTCCTGGGAGAACAGCGACCCCTAGCAGCTTGTGCTGGGCAGCTGCGCACAGACGGGGTTTCTAATTCTTGCTGGGCCGCAGTGAAAGAAGCTCTGCCCTGCTGCTGTGGGTGTGGTCAGCCTCCAGCTGCTGCTCCACTATGGCGGAGCCGTGTCCGAGGGGAAACAGGCGCGAGGCTGTTTATCTCCGTGAGGGGCCTCCAAGCTGCGCTGCTGCCCAGGGGTTTAGGGCGCCTGGAGTTCCCTGGGATTCCCAGCTGCTGGGCTACGTGTCCCAGGACGCTTCCGTCCTACTGTGCGGTCCCTGTCCCTTTAAGGCTTTCAAAAAGCACTCGCTTTTCTTTGTCCCAGGGGCACTGGCTGCAGGGACCTGCTCACAGGTCTTGTCCTGTTTCCCTAGTTTCAGCACCCCATGCATGCACTATGTGTCTGTACTCTGGTGCGGATGGCTGGGGCTGGGTGTTCAGCAGTCCTGGGCTCCCTCTCCCTCCCTGCTCTGACTCCTCTCCTCCTGCCCGGAGCTGGGTTGAGGGGCCTCAGGTCACGCCGAGCCGCAGCTTGTATCTTATCCCTTTCACCAGGCGCTGGGTTCTTGCAGGTGTGGATGTGGTCTGTCTGTTGTCCTGTGTCTCTTCTGGTCTGTCTTTTAGCAATAGTTGTATTTGTTGTATTTTCAAAAATACATATGGTTTCGGGAGAAGATTTCTGCTGCTCTACTCATGCCACCATCTTGGCTTTGCACCTCATATTTTTATTTTTTTTGAGGGACCTCCGTACAGCTTCCCACTGTGGCTGCTCTACCAGCAGTGTAGGAGGGCTCCCCTTTCACCACATCCTCACCAACACTTGTTATTTCTTTTCTCTCAGATAGTGGCCATTCTGACTGGTTCAAGGTGATATCTCACTGTGGTTTTGATTTGCATTTCCCTGATGATTAGTGATGTGAAGCATCTTTTCATGTGCCTGTTAGCCAACTGTATCTCTTCTTTGGAGAAGTGTCTGTTCAGGTCCTCTGCCCATTTTTTTTTTTTTTGAGAGGGCATCTCTCATATTTATTGATCAAATCGTTGTTAACAACAATAAAATTCTGTTTAGGGGACTCAATGCTCAATGTAAAATCATTAATCCACCCCAAGCCTAATTCTCATCAGTCTCCAATCTTCTGAAGCATAATGAACAAGTTCTTACATGGTGAACAAGTTCTTACATAGTAAGTTCTTACATGGTGAACAGTACAAGGGCAGACATCACAGAAACTTTCAGTTTTGATCACACATTATGAACTATAAACAATCAGGTCAAATATGAATATTTGTTTGATTTTTATACTTGATTTATATGTGAATCCCATATTTCTCCCATATTATTATTATTATTATTATTTTTTTAATAAAATGCTGAAGTGGTAGGTAGATGCAAGATAAAGGTAGAAAACATAGTTTAGTGCTGTAAGAGAGCAAATTTAGATGATCAGGTGTGTCCCTGTAGACTAAGTGTTAATCCAAGCTAGGCAAGGGCAATGAAACATCCACGGATGCAGAAGATTTCTCTCAAAACAGGGGGGGTGAGGTTCTAAGCCTCACCTCTGTTGATCTCCAATTTCTCACCTGATGGCCCCCCTGCGACTGTGCCTGTCTTAGGTTGTTCCTCCCTTGAGGAATCTTACCCGTCTCTGGCTAACCAGTCATCTTCCAGGGCCATACAGGGAAATGTAAAGTTGGTAAGTGAGAGAGAACTCTGCCCATTTTTTAATTGGTTTATTTGGTTTTTGGGGGGTTACGTTACATGAGTTCTTTACATATTTTTGACATTAACTCCTTAACAGATTAGTCATTTAAAAATATAGTCTCTCACACTGTAGGTTGCCTTTTGGTCTGCTGATGGTGTCCTTTGCTGTACAGAAGCTTTTTTAGTTTGATGTTGTCCCACTTGTTCATTTTTACTTATGTTTCCCTTGCCTGAGGAAATGTGTCCAGAATAAAATTGCACATTCTTATGTTCAAGAGATTTTTGCCTATGTTTCTTTTAAGAGTTTTATGCCTTCATGTCTAACATTTAGGTCTTTAATCCATTTTCAGTTTACTTTTCTATATGGAGTTGGGCAGTAATCCAATTTCATTCTCTTGCATGTAGCTGTCCAGTTTTCCCAATACAAGATATTGAAAGGCTGTCTTTTCCAACTGTATATTGATGGCTCCTTTATTGAATATTAATTAACCATATATGTGTAGGTATATATCTGGGCTCTTTATTCTGTTCCATTGATCTATGTGTCTGTTCTTGTGCTAGCACCATACTGTTTTGATTGTTGTAGCTTTGTAGTATAGCTATAAGTGAGGGAGTATAATCCCCCCAACTCTGTTCTTCTTTCTCAGGATTGGTTTGATTTTTCTGGGTCTTTTGTGGTTCCATATGAATTTTAGGATTCTTTGCTCTAGTTCATTGAAAAATGCCAGTGGTATTTTGATAGGAATTACATTGAATCTATAAATTGCTTTAGGCAGGATGGCCATTTTGACAAAGTGAATTCTTCTTATCCATAAGAATGGGATAGATTTTCATTGATTTTTTCCTTCTTTAATTTCTCTCATGAGCATCTTATAGTTTTTAGAGTACATGTCTTTCACCTCTTTGGTTAAATTTACTCCTAGGTATTTTCTTTTTTATTTAATTGTAATTGGAATTCCTTCTTTGATTTATCTTTCTGCTAGTTCATTAATATATATGAATGCAACAGTTTTCTGTGCATTAATTTTATATCCTGCAACTTTGCTGAATCCAGTTATTGATTTCTATAGTTTTTGGTGGAGTCTTTAGGGTTTTCTATATATAATATGTTACCTGCAAAGTGTGACTATTTAACTTCCTCCTTACCAATCTGAATGACTTTTATCTCTCTATCTTGTCTCATTGCCATGGCTAGGACCTCCAGTTGAATTAAAGTGTTGAGAGTGGACATCCTTGTTTTGTTCCTGATCTTAGAGGAAAAGCTTTCAGTTTTCTGTCATTGAGTAAGATGTTGGCTGTGGGTTTGTTGCATACAGCCTTTATTATGTGGAGGTATGTACCCTCTATACCCATTTCACTGAGTTTTTATCATGAATGGATGTTGAATTTGTCACATGCTTTTTCCACATTTGTTGAGATGATCACATGGTTTTATCCTTTTTGTTGATGTGATGTATGACATCTATTGATTTATGAATACTGTACCATCCTTGCATCCCTTGAATAAATCCCACTTGATCATGTCAGATGATCCTTTTGATGTGTTTTTGAATTTGGCTTGCTAATATTTTGTTGAGTATTTTTGCATCTGTTCATCAGGGATATTGGTCTATAGTTGTATTTTTTTAGTGTCTTTGGTTTTGGTGTGAGAGTGATGCTGGCCTCATAGAATGAATGTAGAAGTACTCCTTGCATTTTTTGGAATACTTCAATAATACTTTAAGTATTAGCTCTTCTTTTAATGTTTGATAGACTTAGCTGTGAAGCCATCTGGTAAGTGATTTTGTTGGGAGTTTTTTGATTACCAATTCAGTTACATTACTGGCAATGGGTCTGTTCAGGTTTTCTCTTTTTTCCTGGGTCAATCTTGGAAGGCTGTATTTTTCTAGGAAGTTATCTATTTCTTCGAGATTTTCCAATTATTGGCATATAATTTTCATAGTATTCTCTAATAAATCTTTTTATTTTTTGGTATCCATTGTAACTATTCCTTTTTCATTTCTGATGTTGTTTATTTGTGTCTCTCTCTTTTTTTCCTGATAAGTCTGGTCAAGGTTGTATTGGTTTTGTTCATCGTCTCAAAGAACTAGCTCTTGTTTTTGTTAATTTTTCTATTGTTTTATTCTCTATTTTATTTATTTATGCTCTGATTTTACTATATCTCTCCTTCTATTAACTTTCAGTTTCATTTGTTTTTCATTTTCCAGTTTCTTTAGCTGTGAGTTTAGACCGATTATTTGGGATTGTTCTTGTTTCTTGATAATAGCATGTCAGCTTAGTCTATTTTCTACCATCCATACTCAACAGTATCTTTGAGATATATGATTACTAGAGTGAGTGTATCTGTCTTGTAGCTTTTTTTGCATATTTGTTCATTTTCTGAGCTCCCTTCATAATATTCATCTATTACCACTCCTTCCACCAAATCTCCAACACAATCCTTCTCCCTCTTGAAAGGAGTAACCTGGGATAGCCTGTTTATTTTCCAAAAGGCTGTACCTTCTATTGCCCTTTTCCTGCAAAGCTTCTGAATCCTCATATCCTTTTGAACACTTATAATATGTTTCCTCATTTTGCCATATTAAAAAATGTAAATTAGCCTCCCATTGTTATTTTAATTTTAATTTTTCTGGTTGTTGGTGATCTTGTGATCTGCTCATATGCCCATAATGCATCCTCTCTTAAATGTTCACTTTTCAAATCAGTTGCTCTTTTTTTTTCTTTCTGGTTTTTATTGTTGTTGATTAGCATATGTAACCTTTGAATATTGAAGTCTCCCAATAAGTGTCAGCCCTGTTAAAGGAAAACATAATCAAATGATACTTGTTAAAGGTAGCAAGCAAGAATTTTTTCAGGAATATTAAGAAACAGGGACCACTGCACTGGGATTTTGCAACAGGAAAGAGATGGGGTTCCATCCAAATATAGCCTGACAAGTGGAGATTTATAGGGAGCAGGCCATCTCCAAGGTGGTAGGAGATGAGGAACCTAATCAGGTATCAAGGGTGAAGGACTTTGTTTAAAATGACTTAGCAAGGTTCTTGCTAAAACTGGATTTTACAAGGATGTGCACAGATGGGCCCAGGACAATATTCAGGAGTCTGACTAAAATTTACTTAAGCAGAAATTCTTCATAAGCCACTGCAAATACCTATTCTTAGCAGGTCCTTTTTACTCCCTTCATTTTTTTTTATCAACTAGAAAACCTAAATGTTGATACAATGACATTTATCAAGTTTTTGCCCATGGTTTGTGCTTTTGGTTGTTTTTAAATGATTAAATATTCAGTAATTGATCTCTACATTAAAATAAAATTTGCATGCAATGAAATGAGCAAATTTTAAGTGTAACAATTATTGAATTTTACAAATGTGTATATGTAATGACCAATATTCTAATCATGAAACTTTCCCATCATCCCAGAAAAATTCCTCCTGCCTCTTTTCAGTTACCTTCACTGTTTTGACTTTTAATCTCATGTTGTCTTTTTATAAATGGACCCATGCAACACATGCCCTTTTGTGTCTGCCTTTCACTCGGCATGAATGGAGAGATACATCTGTATGTTTACATTCATCAAAAGTTCAGTCCTTTCTATTGTTGAATATCCCAGATTCTGTTTACAGACAAACACACAAGGATCTGATTATACATTATTCTCTTCACAGCATTTGAGCTGCTTCCAGTTCTTGGCTATAGTGAGTACAGCTGCTCTAAATCCCCATGCGCAAATGTTTTTGGGGGATGTGTGTTTCTTTTCTCCTAGGTAAATTCCTAGGAGTGGAATTGCTGGGCTATTTTTTTCAGCCTTTATGCAATTTTCCTCCATTCTTATGTGACGAAGCTATTATTATGAATTTTCTTTGACTCTCTCATTTATATCTTTAATCCCCATTAGTGCAGTGCATACATGAGAGGGTTTGCTTTTTTCTGTCCAAAGAGTGAGTCAGGTTTTGCAACTTTGTCTATTAGAAGATTCATTCTTTTCCCACTGAATTATGGTTGCTTCTTTATTATATAGCAAGTTTCTACATGTAGATGGGTCTGTATCTTCCTAATCAATTTCTTTAGTTCTTGTATTCCTTTAGTAGTGGCATACTACTTTTTATTATCATGACGTTTTAGTATGACTTGGCACTGGGGTGATAATCCTTTATGACATCTTAGAGGTTTGGCACAGGAAACATAAACCATGGCAGGTTGTGTTTTCAGTAAGATGAGTTTCAGTTTCAGTATAAAAAACAGGGTGCTTACAGAATCATCAGAACAGCTGAAGTTGTGAGTCTGAGGCTGGGCCTTTGTGAGATGGCATCACTCTTTAGAATTTGCTGCCGCTGAGGCTTCCCAAGTGATTCCCATATGAGAAGGCCCACCAGCAATGTGTGTGAGGCCAGAGAATGGACACAAGACATTGGTGCAGAGACATGGCCTGTCTCTGAGCCTGCTCACCAGAGGAAGAGCCATAAAAGGTCTCGTGCACACTGGGCACCTAATCTGAAGCCTGAATATGGGCTGCAGATGAGCATGAGGATGGCAGTTCTTGCTTTCCTCTCTGACCAGAGAGTGGTATGATGTGATATTGCCTGAAAACAGCATCCAGCACACACCCTCTTTGCTGTTCATCTCAGAACTGAGTTAGCTCTTTGAGGACTTTATCTTCTCATATTCACTAAAATTGAACTTGCTGATTTTGTGAGAATTTCCCACTTGAATTTTGATTGGGCTAACCACTGGCTATACAGGTTAATTTTAGGGCAAAATGCTATGTGTATATAAATACATTATTCCAATCAGAAGAATTGTTTATGTAGTATTTATTCAAATCTTTAATACACTATAGTAGAGTTGTAATTTTTGTTTCTCTTGTGTTCTTTGTTTGGTTTATTTCCAGATACCATTTACAACAGTAAATCTATGAGGTATATTATTTTCTAGCTGGCTATTGCTAGAATGCTACCGAGTTTTGTAACATTATTTTGTATCTGCCAGCCTTGCTAATTCTACTGGGCTTTCTACAAGTTCCCATATCATCTATAAAGTTAAAGATTTTTCTCCCTTTTTTCATTTCTTATAACTCATACTTTTTCTTGTTTTATATAATCATTATGTTTAAAATATCAGTGGTCTCAGATGTCCTTTTCTTGTAGCTGATATTAGATTTTTCCTAAATACTTCTCATTAAGTTTGCTGAAGGTTTTGGTATATCGGCTTTATGAAAATTACAAAGTTCCATCTTGCAGGTTTTATGAGACTTGTTATTGTCAGTGGGGCTAGATATTATCAAGTGCATTTTTGGGGAAACTATTAAGATAACTTTGTAATTTTTCTCAGACTTCTAAGATGGTGAGTTATGTTAACAGATTTTCTGTTGATGACTTATCCTTTAATTTCTAGGGTAAAACCCCTTGATTGTCATGTGTATTATTTTTATTACACTTTGAGATTTAGTTAATTTTTATTTTATTAAGGATTATCTATATTTATGAGTGGACATAGGCCTGTGACTTTTTTCCTCTTGTTTACAATTTTGGAACAAAGAGTATAATAATATCATTTAATGAATTTGATATAATTTTCTATTTTCTATTTCTGGAACATCTTGTATAAGACAGGATGTATTTGTCACATGAAGCTTGTTAAAATTTTATATGTAACCGTGAGGGCAACAATATTTTGAGGTGTGGAGGGTATTCAACTGTGCATTTTTGCATTTTGTTTTTCTGAGATAGTACCCATTTTAAGTCATCATGTTTATTATATGTAATTGTTCACATTTGTTTTTTATCTCTGTAGTATTTTTTTGAAATTTGTTTTTATATTAATTTTGATTCACTTCTCTCTTTACTTAATTGATCATGCCAGGCTTTCTCCATAATATTAATATCATCACATTTACTTCTGCCCATAATTTTTTGTTTCCTCTTTCTGCAACATCCTGATATGGTTGCTTTTGCTTTGTCATTTCCAATCATTTGCTTTTCTTACTTATGGATGCTTTTTAGAAACTCATTTTCTTAACATTCCCCTTTATATGATACAAATGGAGTTGTATATCTTTCACTAATACTTTATTATTAAGCACCTTAGGAAAGTTCCTTTGAGATTCATTCTTTAAAATAAGGATTAATTAGTATGTACACATATATCCATTTTTAGTTATTTCATTGTAAATTTTTAATTTTATTGCCTCATGAATGAATAGTGGGCAAATTGTTGGTTTTTTTATTTTGGTATTTATTAGATTTCCATGGTGAGGTATGTCTTAATGTCAAATACTTAGAAAGTTAAAAGTAAATGAAGAAAATAAGAAAGTATGGAAAAATCACCCATAATCTCAATATCATGGCCAACATGCATTTTCAGGCTTAATATCTACATTTGTAATGATAAGATATGAGTTGATTCATTAATTCAGTCAACAAATATTTATACATGGCATTATCTGGATCCTACTTGGTTAAAAAACTTACTTCATGTATTGCAACATTTATTGTCCATTTATGTTCAGTAACACAGGTGACACAGAATACCAGTTAATCTCCTACTAATGTTAAAGACTTTATGAATGCTCATGTTTTTAATTTCAAAACACAAGTTACCTTGGATGGGTAAGTTAGCAAATCATTAATACCCTCTGGGAGAATTATTTTAATTGATTCCTTTTTCATTAAACAGTTTAGGAAGGTGGAATCATGAGGAAATTGAACTCACATGAAGTCTGATTAACTGAATCATGAGTTTAGGTGTGATACTATCATGTGACCAGACAAACTACTGATTTCTCTGGCTTCAGCTTCTTCATTCAGCGCTTGCTTAATTCTGATAAAAATGATAATTGATGGGAAAACACCAAAAGCAGTATGCAGAGCATAAACTTCCCTGCATGTAGGGGAAGATCACAGTGCCCTGTGTGTACTTGGATGGCCAAACAGCAGGGTCTGGAGAATCTTGCTCTGGCTCAGACAGCCAAGGCTGTAGGATTCCATGGGACTGATGCATATAACCTGCTGGTCCCACCCGAGCTCCCTGGAGAAGACACGCTGTCCCATTTTTAGGACAGACCCATTTCATGTGTGTCTTCTCAGCCCCTCCTACCACTTCTGGAGACTCGGGAAATTTCTGTGCCTGATCGTGATCATTCCCAGCCCTGGAACTTTCCTGATAATTTAATATAAGACGGACAAAACCAAAAGTCAGGCTATAGGCATTTCACCATACTGTAAACCTGGCCTCTGTGGTTGATTTCTAAATTACCTTCTGTGCCTGTGACCGCCTGTCAATTCTGCAAGAAAAAGAAGTTTGGCAAAAAGAAAAGGCAGACTCTGTCTTAAATGGTAAGGAAAACTAGGAAAGGTGGTGAAAACATTTAGATGGAGGTAGCAATGTCTTTTTTTATGGGTTTCCATCTAGTTGCCTGAGAGGAAATCAAAAGAACATCAGGAAGGTAAACCCAGATGTGGAAGGGAAATGGTAAGAACACAGCAAATCTCTGAGATTTACTTCAGGACCTCTGTCCCTTGAGAGAAACACCTTACCTTATGGCTCGTAGAGTCACAGTGGTAGACTTCTTCAGTGACTGTCTCAAAGACTTGGTGAAGGTTAGATGGAGACTAAAAAAGAGAGATGGGGTATCAGTGTACATTTTAATAGTTTAAGTGGTTTACCAGTACATAACAGTTTAATGTCTTTTCAGTGGTTATTATCTGAAATGCAGGGTGCTTGTTTTGGTTTGGCCACTTGCAATAAGCACACTGCCAACCTATTTTTCATACTTAGCAACAATAACCTTTGGGAAAAGTAAGTCTAATCATGCTTTTCCCTGAAGACCTTTCATGGGTTCTTTACTGCACACAAAATAAAATCCAAACTCTTCACCAGAGGCCACAATTCTGTAAGGACTGACCCTTGCACACCTCTGCAATCTCATTCCTTGCCCTCCATCATCACCCACTGTCTTCCAGGGATTTTGCTTGCATTTCATGTTTGTCAAGCCGCCCAGGTCAGCCTCCCCCAGGCCCCGGGTACACACCACCTCTAAGTTCCCGCAGCTTTATTTCCCATGCACGTGCTGTGGCACCCTGCAGGTGCTGGCTCCTGTGTGCTCCTCCTCCGCACTTGCTTCTTATGCTCTGTGGGAACATTGCCTCCATGCCTGTGGACTTCCTGCACACCCCACTGCTTATATTTGCTGTGCCTTTTTCTCAACTTATTACTTTATAAAATAAAGTTATATATATAATTTTTATGTAGCCCATGTCCCTTTATAGACCACATACTCTTCAAGGCACTAACTACCATTTGACTTGCTCATGCTTATCTGGTTGCTCAACCCTTAAATAGCACTCAGTGGAAAAAAGAAAAAAAGAGTGGAAAACAATAGCTATCTGGACACTGATATCAGTCCCTGGTTCACATGAACAGAAATACTCCACCCTGTTTGTTAATCATGGGCTTTTCATATCTTTGCAGTCAACCTCTCTCCTAATCATTTCATCTCAAGGTCTGGGTCATCTGTCTCTGAGATGGCCCCTTCTTCTCTTATACATTGTGAAAGGGTGGGGGATTGAAAGTAAGGCCCAGGCATTGTGTTGATGTCAAATGATGCTTGCAGGAATCAGCAATTTCATAAAAATTTCACCTATACTTTTTCTGTATAAAGGAAAATGTAGAAATTGAAGTGGCCATGACAGTCCTGTAACTCTTTGTTACTCCCCTTTACATTTTGTAGCTGGGGAGGAGGCAGCAAATTTCTGATGATGTTATTGAACCAAAGTTCTTCTTTCAGGCTGCTTCAAATCAGTTCTGTGTAGTGTTTAGTGATTTAAACTAGACTTCTGCTTCATCTTGTCTAAAATGAGGTAGGCACCAGTTCTAATTCTTCTCTATTAAGGTACTGAGTATTAACATTTTCAAATATAAGCAAGTCTTTATTACAAAGTTATTTAAAAAATAACTAAGTGAGGAGAAATTGCATGTTTCTAAGGTGTTTTCACCCTTTTTTATTGAAGTATCATTCATATACAATACAATCTTATATTGGTTTCAAATATAGAACCTAGAGGTTCAACAGTTATGCATATTACTAAATCCTCAACCCCACTAGTGTGCTTACTATCTGTCAACAAAGAAAGATATTACAGAATCATTGACTATATTCTCCATGCTCTACTACCATCCCTATAACCAACTTAAATTATGATTGAGGATTTTTGTACCCGTTTATGCCCCTCAATTTCCCCATCCACCTACCCCAACCCCTCCCCATGGTAACTACCACTCACTTCTCAGTATCTATTAATGTACTGCTGTTTTTATTCTGTTTTGCTTTGTTTTTATATTCCACAAATGAGTGAAATCGTATGGTATTTGTCTTTCTCTACCTGGCTTATTCACTGAGCATAATACTCTCTAGGTCCATACATGTTGCAAATGGCAGGATTTCTTTTTTAATGGCTGAATAATATTCCATTGTGTACCACATCTTCTTTACCCATTCATCTAATGATGGACACTTAGGTTGCTTCCAAAACATGACTATTGTAAATGATGTGGTGATAAACATAGGGGTGTATATATCTTCTCAAATCAGGGATTTTGTTTTCTTTGGGTAAATTCTTAGAAGTGGAATTACTGGGTCAAATAATATTTCTATTTTTAGTCTTTTGAGGAACCTCCATACTGCTTTCCACAGTGGCTGCACCAATTTACATTCCCACTGGCAGTGTAGGAGGGTTCCACTTTCTTCACATCCTCACCAACACTTGTTATTTCTTGTCTTTTGGATAGTGGCCATTCTGACTGGTGTGAGGTGATATCTCACTATGGTTTTGATTGGCATTTCCCTGATGATTAGCAATGTGGAGCATCTTTTCATGTGCCTGTTGGCCATTTGTATTTCTTCAGAGAAATGTCAGGTCCTCTGTCTGTTTTTTAATCAGATTATTTGTTTTCTGTGTGTTGAGACGTATGAGTTCTTTATATATTTTGTATGTTAACCACTTATTATATTCTCCCATACTTTAGGTAGTCTTTTAGTTCTGCTGATGGTGTCCTTTGCTATATAAAAGGTTTTTAGTTTGATATAGTCCCATTTGTTCTTTTTTGTTGTTGTTGTTGTTGCTCCCCTTGCCCAAGGAGACATGTCCAGGAAAAAATGCTCATACTTATGTTCAAGAGATCAAGAGATATGTTTTATGGTTTCATGTCTTACATTCAGGTCTTTGATCCACTTTCAGTTTACTTTGTTATAGAGTTAGACAGTAATCTAGTTTCATTCTCTTGCATATCACTGTCCAGTTTTCCCAGCACCAGTTGCTGAAGAGGCTATCTTTTCCCCATTGTATATTCATGGCTCCTTTATCATATTTAAAATTGACCATATATGGTTTGGTTAACATCTGGGTCCTCCATACTTTTCCATTGATCTATGGGTCTGTTGTTGTGCCAGTACCATACTGTTTTGATTACTGTAGCTTTGTAGTAGAGCTTGAAGTCAGGGAGCATAATCCCCCTAGCTTTGTTCTTCTTTCTCAGGATTTCTTTGGCTGTTTGGAGGCTTTTGTGGTTCCATATGAATTTTAGAACTATTTGTTCTAGTTCATTGAAAACTGCCAGTGGTATTTTGATAGTGATTGCACTGAAACTGTAAATTGTTTTGGGTAGGATGGCCGTTTTGACCATATTAATTCCTCTTATCCATGAGCATGGGATAGATTTCCATTTATTGGTTCTTTAATTTCTCTCATGAGGATTTATAGTTTTCAGAGTAAAGGTCTTTTACCTCCTTGGTTTAAGTTGATTCCTAGGTATTTTATTCTTTTGGTTGCAATTGTAAATGGAGTTCTTTTCCTGATGTCTCTTCCTGCTGGTTTGTTGTTAGTATACAGGAGTGTGACAGATTTCTGTGTATTAATTTTATGTGTGATACAGAATATTAACCAGTCAGCTTACAAAGAAAGGTCTAAATTTTTTGACACTGTTAGTTAATTACATATATATATATATATATACATATATACATATATACACACACATATCACACAATATATATGGACGTATTAAACTTAATAAATATAGGTTTTACATATGAAACAAATATGTATTAAGACTTACGTGGGCTAGAACCGAGTTCTCATTTTTTTACCTAAGTGAACAGGATGATGTCTCTTTAAATACAGTTATATTCTCTACATCTTCCTGAGACAATTTGGTTATCTTATTTTTACTGGAATGTCATTAATTTAATTCATAACTTTAAACATATTTGCAAAAAGGATAGTATGCACTCTTTCAAGTCATTTAACTTTAAAAAATATAGGTTAATAGAGATATAGTAAAGTCACCTTTTTAGGTAAATAATTTGACAAGTTCAGAAAAACACAAACAATCATGTAACCACCATTTCAATCAAGATATGGAATATTTCCATCATCCTGCCCCTTGTGAACAACCCCTGGCAACCACCGATCTGATATCTGTTTTGCCTTATTTCAGGATGTCATAGTCTCTTTGCTTTTATCTTTGCTGGATTCTTATTTTTGCTTTCCTTAATTTTTAAAATTTTGCTATTCTGATTGTTTTGAATTCAAAACTAAAGTTTCATCTTATCAATTTTTCTTGCTTAGAAATGAGGGCATGTAAAAATATAACCTTTCCTCTAAATGGTATTTTCTCTGTATCTCACATATTGGTAAAGGAGATACTATTGTTTTCCAATATTTTGTTACCTTGCTTTTTATTTCTACTTAGATATGAGTAGTTTTTAATTCCAAGTGTTGTTTTACATTTTTAATATTAAGTTCTAGTTTTATTGCTTTATTATCAGTATCTCTGTTTTTTTCTCCTTGTGGATTTTATAAAAGTTCTTTATCATATATTATGCTCCAGCTCTGAGACAAGTTACTTATACTCTTTAAATTTTGGTTTATTTATGTGGAAAATAGTCTAAAAATTTTAAATACTATAACTTTAATTTATGGTTGTGAATATAACATAAAAAACAGTATCTCTTTATTAACACAATATCTGGCTGGAACTGGCATTTAATAAATATGAGCTAGCACTATGTTTATTATGCCCTGTAAGTTTTGAGAATTACAACAGATTTTTTTTTTGTTTAAGAGTCATAATTTTGAAGTTTGTCTATTAGGGAAACTTGATTAGCTATGTATTTCACATATTCTATGTATTTGTTTCCTACCTTTTGTTTTTGCCTAAGAGAAATTAATCTACTACTATTTTATTTGAGCCAGTGTTTATGTTTTTTCTTTGCCTCATATTGATTGTAAATATTTTGGCATGTAACTATTCATGACAACTGTAGGAGTTTGTGGGTTTTCATCATTGTCATGTCATCTCCTGTTCTTCTCTTGCTCTGAAAGAATAGGAGGGTGGTTTGCTTGTATTTATCCTCTAGTGTGAGGAGGTCCATGGGAGGAAGGGCAAGAGAAGTCAGGGAATGACAGGCAACTGCATCTTCAACAACAGGGAAGATAAGGCTGAGTTTTAGTTATACTTAGTATTGTCTGGTCCAGTTTCCATGTATAATGCTGCATGAGTCCGCTAGGGCTGCCATAACCAGGGACTGAAGATGGGGAGACTTAAACAGAAATTTATTTTCTCACAATTATGGAGGCCCTCTGTCCAAGATCAAAGTGTCAGCAGGGTGGGTTTCTTCTGAGGCCTCTCTCCTTGGCCAGTCTTCTCCCTGTGTCTTCAAATAGACTTCGCTCTGTGCCTATTTTGTCTGAATTTCCCCTTCTTAAAAGGATGTGAGGCAATTGGATTGGGGTCCACCCCATTGACTTCCTTTTAAATTAATTACCTCTATAAAGGCCTGTCTCCCAATATAGTGACATTCTGAGGTACTGGGATTTAGAGCCTTATAGCTCCAGGAGAAGTGGGTTCCCCACCTGGGACAAGTTTGCTTTGAATCTGATAGAACTGAAGAAGACGAAGGCAAGGGTTTGGGAAGGAAAGGGTTCATTCTCATGGCTCAGTCTCTTCTCGCTGTGAACCCCAGCTGCTCAGCTCTCTCTCCCCACTCATGCTTGGCCACTCTACCACACCAGGTGGAACGCCATGGGTGGGTCCCAGGTGACCGGCAGGTGCCTGGCCAGTTATGTGCCAGGAATAGAGGAGAGAATGGGTGTCTCCTCCCCACCTCCATCATGGATCACCAGATGACTGACCATTGGCTCTGCTACTGGTGAACATCCCGTAAATGTGCAAACATGTGCTTACTATATACACACTAGGTGCTACTAAGGCCAGGCAGAAATCCCTGTCAGAAAGTTCCTTCCCTGAAGCTGTGAACATATGAATTTGTGGGGAGGCACTACTTAGTCCATGGTACAGGTCAGTAAAAATTAATAAGAAGAAAAAAAGAAAGTCCAAGGAAATTTACTGTCTGGACGTTACAGCTAGCCACTTCCCACTGTATTTCAGTTCAAATAGAAAGTCAGAAGGAGATATGATGATCCATAAATTAGGCAGGTTTGGATTTTATGGCCAGATCCTCAGAACCACAAACAGCTGGCTGAACAAACTGGATTCATCATTCACCAACTCCTTTGTAATGTGACTTTGCATTTTACAAAGTCCAAATGTGGTTGGACATTCATCTTCTGATTGTCTTTTCCCTAAAGAACTCAGGTTTGATATCCTCTGAGTCCTAAGATATTTGGCAATACATTTTCTTTTCTTGGAGAGTTGTTTAATCCTTCAATCATCCTTCTTCACAGCTTTGTGTCTATGGCTTCAGATGGTGAGTCTGGGCTGCTTTCGGCTCATCTCATTGATGACTTGGTTTTACATATATGTTTTCCCTATGCATGTTTCAGGATTCATTATTAATTCCTGAAGTTCAGAAGCTATTATATAATTCAATGTTCCATATTATTTGTATTATTTCCCTGTAAAATCAGTTTTCAGAATCAAGTCTTTCGTTTCATTACTTTGTCTCTCATCTCCAGGCATAAAATTATGTGTATATAAGGCATTCTTTTTTCTTATTATTATGCTGTGTCTAAACACTCTACCTCTTCATTTTCTACCATTTGATTTTCATTTCAAGCTTTATATGCTGCTGGTCTATTTTTAAAAAGTTTATTTTACTTAATGATGCTTTTAATGTAGTTTTAATTTCTCTGAATTCAGAATTCACAAGTCCTTTTGTTTTCCTGATTTATGATAGCCCACTTTCTCTCTCCATTTATTGCTACTTTTAACACAAATTAACAGATAATTATTGTTTATCTGCCGTTAACATATTGTTTCTGCTTTTTTGGTATGATTTTTGTTATCCAGTTTATGTTTGCGACTTTCTGCACTTTTTTGTGGAGGAAGCAGAAGAGAAATTAGCTAAGATTCAGACTTTATTTGGCATGTTGTCTCTGACTGACTCCTCACCAAGTATTCTCTCTTCACCTCTCTTCTGTGTGCATTGCTCTTTTTGAGGTAGGCAGGTCATTACAGGTTATCTCCTTTGTCCCCCCCATATTTCTCCTCCAGTATAGGAGCCTTGGAATCAGAGAAATAAAAGATGATATGCTGGTGACTCCATCCCATCAGCCTCTCCCTATGGTGTGTGGAATCGTGTTCACATGGACGTAATCTCTTTCTCTCATCACCAGCCCACACAGCCTAACATATGTTTTGTAAATTTGTATTTACCATTTCTAGTGTTATGGAAAATACTGGAAAAACCTGGACTGGATCACTGACGGGAGAACCAAGCGGCACTCGGTGGTCTTGGAGTGTTGAGGTTTATTTCACACTGGCGGGCTCACAGGGGAGTAATCTCCCAAGGTCTGAGCCCCAAACAAAGGCAAGGGGAGCAATATATATATCGTTCTGCTTCCTTATCTGTAACATGTCTACATGCACAGCAAATGAGCAAGCAAGGGGGAGTGAGTTCAGGGAGTGAGCTTAGGGAGTGAGTGCCTGGCAGAGCGGGGAGTGAAGGGGAGGGGAGCTGAGGGAGCTTCTGTTGTCTATGCTCAGAAGAGCAGCGGAAGGGAGCCACCTGGACTGGACTGCTGGCTAGACACTTCGTATTAGGGCATCATCTCCTTGGTTTATGATAGGGTCATAACGGCTCTGCATATACATGAGATGGACGGAGGAAAAATGCGTTCCCTAATAAACTTAATGACCCAGTTAAAGATGCAGGGTCCCACTAATAGTTCAAGGAGCAACAGAACCGCTGGCCCAGCAAGGCCAGTTAAAAGCATTGTTAGCCACGGATTCTATTTTAACATTCACAGCTCAGAAGGCGCAAATGTCTGAGTGGGTGGGGGTTGAGCAGTTCGAGGGGATGCGCACCTTTTACCTTTTTCAACAGCTGATTAAAATCAGAAAGGAGTGGGAGGGGCACGTGCCCCTGCTCCCCAGTCCTCCTCCGCGCACCTCTTTAGCACAGCTCTTGACCAACTCTGTGCGGTGGGAGCTGAGGACCCTCAAGGGACTGAAGGCAGACCCCGTAGTAATACTGAACTGCTTAATCTGTTACAGAAAAACTTGAGAGGTCAATATTTTGCAGTAAACTGGCTCTTTAGTTAGTGCCTTTAGGTCTGCTTGACCTTTCCATCCTTGCCCCTTGAGCTTGGCTCTGGAGTCCCCCCATCAAACGTTCCAATGTGGGTGAGGGAGGTCCAGCGGACAGTGGATTTCTTTGTTCTCCTAATTGCACATTCTGAGCTTATTTATTGTTTTAGTCCAGTACCTTTTCCCGTCTTTAAGGCAAAGGATGGTGCTGTTCTTATCATAACATTTAGCAGGCACGTAGGTGTCGGCACTGAACCCGGTCCCCCATTTGTCTGACTTTATACAACCACACTGAGGTTCCCCGGGAGTGAGGGGGAGGAAGGAAAGAGAAAGAAGGTATAAAAATAACATTACAGAGTGGTAGTGGGGAGATGCAGGCTGGACTTGAGTATAGTTAGGAGAAACAGATAAGCACAGCAAAACAACCTACCATTACCCAATATACAATAAAAAGGGCAACTTTGAGAAATAGTCCAGTCCGGGAAGTGGGGGTAACAGTAAAGAGTTCAATGCCCAGAATGAAAGACACCACTCCAGCGAGGGCCAGGATCCCCGGCGCGCAGGTGTTTATGAGTCAGACGGTGATCGTTGGATGTGGAGGCGGAGAGGGTTCTGGAGGTCTGGATGCGCCTTCCACTATGTATTTTTTCTGTCTGGATTATGGGCCTTTTTCACTCTGAAATGATGGACCCACGGAGTGATGCCTGTAACTCTGAGGGCAGTAGGAGTGGTTAGAGCAACAATGTGGGGGCCAGTCCCCTGAGGTTTGAGGGGATCCCTTTTTTAATCTTTGACCTTGTCTGAGCCCCAGCCTGAAAGGAATATGCTGGGGTCCCTAAGGAGATTGGGGCTCTTTCTATGGTGTATTGCTGCAGCTTATTTGGGGTGGCTCCCAAGGCCTGGAGCTGTTCTCCTGCTTCCCTATCTCCTCTCTGGTGTAGCTTCCCTGGGAGGCTTCCTAGACACGGGGGAGGGCGTCCATACACTAATTCAAAAGGGGGAAGGCCTTGAGTCCCAGGTGCACAGTGAGCATGCAGGAGGGCCGGGCAATGGGTCCGGCCATGGGAGGCCAGTTTCTTGGCAAAATTTAGCTAGGGTTGCTTTGAGGGTGTGATTCATTCACTCTACTTTCCCTAAACTTTGTGGCCTGTATGCAGTGTGTAGTTTTCAGGTACTGTTGAGAAATTTACTGCATCTGCTACAAAGGCAGGCCCATTGTCACTGTGAATTGTAGACGGTAGGCTAAACTGTGGCACAATTTTTCTCAGGAGGACTTTGGCTACCTCCCGGCTTTGTTCTGTCCTGGTTGGGAAGGCTTCAACCCACCAGAGTATGTACACACTGTCACTAGGAAGTATCTGAGCCCTCTGCTTGGCTGGACGTCCGTGAAGTCTCTCAAGGTCATCAAACGGGGCACCTCCTGCTCTTTGGACACTGGGCGGGGGTCGTGGTGCAGATGGAGCATTATTTCTGGCACAAGTCATGCACTGCTCACTTACTGCTAGGCATAATGCTGGCAACTGAGTGATGTAGTATTGCTTTTTTTAAATTTTTTAGTTAGGGTGGCTCCTTCAGGTATGGCGCAGTCCTTTTCTTTTTTTTAGTGTGCTTGGGTGGAGGGGCCTCCACTGGGGGTGTTAGGGCCATAGTGAGGGAAGGAGCTTTAGTTTTTTACTGGTCGCTGTTTTAGCTGCTTTATCTGCTAGCTGGTTCCCCTGTGCTATAGGTTTTTTTTCTTTTTGATGTTCTTTGCAATGCAGAATTGCTACATTTTTATGTGTGAAGAGATTGAAGGGCCTTTTTATATCTGGCAGGCCTAGGGCTGATGCCTTTTCTGAAGCAGATTTATTTCTAGGAAGGTGGGTCTTTCCTCTTTTGTCCAGACAGGGGGCTTTCAGGCTGGCCCCCCCTGGAGGCTGTAGAAGGGTTTTGCCATTGCTGAGAATCCAGGAATCCAGGTTCTGCAGAACCCAGTGGCCCCCAGGAATTCTCGTATGCACCCCCCACCCCATGTCCTGGGCTGGGGTAAGGATTTAATGACCTTTTTACCTCTCTGTCTCTAGCGCCCTTTCTCCCTGGGTGAGGAGGAAGCCCAAGTACCGGACTCACGGCTGGTAGATTTGTGCTCTTTTCTATAAGGCTCCATATCCTGAGTCTGACAGGAGCTGCAGGAGAGCCTTTGTGCCTTTCGTACAATTTTCCTGGGTGTCACTGGCAAGGAGGAGGTCATCTACATACTGCAGGAGGGCTCAGCATGTGGCATCCCTCAGAAAGCTGGCAAGGTCTGCAGCCAATGCCTCTCCAAAGAAAGTGGGTGAGTTCTTGAACTCTTGTGGAAGCCACGTCCATGTTGACTGCATCTGCTGCCCTGTATGTGTTTCAGTCCATTAAAAGGCAAGCAAGAGCTGGCTATGGCAGACCAGCCAGAGGCAGAAAAAGGTATCCTTAAGTCTGAGCAAGTGAACCATTTGGCAGACTCCGGGATCTGGCTGAGGAGGGTGTATGGATTTGGGACCACCGGGTGTAAAGAAACAGTCACCTTGTTACTGGCTCGCAGGTCTTGAACAGGCCGGTGCTCTCCTCCTGTCCTTTTGCCTGGTAGAAGCAGGGTGTTCCAGGGCGACTGACACTCGGTTAGAATGCCTGGCTCTCTGAGTCTGATCAGGTATTCCTGGATGCCTGCTCTCGCCTCTTGTGAGAGGGGGGTACTGCCGCTGTCTTTGTGGCTCTGAGAATGGTTGCAGTCTTTTCACTGAAGGCAGTTACAGGGAGGGTGACCACAGAGTGTTCTGTCCCTCTGTCAACCATAAAAGTCATGTTTTGACCCCCCACTTTCATTCTGACCATGGGCTCATGGGGGCCGAGTGCGAGAGAGCCCAGGCCTTGTCAATCTGAGTCTGCTCCTGCAGGCCAGTGAGCCCTTCCCCGTGAGGCTCCTCCCAGTAGCAGCTGGGCTTCAGGGCCTTCCCTCAGTTGGGGCACTTGTTTTTTCCAGTGCCCCTTCTTGTCACAATAAACACACTGGTCCCTGGCTGGGGGGGTCCTAGGCCTCCCCACTCTTGGTGGTCACCTTTTCTCTGCCTTTTGCTCATCTTTCTTTCTTTTACGGTGGCTGCTAAGAGGCTGGCTTTTTTCTTCATTTCTCTTTCAGCCTCTCTGTCAACCTGAACATCTCTGTTTAGATATAGTTTGTTGGCAATTTTAATCAGCTGCATGATATTCATCCTGGCAAAGCCTTCAAGTTTTTGGAATTTTTTTTCTGATGTCGGGTGCGGCTCGAGCTACCAATGAGGTGTTGACCATTTGTGGGCTCCCTGGTGACTCAGGACTGAAGGGGGTGTAGACCCGATAAGCTTCACACAGTCTTTCATGATAGTCCCCGGGAGACTCTCCTGGTTGTTGAGTGAGTGAAGAGACTTTGGTCATGTTCATAGGCTTTTTGGACCCTGCTTTGATCCCCTGGAGGAGGGCATCCTGATATGGGTGGATCTGGTGCTGTCCCTCAGGGGTGGTGAAGTCCCACTTGGGGTGCTCCTCGGGGACAGCAATTTCAGCCCATGCACCCTGACCAAGGACCCTGGCTGCCTCCTCTCTTCCATTGTGAACAGGGTGCAGAGAAACTGTTGACAGTTTTTTTTTAGGTCGGCTGATGGATTCACAAGAGGGATTCCATGAGATCAACCAGGACTTGTGGCTTTTCTGACAGGTGTCAGTTGTGGAGAAGGGTTGATAGTAAAACATGGACTGGCTGGGCTGGATGGTCCCATACTTATTACGCCTTTCAGGCTCCTGCATCTCTTGCACCAGCTTCTGAAGGGCGACTGCTCCTGGCTGTGAGTGCAGTCTGGCTGCTGGTCTGGGGGAGAGTGGGTTCACTGGTTCTGGAGTTAGCGGGACCGGCGGGCTGGGTGCTGATGGCCTTAGGGGCGCATAAGGTGGGGGCAATACTGGCTCTTCCTCTGGATCACCAGCAAGAATTTGCAGAGGCTCAGGCTTCTGTTGATTCTTTGAGGGCTGCTTTGTTGAGGCGACTAAGACCCTACCCTGTCCCTGCCTGTGCCAAGCAAACCGCACCCAAGGGGGAGGGACTGGGCAACTCCTAAGCGGGAGTCAGTGTATGGGAACTGGTTGGGATGACCTGGATCTCCTGTGAATGACCCGCCAGACCTGGCGGACTGTTGGGATATCTAGGGCCCCTTCTGGAGGCCATCCTGTACTAAAGGTGGGCTATTAAGATTCACACAGGGTTTTTAACCTGCTGGGAGTTAATTT
Source organism: Manis javanica (assembly GCF_040802235.1). Classification (NCBI taxonomy): domain Eukaryota; kingdom Metazoa; phylum Chordata; class Mammalia; order Pholidota; family Manidae; genus Manis; species Manis javanica. Next base: position 31,317,130 of record NC_133169.1, on the reverse strand, counting down.
TAATCCATAGTCTTTTGAAAATCCCTTCCTGAAATTTTTGATCATGTTGAGAACTCTGGGTTTGCTGTGCCCTGACCCCTGACGTGTCCATGTAACGGTGCCACGACAACAGACAGGGGAGGGGTGCCTCTTCTAGAGAGGAGACCCGTCAGATATCTGTCCATTTTGCTCCTTGCAGAGGCTTTCGTGATCCTAAGGTGCACCCGTATAAGTCCTGGGCCAGGTCAGCCGAAGCTGAATCACTGATATGTTGTGGCGGTAGACCGCGAATGCAGATGAGGACCCACGCAGGATCTGTAGCACAGGCCATGGAGTCACAGATACAGTGCAGACTGAATGGCTTCAGCTGCCCTGCACACTCACTCACACACTCAGACCAGAGTTTAAACATTCCCCCCTGGAACTGTCTACCTGTGAGACTTCTAGGAAGTCTCCAAGAGATGATCAGGCTCCCCTTCCACCCCAACGGGTGGGACTGGCTGGCTCAGAGGCTGTGGGGCCTTTCCGGATTCGACGTCAGAACCAGGTCCTCACCTGCCAAGTCTCCTTGAGTGCAGCGGGAACAGTGGAGCGAGGCCGGCCCAGGGCGCCTGGGCGCGAGACTGTGGAAAGATAAGGCCGTGTGCACCTTCTCTGCTGGGATCTCCTGTGCCATCACCGCCCTGCTATTGCCCCAAACCGGTGGCAACAATGGGCCAGTGAGTTGGGTTTCCCAGTCAGGGAACTAAATGTTATGGAAAATACTGGAAAAACCTGGACTGGACCACTGATGGGAGAACCAAGTGGCACTCAGTGGTCTTGGAGTGTTGAGGTTTATTTCACACTGGCGGGCTCAGAGGGGAGTAATCTCCCAAGGTCTGAGCCCCAAACAAAGGCAAGGGGAGCAATTTATATCTTTCTGCTTCTGTATCTGCAACATTTCTACATGCACAGCAAATGAGCAAGCAAGGGGGAGTGAGTTCAGGGAGTGAGCTTAGGGAGTGAGTGCCTGGCAGAGCGGGGAGTGAAGGGGAAGGTTGCTGAGGGAGCTTCTGTTGCCTTTGCTCAGAAGAGCAGCGGAAGGGGGCCACCTGGACTGGACTGCTGTCCTTGTAAATTTTTCCTTATCACTAGGACCTTGTCATTTACCTTTAAATATATATACTCTCTCAGCAAGAACAGCAAAAGAATAAATTGACTTTCAATCTTTTTCTTTGAATTGCTCCAAATTTCACTCAATTGCACATAAATTCTTCATACATGGGGCAATATAGTCTCATAATCTAGTAATCCCTTAAATTTCATAAAATACAGAGTTTTAGCCTTCATTTTTCACTCTGCTTCTATATTTTTTTCTGCTATGTTTTTTTAAAACATTTTTATTGAGGTTTAATTGACAAATACAATTTTAAGATATGTTAAGTATTTGATGCCTTTATCTATGTATACTTTGAGAAAGGATTCTTCCCATTGTTGTGTTAATTAGTATATCCATCACCTCAAACATTTACATTCTTCATGAGAACATTTAAATTCTACTCTTCTAGAAAATTTCAGTTGTTGTTAATGATATTTTCTGTTTTTTTCTGAAAAAGCTAGAATTAGCAGGCTTTCAATTTTACTTAACCTTTGATTTGTAAATCTAGGAGTGATCTTAGCTTGAAAGCAATGAAATAAATCTAAGTGCATTTTCAGGGTCAGAGAAATGGAGAGTCTCATGTTATTATCTCTTTCCTTTATAGGCAGGAAATGACTACATTTGAGAAAGAAAATCAAGATCAAGATAAGAAAAGTAAGTCTTGCTTCATAGTATTTTTAATGCTGGGGAAGTTGTAAATACAAACATCCAAATTAGCTGATGTTCTGATACCATGTTAGACAAGACTGGAGGAAATACAGCCAGAATCCTTAAAGGGATGTCTTAGTCTTTCCCATTTTTGTCTCACAAAACTGATTTCCTAATTCTTGGTATTACAGTAATATCTCTATAGCATTTATTTTGAGCAATATTTCATAAACTTCTATGGGAAGCAATTAACCAAAATGCTACTGATTTTAATTAATTTATGTTCAACATATTGTTTTGAATATTAGCCAGTGTTACATGTATTTTTTTCTCAGTCATTTGCTCTGTTTGACATAGTGTCTTAGTGTAGTAATTATTTCAAAATGGACAATTATGAATAGCAATATTCAGTCCCTGAGGGCAGGCATCCCTGAAGGAAACTCACTTTTTCTTATCACTGTTGCTTCAACTGTCTTCTCAACTTATAGCCAAGCCTCTGGAAAGAATTGGTCAGCCTCACTATTTGGAATTAGCATTCCTGAATAACCTCTCAGCTCACCATAGCTTACTCCCAGTGCCACTTCCAGCTCCCCTGAGCATATCCTGTGGGGTACAAAATAAATGTATTTATTCCACCAAACATGTCATGGCCACAAAGAGATTGGCATACTTTGAGAGCATCATGGTGTGTAATGCACATAAAATTGTTATAAGACAATTATTTGTACGTATGTATATGTGTATGGTTATACTAAACTGTGGCATAAAATATATTTTAACTGTGGGCCATTTTCAAGGTCGAGTGTTTCTGCCCAAATGTAACTACTATGGACTGTGAGGGACAATTGTCAATCTTAGTCTCAATTCCCTTTCCCTAGTACTCATGAGTGTTGCTCAAAATCTCCCTCCTGATATTATTCCTTTATTTTTTTGACCCCACACTGTTCTGTTTGGGTCCTCAGCCACAGCCACCTGTTTTCTGACCTTGTCCTTTCTTGGGTACAGCTAAAATGCTGGTGCTCCCAAGTCATCCAGCCTTGGAGTTTTTCTCCTCTCTTGAAGAATACATGTGTGATTGATCTTTTTTCTTTTTCTAATTTTTGGTAGAATTTTCTGGTGAATCCATCTACAGGAGATGACATTCATTGTGAAGAACTATCTTTTTCATATACAGATGCAAATGCTTTTATAGTTATGACTATTCTTATTTTCTGCTTCATTTTGTCAGCTTTATAAGTTATATTTCTCATCACATTTATCCTTTTCAATTCAAATTCAAAGTGCTAAGCTTAAAAATGTTCATCATGTCCTTGTCTATATTAAATGTTTGCAGAATCTATGGTGATGCCCTCTTGCTCATTCCTAACATTGTTTCTGTGTGTGCGTATGTGTAAGCATGTACACTTTTCATCTATTATGTAAGTTTTGCTAGAGTCTATTCATCTCATTAATATTTTTGTGGAGTCAAATTTTGTATTTTATGAAACCTCTATCACATGAATGTCTATATTTCTCTCTGGGCCCAACTCCAACAAGTATATGTCTTATTCAAATTCTAAGAGGCCCGTCAGATTTTGTGCTGCATTTACAGGAGGAGAAGATACAAGTTTACCTGGATGGTGTCATCCTGAAATAATTCACAGTACTAAGTGCCAAGAAACTTCACTGGTGAGCAGTCAGTCCTCCTCGTTTTCCTTAGGCATTCTATGTCCCTAAAGTAACATAGGCTGCCTCCTAATCCTGGCTCATCAGGACCTAGCAGCATCGTGCTCTCCATGCGGTAGAAACATTGTTAGGTCCTGTGCATATAAGGCATGTTCAAAGTTCCTGCAAAGCAGATTTTGACAGAGAAAAATATGATAAATTCTTTAGATACACAGTGTAGCTGTCCTGGTGTCTCTATGTGAAAACAGACTTATGTCAGATGTCTGCCATTGTAGTAGTGTAGTCAAGGAAATAGATGCCATTTACATCAGTAAATGCAATTGAAGTTGCCATCTAATTAAATCTGTGACAATGTCCAAGACCCAGTCATCTATACAGGTCAGAAAGGGAAATTAAATGTGGGAGGTGATCAAAATCACCACCTCTGTATCTTTTCAATATTCAAATAAATATTTTCCTGCTTTTCTTAGGGAAATACTGCTATTTGCCTGTTTACCTTCTATTTGGACCAAGATACCAGAGCAGTTTTGGAAAATCCATGTGATGATGTTGCCATTTGGCCAACATATCAATTTCACCCTGTTTTCAAGTTGTGAAATTCACAAGATGTGTGTAAGGGACCCTTCCAACCTATTGTGAAATAGACACAAGATAAAAGATTTTCCTCTACTCTGATTAGTGGGCCAAGTACAAAGGAGATTGTTTCAAAGCAATTTCCTTGATCCTTTGAGGAGCTCGGGAATCACAAGTTTAAAGTCATGATTGCGTCATGTTCTCTGTTTATGTGCCCTGGATCATAGATCAGTCTTTATATTCTTAATTCTTCCCATGATGATCTATTGGTCTCTTCCATCATGTGGCCACAGGCAAATTCTAAGCTGTGAGTGACTTTAACATTGCCATATGTGTTGTGCGACCACTTGTGTATTTTAATACTGATGTAATCCCCTTTGCCTCTAAAATAAACCAGGTGATGTAATAAGACCAGATTCTCATACTTTTTGTAGTTTACTGCTTTCAACGACTCCTGTTACCAACTGTTGTAGTTCAGTCACAATTATTGGGTTGAACTGAGAAGACGTTGTAGTCTACTAATATCTTACAGATCATAACAGGGCTACTAGATTTACCAAATAGCAAGTTACACTGGAATTTCAGAAAACAATGTGTTACTCTCCAGTATATTATCACATGGATTTGGGAAAAGGTTTTCTTTGCCATTGTATGGGGTGTTGGGGGATGGATGTACAGGTTACATTAATACAGTCACTAATATTTTTATACTTCTAAATCTTTAGATATGTTCCTGTTTTATTTATAACAGGGAATACATGTGTGATAAGCAGAATACAGGACCCAAAAGTTATCCAAGTTTGAATCTGTTGCATTACTTTCCACATGACAAGAGGTCTTTGTAGACATGATTAAGTCAAAGATCTTGGGTGGGAAGAGTAACTTGGATTATCTGAGTGAGCAAAATGTAAACAAAAAGGTCATTCAAAAGCGGAAGACAGAAACGGAAGAGACATTATCACAATAATGCAGCAGGGCAAATCCTTTAACAACCATTTTGCTGTTTTAACTTTGCTGTCACTGAAGATGGATGAGGCTGTGATCCTATGAATGAGGGGAGCCTGTAAACATTGGAAAATACTAAGTAATAGAGTCTTCCCTAAGAGCCTCCAGCAGCCATGTCAACACCTTGATTTTAGCCCACTAAGGCTCATTTTGGACTTCTGATTTTCAGAAGTGTAAGATAATAAATGTGTGTTGTTTTAAGCTTTCTGGTGATATGTTACAGCAGCAATGGATGACTAATACAAACTAACACACCAATGTTGCTTTATAGAGACCCTTATTGAGATCAGTTTCTAGACAGCCGCTCTAATTAATGACTAGACGTGCTCTAACTCTGCACTGTAATATTAGCCCAGACCCTCTGGTAAGTGCATCAATATCAAGACATTCCACTCAATCATCAATTCCATAAAATATACATGTTTCCCTATTCTAAGATTCACAGAATGTACTCTGACAACACCGCATTGCTAAATTCATACTCTTGTGTTGCTTGTTTGCTTGATTTGATAATTTTGGTAGGGTAAATATTCCTTTCTGATATAATCTCCCCCATTTCACAGGCATTCTTGGGTCTGATTTTTATTTTCAGCTTGAAAATACAATGTGTGTTATTGGTAAGACACAGTTGTTGGCTATGCAAGATGACTTCCCCAGAGTTTTCAATCAAGAAAGAGCCTCATTAGCAGAAGGAGTGTTTCCTCTGACATGGGAAACTTGGAGGTTGGGACTCAGGGTAACGGCAGCCATCAGAAATTCTCAGATGCTCCCATTCTGACTTTAGGACTCATATTCTTTTCCAATCAATGCCCTAACATCAAATAACACAGCGACTCTGTATACCAATTCAGTGGGTCATGAGCACAGTCCTGGCATGTTCCATGTTTTTGATTTGAGACTAATTATGCTTATTCTAAGTATTTTAACATCTTCATACCATTGGTGGCAACCACTTCATCTAATATTATGATTATTTCAAGGCCTTCATATTGAAACTTGATTCTCCAAACTGTTGTCTCCAATGCTATAACTGAGTATTAAGCTATATAACTCCCTCAGTTTATGAGTATAAAACATTAAAATGGAAGTATTTGTTTAATTATTACACATGACTACACTTATAAAGATATGTGATTATATGAACATATGTAGCATCCCATGTTTGAAATTAGTGCATTGAAGGTGACTTTTAATTTGTGAAGAATGGTGAGCTACTAGAAATTATTAACATACTGTTTTACATAATCTGTTCCCTTTATTTAATGTATTCTAAGATTTTGCTAAGAATAACTATTTAACTTATTAAGTTTTAGATTTCAGAATTGGTCAATTTTCCTCTTATAATTGGAATTTTTTACCTTATTTAGTATTCTATGGCCTCTCTAATTCTAGCTTGTTTATTAAAAATATTAGCAGGGAGTTTCATATTTGTAACACATATGTAATTTGCTTCAGTATTCATAGATGTAATGAACCTTAATCTGTATATTTGTTTTTAATTTGAAATAGTTACTTGTTATTTCAGTAACTTTCTCTAAAATAATTGTGCATCTATAAAAATTATATGATTTTCCTAAATGGACAGCTTCATCCGAAAGAATGAAACAACTGCTTTCTTACACCATACACAAAAATAAACACTAAATGAGTTAAACTCTAAATATAACACCTGAAAACATAAAACTCATAAAAGAAAACAGGTAGTAAAGTCTTTATATCAAACCTAGTAATTTCTGGATACGTTTCCCCAGGCAATGAAAACAAAGCAAAAATAAACAAGTGGGACTATATCAAATAAAAAGCACAACAAAGAAAATCAACAACAAATAAAAAGGCAACCTATATGGGAGAACATATTGGCTAATGATATATCCTAAAAGTGGTTAATATCCAAAATACATATTGGACTCATATAACTCAACACATAAAAAACAAATAATCCAATTAAAAAATGAGCAGAGGACTGGATAGATATTTTCTGGGAATACATACAGCCAATAGATACATGAAAAGATTCTCAGCATCACTAATCATCAGGGCAATACAAATCAAAACCACACTGAGCTATCCCCTCATATATCAATCAGAATGGCCACTATCAACAAGAGAAGAAATAACAAGTGTTGGTGAAGATGTGGAGAAAAGGGGACCCTTGTGCATTGTTGGTAGGATTGTAAATTAGTGCAGTATAAAGGTTTCTCAAGAAATTAAAAATAGAAATAATACATGATTCAGCAATTTCACTTCTGGAGATTTACCAGAAGACAAAGTCACTAATTGGAAAAGTTATATGCACCCCTTTGTTTATTGAAGCATTATTTGCAATGGCCATGATACGGAAGCAACCAAAGTGTCCATCAATTGATGAATGGATACATATACACAAAGGAATATTAGCCATAAAAAGGATGAAATCTTGCTATTTGCAACAACATGGATGGACCTAGGGGGTATTTGAAATAAGCCAGGCAGATAAATGATTTCACTTATATGTAGAATCTAAAAAAGAAAATAAATGGACAAACAAAAAAGCAGAAACAAACTCATAAATACAGAGAACAATCTGGTGTTTGTCAGACAGAGGAGAAGAGGGGATAGGCAAAATAGGTGAAGAGGAGGATCAAGATTTACAAGCCTTCAGTAATGAAATATGTCATGGAGTGAAAAATACAGAATAGGGAACGTAGTTAATAGTATTGCAATAACTTTGTGTTGTTGACAGATGGTAACCTTACTTATCATGGTGAGCATTTTGTAATGTATGTAAATGTCAAAATCACGATGTTGTGCACCAAAAACTAATATATTATGTCAACTATACTTCAATAAAAAATTATATGATTTTCTCATGACATTTTTAGAGAATTTATTTTAGAATGTTTGCAACTATAATAATTCTTTCTTTATACTTGTCATGCTTTATTGTCATAGCATATTTGTGAACAAAATTTTACTACCCAATTACAAAATATTTACAGATTTAGGGCACATCACTCACACAGAAACACAGTATTGATGATGCCTCAGGGCATTATTTTTCCTGATCTTGTCATTTGGCCTTGAGTACTGCCATAATAACATGAAGTAATATGAGATGTTTAGAGAGTTGGCCTCTTTGCAGTTTCACCACTGCATTGTATCCTTTTTGTCTTTTTCCCCAATTTGTGATAATCCAAAAAATCTTAGGTTATTTTATTTTTCTTTTTTATCCTTCAGATAAAGAATATTCACCCACTTCTAATCAGGTAATAAAAAATTCATTACATTTGTCTGATAAATGTCAAAATACAGATAACTATTTAAGGGTAGCTGGAGGTCTTTTAATTTCTTAATTTTTAAAATAATTTTCTTGGTAATGCAGAACTTGAAATAACTTTTAAAAATTAAAATTATTGTAACTGTTTTAGATGACTAGTAAATTTTTGTTGTCCCAATTCTAGTAAAGTCTAATATTTTAAGTTTTGAAAATATTATAAAAATAAATGAAAACAGGTAAATTAGTATTTATAATGTGATCAACAAGAATAAAACATCAATTCTTTTTAGCTTTCATCATTCCTTTCCAATCCTTGTGTCCAGGAATTAGCATTTATATTTACAGACATGGTAGAAATCAATAAACATATGAAAAAGTATCTGTTCCTTTTAATACTGTATCACAAGCATTTTACTGATTTTAATTAGTATGTAGTATCTTGATGTTTTTTCTTTCACAGTCTATGCAACTGCAAGTGTATTTAAAGTCTAAATTTCATTAATTGTACTTTATCTTAAGGAAATTTATTGTTATGTAACTGGATTAACTGAAGTCTGATTATTGCATATATTGTGTTTGAATATGGTTAACCTCAAGTATGCAACTGCTTTTCTTTAGATATTCAGAGGGATAATAGTGTCCTTTTTCTCTTCTACTATTTGAAGCTAAAAAAAGCAGAATGACTAGTAGCTTGGAGCACAGAACATATTGATAAAATGAGGTCTCTTAAGACATAAGGGCTTTGAGAAAGGCCTTTGGCTACTGAGGTGTCAGATCATCATAAACAAGGAAGGAAGGAAGGAAGGAGTGGTGGGGTACTGAGCTAAGATTTGATGAATGATCCTGTATCCCTCCTTTCTTTTTTCCTTGTTCTTGGCAGAAAAATGAGAGTGATGGTGGTCCCGAAGATGTGTGCTACACAGTCATTAACCATGGCCCCTATCGGAGGCCCTCCCTGAGTTCCAATGAAGAAGGCTATGAAAACATCGACCCAGCCTCAAGGGCAGTGAGGCTGTTTAGAGAAAGTCCAGAGACAGAGTACGCACTTCTCAGGTTGACTTGTGAAATGAGGCCTTATTCCTGTACCCCTGAGCATGATTATGAACTTGTGCTTCCACAGTAGAGCTCTGTATTTCATCTCCCATTTACTGATGATATGGAATATGGCCCTCTGCAGGACGCTTTCTGTCTCTGCAGATCGTGAAACATTTCTTTCTGGCCAGAGTTTAGAACTGGTACCCTTTAACTCTACTGTCTTGGGTAGGTCTGAGACATGGCATCTTAGTGGTCTGGGTTAGGCTACATAAAATGTACATAATGACATACAGCATCCCACATCTTTCGTTGCTGGGTTTGAGGACATGGATACAGTAGGGATCTTTTCCAGGGTATTAATCTTCCACAGATATCTGACCTAGAGCATCCAATTCCAATCCTGTTCTCTGAACTTCAAAGGCCAGCATTTCCAATTATCCATTCAATTTTTGAGGTGTAATCTATTCAATAAAAGTTTAAAATGTATGAGTGGTGACCAACACTTTGCTCACCTGATATTTACTTTGATTTTGCCTTTTCTGTGTACTAGACACTCTTGCTTGTAAACTTGTAGTGGCAGTTCAAGAATCCATAGTTTTTACGTTAGCCCTTAGGAAAGGAGAAGCTGAGGGTGTCATTACAACAAGAAGAAATGCACCAGGCTTAGGTGACCACTGACTTCCCTCCAAAGAAAACCAGGATTCTGTTAAAAGATTGGTAGAAAATTAGTAAACTCAAACTTACAGCTTTGTTCACAACATACTAATTAGTTTAATGTATCCTTGGTTACCTCTACTGAAGGAGGATGAAGAATGCTGGGTTTTAAAATTCAGGCAAACTGACAAGCAATCCATCTACTTTTTACTTTTGTTATCAAGGATTTTTCTAATTAATTAACATTTTTAATTAAATTTACTTTAAAGTACCAATGCCATAATTGAACCATCCATGATATATTTTTCTATATAGTTACAATACACTGATCTTTTCATCACCAACAAACATCAATCGATTGCTGGACATTACCTAACATGTTTTACACAAATTTTGAATCTTGGCTTATTCTTATGCTCCTTTGTGGTAACTTCAATGTCTAGAAGGAGAATTTAACAGAAATATTGTAATTCTAGAAAAGTCACCCTGTCACAAATATGTCAGTCTTCTAGAAATCAGTCAAGTTTAGGAAATGACAAAATTACTTTCTATATGCATTTATAGTTATTTAATATATAATAAACATCATATTTAAAATAAGATTGGGTCATGTTAATTTGCTAAATAATCTGGAATTATAGGAGAATGGGCAGGAGGTAGATTAAGGAATGATACTATCTTGAAGAAGGAACACTGAAATCCAAAGGTATAAATGGACCATTAATAGACATATTGTTAATGGACAGACCACTTCATCTTTCTGAGATTCAGTTTTTCAGCAAAGCAGAATTTTAAAAAATAACTATCTCATATGATTGTGAAGACTTCTGAAACAATTGTTGTAAAAGTGATTTTTATGCTATAAGCTGTTTTCTAATTGTTAATATTTTTTGTATATAAATATATGGTTTTTTAAAAGTCTATATATAGATCAATATATATCTGGAATATATCAAATATATTCTTGAGTAAAATTTGAAATATATGTATTTCTATATTATTTTAGACAGCTCTTTATTGTCCTCAAATGCACTGTTCTAGGCAATGTCTCAATTTTTTTTTTTCTGGTTAGATTTTTTTTGTTTTTTGAGAGGGTGAACCTGAGGCAACATAAGGCTACATAATCATTGGACATAAAATAAGCTGTTTATTGGATTTTACATACCCTCACAATCACATCTTACTTTTGAAATAACTGTAATTACTTCCTAAAATGATTCATTTTCTTATGACTATAAAAGTCTGTGTGCCTGCTGTAGACAATAGAGGACTTAAAAAAATAAAAATGCCCTATGCCTATAATCTGCAAATAAGCCCAGTTACCACTTTGGTATATTTCACTTTAATACTTTTCAGTGTATACATTACCACTCTGTATCATTATAGATACAACTGTGCTGATTTTTTCACTTTGCAATGTTTATGTACAGTTCAAACTGTCATCAAAATATTTCAAAATCTGGAAGGATATAGTCTAAGGTATTAACAGTCATAACTTCTGGGTAGTAGGAATATGATGCTTTTATTTAATCTAAATTTCTAACTTTCTTCGATCCACCTTTTTATTATGATGAGCTTACGCTTAAGTTCAAAAAGATTATTTTTCCTGGCTGTATAATATTTCATCTTATGGCTCCATGCTGGCTTACTTAACTTTCTCCAAAATGGTGGACATTTGCCCTTTGCAAGGCTTTGGGAGGGGCCCCAGCAATGTGTCCACATGGTCATATTTTTTTTTTTGAGAGGGCATCTCTCATATTTATTGATCAAATGGTTGTTAACAACAATAAACTTCTGTATAGGGAACTCAATGTACAATCATTAATCAACCCCAAGCCTAAATCTCAACAGTCTCCAATCTTCTGAAGCATAATGAACAAGTTCTTACACAGTGAATAAGTTCTTACACGGTGAACAGTGCAAGGGCAGTCATATCACAGAAACTTTCAGTTTTGATCACGCATCATGAACTATAAATAATCAAGTCAGATATGATTATTCATTTGATTTTTATACTTGATTTATATGTGAATCCCACGTTTCTCCCTTATTTTTTTTAAATAAAATGCTGAAGTGGTAGGTAGATGCAAGATAAAGATAGAAAGCATAATCTAGTGCTGTAAGAGGGCAAATGTAGATGATCAGGTCTGTGCCTATAGACTAAGTATTAATCCAAGCTAGACAAGGGCAACAAAACATCCACGGATGCAGAAGATTTCTCTCAAAATGGGGGGTGAGGTTCTAAGCCTCACCTCTGTTGATTCCCAATTTCTCACCTGATGGCCCCACTGCGACTGTGCCTGTCTTAGGTTGTTCCTCCCTTGAGGAATCTAACCCGTCTCTGGCTAACCAGCCATCTTCCAGGGCCATACAGGAAATGTAAAGTTGGTAAGTGAGAGAGAAGCAATATTATTTGAAAAGGTTAGCTTTTTACTTCTTTGCAGATTTATGCCCTGTGGCTTCTATGCCCAGCATTTGTCCGAGGTATCTTTACCACTTGGAAGAATTATGATACTCAGTAATTTTCAATACGAGGAACGAATTCTACCAAAGGGCTGTAATTAGGAAGGAAGAAGAAAAGCTATAGAAGTAGCAGACGGAAGAAAGCATGGGAAGATTGATTATTTCTTTGACATAACTTCTTGTAGAGTAACATAAGCATGTATAGGTTTTAACAAACTACTAATTAAATTGTGTACACACATTAACAGAATAGGAATACAGATACATAACAAAAGTAGACCTGCAATTACCAGCCATATCCAGTTAAACCAAGAAAACCAGTTAGGTATCCTAGGCATTTGTGAAAACTTATCAATATGATGAATATTGTCTAACCGAATTAGAATAGTTTGAGAAACATTCCTGGAAACTGTTCACATCCCATATCTTCTTTTAACAATAGATAGTCTATAGTAGCATGATTTTGAAGGACTGCAACTGCACTTCTCCTAATTCTTTGTTGAGTTCCAGCAATATAGAACCAGTCAAATTTGTTGTTTTGCTGTATGCACAGGCCAGCTTAGATATCTCCCTCTTCATTCCAACGGCAAGTCCAGGAACCAGTGGGATGAATGCAGCTACAACTGCAACAGTGCCAGGATCTTTGTTGAAGTTTTTTGAAAATCATCTTCTGGAGTGACTCTTCCAGAGGATGTTGATGTTGGAAGTTCTTCATATCGTATCTTAATTCATTTTTCTGGGTAGCCAAATTAGGCTTTGATCCTCTGTATAAACACAAACAAACCCTTTACCCATACTTTGATATGACCTTTATACCATTGTGAAAAACCTATTGGAGACCACCACACAGGAACTGCTTTTTTTTAAGAGAAAGAAATATTATCAGAAAAAATGTACTTCCATAGCTGATCATCCAACACCCTTTAAAAGATTAAAATTAAGGGTATGTGAAGCATGCATTAGTCGTTGATTTGCAGTTAATTTTATCCTATCAGGGAGTAATTCCCCCCCCCCTTTTTTTGTTATCATTAATCTACAATTACATGAAGAACATTATGTTTACTAGGCTCTCCCCTACACCAAGTCCCCCCCACAAACCCCATTACAGTCACTGTCCATCAGCATGGCAAGATGTTGTAGAATCACTACTTGTCTTCTCTGTGTTGCACAGCCCTCCCCTTTCCCCTAACCCCCACATTATACATGCTAATCTTAATACCCCCCTTCTTCTTCCCCACCATTATTCCTCCCTACCCTCACAATCTCCCCAGTCTCTTTCCCTTTGGTAACTGTTAGTTCATTCTTGGGTTCTGTGATTCTGCTGCTGTTTTGTTCCTTCAGTTTTTCCTTTGTTCTTATACTCTACAGATGAGTGAAATCATTTCATATTTGTCTTTCTCCGCTTGTGGCTTATTTCACTGAGCATAGTACCCTTTAGCTACATCCATGTTGCAAATTGTAGGATTTGTTTTCTTCTGATGGCTGAATAATAAATATTCCATTGTGTATATGTACAACATCTTATTTATCCATTCATCTACTGATGGACACCTAGGTTGCTTCCATTTCTTGGCTATTGTAAATAGTGCTGCAAGAAACATAGGGGTGCATTTGTCTTTTTCAAACTGGAGTGCTATATTCTTAGGGTAAATTCCTAGAAGGGGAATTACTGGATCAAATGGTAAGTTTATTTTGAGCATTTTGAGGAACCTCCACACTGCTTTCCACAATGTTTGAACTAATTTACATTCCCACCAGCAGTGTAGGAGGGTTCCCCTTTCTCCACAACTTCGCCAACATTTGTTGTTGTTTGTCCTTTGGATGGTAGCCATCCTTACTGGTGTGAGGTGATATCGCATTTTGGTTTTAATTTGCATTTATCTGATGACTAGCGATGTGGAGCATCTTTTCATGTGTCTGCTGACCATATGAATTTCTTTTTTGGAGCACTGTCTGTTCAGTTACTCTGCCCATTTTTTAATTGAATTATTTGCTTTTTGTTTGTTGAGATGCAAATATATTTTGGATGTCAAGCCTTTATCAGATCTGTCATTTATGAATATATTCTCCCATACTGTAGGATACCTTTTTGTTCTATTGATGGTGTCCTTTGCTGTACAGAAGCTTTTCAGCTTGATACAGTCCCACTCGTTCATTTTTGCTTTTGTTTTCCTTGCTTGGGGAGATACGATCATGAAGAGGTCGCTAATGTTTATGTCCAAGAGATTTTTGCCTATGTTTTTTTTAAAGAGTTTTATGATTTCATGACTCACATTCAGGTCTTTGATCCATTTCAAATTTACTTTTGTGTATGGGATTAGATAGTGATCCAGTTTTATTCTCTTACATGTAGCTGTCCAGTTTTGCCAGCAACATCTGTTGAAGAGAATTTCATTTTCCCATTGTATGTCCATGGCTCCTTTATCATTTATTAATTGACCATATATGTTTGGGTTAATGTCTGGAGTCTCTATTCTGTTCCACTGGTCTTTGGCTCTGTTCTTGTGCCAGTACCAAATTGTCTTGACTACTGTGGCTTTTTAGTAGAACGCGAAGTTGGCGAGCAAGATCCACCCCCCACACACACACACTTTATTCTTCCTTCTCAGGGTTGCTTTGGCTATTTGGGGTATTTGGTGTTTCCATATGAATTTTTGAACTATTTGTTCCAGGTCGTTGAAGAAGGCTGTTGGTAATTTGATGGGCATTGCATCAAATATGTATATTGCATTGTACAGGATGGCCATTTTGATTATATTAATTCTTCCTAGCCAAGAGCATGGGATGAGTTTCCATTTGTTAGTGTCCTCTTAAATTTCTCTTAAGAGTGTCTTATAGTTTTCAGGGTATATGTCTTTCACTTCCTTGGTCAGGTTTATTCCTAGGTATTTTATTCTTTTTGATGCAATTGTGAATGGAATTGTTTTCCTGATTTCTCTTTCTATTAGTTCATTGTTAGTGTATAGGAAAGCCACAGATTTCTGTGTGTGAATTTTGTATCCTGCAACTTTGCTGAATTCTGACATAAGTTCTAGTACTTTTGGACTGGAGTCTTTAGGGTTTTTTATGTACAATATCATGTCATCTGCAAATAGTGACAGTTTAACTTCTTCTTTACCAATCTGGATGCCTTGTATTTCTTTGTTTTGTCTAATTGCCATGGCTAAGGACCTCCAGTACTATGTTGAAAACAGTGGGGAGAGTGGGCATCCCTGTCTTGTTCCTGATCACAGAGGAAAAGCTTTCAGCTTCTCACTGTTCAGTATAATGTCAGCTGTGGGTTTATCATATATGGCCTTTATTATGTTGAAGTACTTGCTCTCTATGCCCATTTTGTTGAGAGTTTTATCATGAATGGTTGTTGAATTTTGTCGAATGATTTTTCATCATCTATGGAGATCATCATGTGGTTTTTGTCCTTTTTGTTGATGTGGTGGATGATGTTGATGGATTTTCGAATGTTGTACCATCCTTGCATCCCTGGGATGAATCCCACTTAGTCATGGTGTATGATCCTTTTGATGTGTTTTTGAGTTCGGTTTGCTAACATTTTGTTGAGTATTTTTGCATCTACATTAATCAGGGTTATTGGCCTGTAATTTTCTTTTCTGGTGGGGTCTTGCCTGGTTTTGGTATTAGGATGATGTTGGCTTCAAAGAAAAAGTTTGGATGTATTCCATCCTCTTCTATTTTTTGGAAAAGTTTAAGGAGAATGGGCATTATATCTTCTCTGTACGTCTGATAAAATTTGGTCGTAAATCCTTCTGGCCCTGGAGTTTTGTTCTTGGGTAGTTTTTTATTACTGCTTCAATTTCTTTGCTGCTAATTGGTTTGTTTAGATTTTCTGTTTCTTCCTTGGTCAGACTAGGAAGGTTTTATTTTTCTAGGAAGTTGTCCATTTCTTCTAGTTTTTCCAGTTTGTTAGCATATAGCTGTTCATAGTATTCTCTAATAATTCTTTGTATTTCTGTAGGGTCCGTCGTGATTTTTCCTTTCTTGTTTCTGATTCTGTTGATGTGTGTTGATTCTCTTTTTCTCTTCATAAGTCTGGCTAGAGGCTTATCTATTTTGTTTATTTTCTCAAAGAACCAGCTCTTGGTTTCGTTGATTTTTGCTATTGTTTTATTCTACTCAATTTTATTTACTTCTTCTCTGATCTTTATTATGTCCCTCCTTCTGCTGACTTTAGGCCTCATTTGTTCTTCTTTTACCAATTTTGATAATTGTGATGTTAGATTACTCATTTGGGATTGTTCTTCCTTCTTCAAGTGTGCCTGGATTGCTATATACTTTCCTCTTAAGACTGCTTTCGCTGCGTCCCATGGAAGTTGGGGCTTTGTGTTGTTGTTGTCATTTATTTCCATATATTGCTTGATCCCTATTTTGA
This sequence comes from Manis javanica, assembly GCF_040802235.1. Classification (NCBI taxonomy): domain Eukaryota; kingdom Metazoa; phylum Chordata; class Mammalia; order Pholidota; family Manidae; genus Manis; species Manis javanica. The sequence continues at coordinate 31,300,327 of NC_133169.1, read as the reverse complement.
TTTGGTCATTGATCCACTGATTGATTAGGAGCATGTTGTTAGGCCTCCATGTGTTTCTGAGCCTTTTTACTTTCTTTGTACAGTTTAGTTCAGTTTTATACCTTTGTGGTCCGAAAAGTGGGTGGGTAGAATTTCAATCTTTTTGAATTTACTGAGGCTCTTTTTGTGGCCCAGTATGTGGTCTATTCTGGAGATTGTTGCATGTGCCCTTGAGAAGAATGTGTGTCCTGTTGCCTTTGGATGTAGAGTTCTATAGATGTCTATTAGGTCCATGTGTTCTAGTGTGTTGTTCAGTGACTCTATGTCCTTACTTATTTTCTATCTTGTGGATCTGTCCTCTGGAGTTATTGGTGTGTTGAAGTCCCCTAAAATGAGTGCATTGCAGTCTATTTCCCTCTTTAGTTCTGTTAGTATTTGTTTCACATATGCTGGTGCTCCTGTGTTGGGTGCACATATATTTAGAATGGTTATATCCTCTTGTTGGACTGAGCCCTTTATCATTATGTGATGTCCTTAGAAATACAGACTCCATAGAAATATAGACTCCATAGAAATACAAAGAATTATTAAAGACTACTATGAAAACCTATATGCCAACAAGCTGGAAAACCTAGAAGAAATGGACAACTTTCTAGAAAAATACAACCTCCCAAGACTGACCAAGGAAGAAACACAAAAGTTAAACAAACCAATTACGAGCAAAGAAATTGAAACAGTAATCAAAAAACTACCCAACAACAAGACCCCAGGGCCGGACGAATTTACCTCGGAATTTTACCAGACACACAGAGAAGACATAATACCCATTCTCCTTAAGGTCTTCCAGAAAATAAAAGAGGAGGGGATACTCCCAAACTCATTCTATGAAGCCAAGATCACCGTAATACCAAAGCCAGGCAAAGACCACACCAAAAAAGAAAATTACAGACCAATATCCCTGATGAATGTAGATGCAAAAATACTCAATAAAATATTAGCAAACAGAATTCAAAAGCATATCAAAAGGATCATACACCATGACCAAGTGAGAGTCATCCCAGGGATGCAAGGATGGTACAACATTCGAAAATCCATCAACATCATCCACCACATCAACAGAAAGAAAGACAAAAACCACATGATCATCTCTATACATGCTGAAAAACTATTTGACAAAATTCAACATGCATTCATGATAAAAACTCTCAGCAAAATGGGAATAGAGGGCAAGTACCTCAACATAATAAAGGCCATATATGATAAACCCACAGCCAACATTATACTGAACAGCGAGAAGCTGAAAGCTTTTCCTCTGAGATTGGGAACTAGACAGGGATGCCCACTCTCCCCACTGTTATTTAACATAGTACTAGAGGTCCTAGCCATGGCAATCAGACAAAACAAAGAAATACAAGGAATCCAGATTGGTAAAGAAGAAGTTAAACTGTCACTATTTGCAGATGATATGATACTGTACATAAAAAACCCTTAAGACTCCACTCCAAAACTACTAGAAATGACATCGGAATACAGCAAAGTTGCAGGATACAAAATTAACACACAGAAATCTGTAGCTTCCCTATACACTAACAATGAACCAATAGAAAGAGAAATCAGGAAAACAATTCCATTCAGAATTGCATCAAAAAGAATAAAATACCTAGGAATAAACCTAACCAAAGAAGTGAAAGACCTATACCATGAAAACTACAAGTCACTCTTAAGAGAAATTAAAGGGGACACTAACAAATGGAAACTCATCCCGTGCTCATGGCTAGGAAGAATTAATATCGTCAAAATGGCCATCCTGCCCAAAGCAATATACAGATTTGATGCAATCCCTCTCAAATTACCAGCAACATTCTTCAATGAATTGGAACAAATAATTCAAAAATTCATATGGAAACACCAAAGACCCTGAATAGCCAAAGCAATCCTGAAAAAGAAGAATAAAGTAGGGGGTATCTCACTCCCCAATTTCAAGCTCTACCAAAAAGCCATAGTAATCAAGACAATTTGGTACTGGCACAAGAACAGAGCCACAGACCAGTGGAACAGACATTAACCCAAACATATATGGTCAATTAATATTTGATAAAGGAGCCATGGACATACAATGGCAAAATGACAGTCTCTTCAACAGATGGTGCTGGCAAAACTGGACAGCTACATGTAGGAGAATGAAACTGGACCATTGTCTAACCCCATTTACAAAGGTAAACTCAAAATGGATCAAAGACCTGAATGTAAGTCATGAAACCATTAAACTCTTGGAAAAAAACATAGGCAAAAACCTCTTAGACATAAACATGAGCGACCTCTTCTTGAACATATCTCCCCGGGCAAGGAAAACAACAGCAAAAATGAGCAATTGGGACTACATTAAGCTGAAAAGCTTCTGTACAGCAAAAGACACCATCAATAGAACAAAAAGGAACCCTACAGTATGGGAGAATATATTTGAAAATGACAGATCCGATAAAGGCTTGACGTCCAGGATATATAAAGAGCTCACATGCCTCAACAAACAAAAAACAAATAACCCAATTAAAAAATGGGCAGAGGAACTGAACAGACAGTTCTCTAAAAAAGAAATACAGATGGCCAAGAGACACATGAAAAGATGCTCCACATCGCTAATTATCAGAGAAATGCAAATTAAAACTACAATGAGGTATCACCTCACACCAGTAAGGATAGCTGCCATCCAAAAGACAAACAACAACAAATGTTGGCGAGGCTGTGGAGAAAGGGGAACCCTCCTACACTGCTGGTGGGAATGTAAATTAGTTCAACCATTGTGGAAAGCAGTATGGAGGTGCATCAAAATGCTCAAAACAGACCTACCATTTGACCCAGGAATTCCACTCCTAGGAATTTACCCTAAGAACGCAGCAATCAAGTTTGAGAAAGACAGATACACCCCTATGTTTACTGCAGTACTATTTACAATAGCCAAGAATTGGAAGCAACCTAAATGTCCATCAGTAGATGAATGGATAAAGAAGATGTTGTACATATACACAATGGAATACTACTCAGCCATAAGAAGAGGGCAAATCCTAGCATTTGCAGCAACATGGATGGAGCTGGAGGCTATTATGCTCAGTAAAATTAGCCAAGCGGAGAAAGAGCAATACCAAATGATTTCACTCATCTGTGGAGTATAAGAAGAAATGAAAAACTGAAGGTACAAAACAGCAGTGGAATTACAGAACCCAAAAATGGACTAAGAGGTACCAAAGGGGAAGGGATTGGGGAGGATGGGTGGGTAGGGAGGGATAAAGGGGGGAAGAAGAAAGGAGGTATTAAGATTAGCATGCATGGGGGGGAGGGAGAAAGGGGAGGGCTATACAACACAAAGACAAGTAGTGATTCTACAACATTTTGCTATGCTGTTGGACAGTGACTATAAAGTGGTTTATAGGGGGGACCTGGTATAGGGGAGAGCCTAGTAAACATAATATTCTTCATGTAAGTGTAGATTAAAGATAAAAAAAAAGAAAAGGGGGATTATTCCTTGATAGGACAAAACTAACTGTAAATCAACGATTAATGCATGCTTTAAATATCCTTAATTTTGATCACCTAAAGGGTGTCAGATGATCGGCTATGGAGGTACACTTTTCTGATAATATTCCTTTCTCTTAAAAAAAAAAAAAGAAAGCAGTTCCTGTGTGGTGACCTCCAATGAGTTCTACACAATGGTATAAAGGGCATATCAAAGTGTGGGCCAAGGGTCTGTTTGTGTTTATACAGAAGATCAATGCCTAATTTGGCTACCCAGAAAATGAACTAAGATACAATATGAAGAAGAACTTCCAACATCAGCACTCTGTGGAAGAGTCATACCAGAAGATGATCATCAAAAAACCTCAACAAAGATCCAGGCGATGCTGCAGTTGTAGCTGCATCCATCCCACCGGTTTCTGGACTTGCCATTGGAATGAAGAAGGAGATATCTTAGGCTGGCCTGTGCATACAGTAAAACAACAAATTTGACTGCATCTGTACTGTTGGAACTCAAGCAAGAATTAGGAGAAGTGCAAGTTGAAGCGCTCCAAAATCTTATGACTATAGACTCTCTACTGTTAAAAGAACATATGTGATGTGAACAGTTCCCAGGAATGGGTTGTTTTAATTTGTCTGATTTCTGTCAGACTGTTCAAGTACAGTTGGGCAATATCCTTCATATCATAGACAAATTTTCACAAATGCCTAGGGTGCCTAACTGGTTTTCTTGGCTTCACTGGAGATGGCTGGTAATTATAGATCTGCTTTGGTTATGTAATTGTATTCCTATTATCTTAATGTGTGTGTGCAATTTAATTCGTAGTTTAAAACCTATACATGCTTAAGTTACTCTACAAGAAGATATGTCAAAGAAATAATCAATCCTCCCATGTTTTCTTCCATCTGCTACCTCTATAGCTTTTCTTCTTCCTTCCTAATTACAGCCCTTTGGTAGGATTCTTGCCTCATATCGAATTTATTGAGTATCATAATTCCTCCAAGTGGAAAAGATACCTCAAGACAAATGCTGGGCATAGAAGCCACAGGGCATAAATCTGCAAAGAAGTAAAAAGCTAACCTTTTCAAACAATATGGCTTCTCTCTCACTTACCAACTTTACTTCTCCCTGTATGGCCCCAGAAGATGACTGGTTAGCCAGAGACGGGTAAAATTCCTCAAGGGAGGAACAACCTAAGACAGGCACAGTCACAGGGGGGCCAACAGGTGAGAAATTGAGGATCAACAGTGGTGAAGCTTAATACCTCACCCCCCCCCTGTTCTGAGAGAAATCTTCTGCATCCGTGGATGTTTTAATGCCCTTGTCTAGCTTGGATTAACACATAGTCTACAGGCACTCACCTGATCATCTACATTTGCTCTCTTACAACACTAAACTATGTTTTCTACCTTTATCTTGCATCTACCTACCACTTCAGCATTTTATTAAAAATATAAATAATAATAATAATAAAGGGAGAAATGTGGGATCCACATATAAATCAGGTATAAAAATCAAACGAATATTCATATCTGACCTGATTGTTTGTAGTTTATAATGCGTGATCAAAACCGAATGTTTCTGTGATGACTGCCCTTGTACTGTTCACCATGTAAGAACTCATTCATTATGTAAGAATTTGTTCACCATGTAAGAACTTGTTCGTTATGCTTCAGAAGATTGGAGACTGATGAGAATTAGGCTTGGGGTGGATTAATGATTGTGCATTGAGCATTGACTCCCCTATACAGAATTTTATTGTTGTTAACAACCGTTTGATCAATAAATATGAGAAATGCCCTCTCAAAAAAAAAAAATCCTGACTAAAGTCAGATACCAATAGTCTGCAGGGATGGTCAGTCTGCTTATGAACCGTGCTACAGCCTTTGAGTGAGAGACCCCAAAAGGGAGCCCTGAGCCCCATAGATATGTTAACACATATGGCTGCCTCCCCCATACAACTGCAAGTACAAACCAAGGAAGAATCACTAAAGCCAAGTTTCAGCCACCAGAATAACATCTTGCTGCCAGCACGAACTGCACTGAACCCTGGAGACTCCATTGAGTGGACGTGGCCTTGGTCCTTTCAACACATGGACCAATAAAGGCTGGTCCTCCTGGCACCTTGGGGACAAGGCCTGCAAGCTGGCCTCCTGTGTATTCCTGGAATAACAGCAGAGTGGCCGCCAAAGGTCACAGCAGTATATCCTGAACAGCCAGAAGGTAGGAGCACCTTACCGGGGAGTTTTGTTTTATCATTGTGGCCAGCGCATGCACCTCAATTATCACTATATATGGACCCTTCAGTAACCCCCATGGGGAAAGGAGTAAAAGTGTGGTATACTAGACCTGGAAGGGACCCCCTTCCTGCTACAGTCCTATCACAGGACCACTCTCCTGCATGCATCCTACCTGATAGACAAGATTTGCCTATGTTGGTGTCATTAAAACATGGCTCTTATTATTATCCCTAAGGTCTTTGTTGATTGGGAAATTCCTCTGGCTTGAGGATTATTATGGTTTTTGTTACCTATATCAAAATCTTGTTGTATCTTAATTTTTGTTATTATCTCTAAATTGTTGTTATCCTCTGTTGCTACTGTGGAATATGGTTACAGTGCCCCAGCTTTCTTGCACAGGGACCGTTGCAGAAGATTGAAAGCATGTAGATTGTAAGTTGAGAATCCTGGAGGGGTGGAGTGTGGTGAAGCTGGAGTATCTATGGCCAGGATCCTCACTGAACTTAAACTACCTGATGATGCAACTGGCCTGTTGCTAGGCTACTGCTTCCACACCTGTAGGCAATAAGGTATTATTGTGCTATGTAGAGAGCTCGGCCCAGTGCTCTGCGCGGAGGCAGAGACACTAGTTTTCAACCTACTGCTGGAAGAACAAGTGGGGTAATAAACCCTTTCACCCCAAAGGATGTTTTGTGTCAGTTTATTTGGTCACATTGAATCCATAGTGAGCTTGACAAGGGATGCAACCCATTGGCAAGACATACCCCATCAAGTTGTCTGATCACAATTAGAAACTAAAAGCAAAATAATTCTAAATGAGCTCTGAGTTTGTAAAATAAAAGACACATGTACATCTTTGGCTCTGAAGGAGTTTATTACTGCACAAATGAGACCATCTACAGCCAATGACTACTACCAGAAGTCAGAGCATGAAAAGCTCCAGAGGACAGGGCCACTGCACACACAGCTGAGCAAGTGGAAGAAGTTGTGGGAAGAGACTCAGGGCAGTCTTGTAGGAAATTGGCACTGGAGCCCAGTCTCGTCTGTATGTGCATGTGCCACGTGCATTCCTAGAATTTCTTGTACTTGTTTCTTCTAAATTTATACTTTTCTCACAGAGAGGGGGTCACAAGAGACCCTCCATCAGCATCCAACTTGCTCTGTGCCCAGAAGTTATGCACTGATGTTGTTTGAGGTTATTTTTGTTTATCAGTCTCAGAGGGGTGCTTAAGTTTAATTTGCATGTTACTTCAGTTGAATATGAATGTTTTTGTAAGCCTTTTTCAATGAGCGTAAAACCAATATGTTCCTACACTAGGACTTCTAGGAAGACTTTTTACATTTCTCATCCTTTACTTAGAGTTATGAGGTCTTGAAACAGTTAGGAGTGGATCTGGGAAAGATGGTGTCTCACCAGTGGGTTTCAGCCCCGGGCAAGTTCACTCTTGATTCGGTGAGACTGAAAAATGACAATGGAACATTCTTGGGGTGAAAGGGTTTATACCTGGCTTTATTCCCATGGTGGCAGGTCAATCACTAAAATTCCATCCACTCAGAGTGGATGACACAGCAAGCTGGCCTCTGCCTCTGGGCCTCTCGCCCCTACAGCCATCTCAGTCTCTGTCCTCAGCGCTAACACCACTCCAGCCTCTGCTCTCCTGCAGCCATCCAGCCCAGAGCACTGGGTGGAGTTCTTCATACAGAGCCAGTAACAACATATTGCGCACACGTGTGCAGTGAGCCAGCCAACCAGGCCAGGTGAGAATCCTGGCCATAGGAGCTTCCACTTTCTCCACAGATAAATTTGAGCAGAAGCTTGAAAAGTCTTAGAACTTCTAACCATGGGTGATGCCTTTCCCAGTCTGACCATCTTATCTGGATGATGAAACCAGGAAATAATCTCTTACTAAGTAAAAAGTGTAGACTGGCAACAATGTCTTCCCTACAGGCACTGATTTCCCTATTGATTCTTCACTGACTATACACACGTGAACCTAAGTCTTAATTGCTTCATTGGTGTCCTTTGCCCCAGTGACCTCAGCCAAGAAAATATGGTGCATATACTTTTCTGTGACTTTTTCATGCTCTCATTATTTTAGAGAAAAAGAAGAGATTACTCCCTTTAGGGGTAGAAGAATTTTCTCTTTCCTGGTGTCTGCTTTTCTATTTCAGGTAAAAGATGTCAGCAATAATGCCCATACTTCTCTCTCTCTCTGTGTGTGTGTCCATAGATCTTATGGCCCAAGACTGTATGGAGACTGAAGCAGTAATTTGTTTATGGTTTCTTCATAGTAAATAATGTGTAATTAAATAGAGTGTTCTGTTATTAATCAGATTTAAGGGAAATGGATGTGTTTGATTTTCAGTATGTTACCATACAGATATATTTCTATTATGGAAATTGATTAAAAGAATTATTTGCATGCTGATCCAAAACTACCATTGCACTCTATGGCAAGGACAAGGCACTAACCTGAAAACAGTGTAACTACATTAAGTGTAAACGTAAATAATTCTGTCTTCTTCCAATATATGAATGTTACTCTGTAGAAAAAAGTGTCATATAGCTGCTTTATAATTAGATTTCAGGAAGTACAAAATAATTTTTAAACATTTTACTAATAAATTAAGATAAGGACAGTGTTCATTGTGAATTTACCAACACAGGTAATTTTTAAAGTGGTCAACTGTACTTTCATTCTCCTGCCTTTTCTATAATGTGATCATATTTAAGGTATTTACTTGACTGCAAGAAACTGGCAGATGGAACCTTCTGACAAAGTCCAAGCATGACACAATGTGACCGAGGTCCTTAGCTTCAGATGAAAAATCTGTGTTTGTAAATTCCCTTTGATAAATATAGGTTAACAGTGCATTCACTAAACATAACATTATGTTTATTTAATGTTAACATAACATGGTATTCATATGATTTCACTTACATGTGGAATCTAAAAACACAACAAAATGAACAAAACAGCAGTAGACTCATAGACACTGAGAAGTGACATGGTTACCGTGGGGAGGGCTGGGGTGAGGGTGATTAGGTGAGGGGATAAAGGGGCACAAAATCTCGATCACAATATAAAGCAGGCATGGGGATGAAACTACAGCACAGAGAGTATATCAATGGTTCTGTAACATCTTCCTATGTTGACAGCAACCGCACCAGTTGGGGTAAGGATTTAATAATGTGGGTAACTGCAGAACCACTGTGTTGTACACTTGAAACCAGTATAGGATCATATATCAACTGTGCTTCAATTTAAAAAATATAACAACAACAAAAAATATAACATGGTATTGAGTCAAAATAATGGGAGGACAAGCTTTTTTAACTTCACTTTTAGCGTTGATTAAGTGTAGGTAAAATGTAAGATTCGAGGGCAAGGGCGGAGTTTGTGCTTGTGCGCGGATGCATGTGAACTGTCGGCTTGCAGACAACAGTTGATGCTGCCGCAGAGGTGAGACTGGTAGGCGGGATCAGAAAGCACGTATATCTATGCAAAGGAAGAAATAGCAGGTATCAGCTCTCGGTTTGTATACTTCTCTATATAATCAGCCCACAATTCAATAGAATTTCTGTTTTTTGTGCAGGACTTGGTTATGGAGCTTTTGAAACACATTTATTGCTCTTTTCTTCCAGATGCTTATAATATATATGATAAAGCTAACATAGATATACATATAAATATTCTATACACAAGTCTCTGATAAATTTAAGACAACTGGTGAGACCAAAATAAAAAACAATCCATAGAAGCTCACAGAGGAGGCACATATTGAAACCACTCACATCGAAATCTTTAATGAAATGATAATGTTTTGGAAATTTTTATCTGGAAAGAGTCCTAAGAGTCATGTACTCATGTTTTATTAGTATCTGAGTCTCTGAGTATATTAATATCTGAGTGATGGTCCTGAGACAGGATTTTTGTTTTTGGCATAGGAGATGTGAAGGGTGAATTCAAAAATGGTAGTGATTATTCAAGATGTGTGAAAAAGGGCAGACACACTACTGTTATTCATCATAAAGCATTCTGTAGTGCATGCCTAAGCTTAATGATAAACACATGGAATCAGAGGTGGTATTATATTACTCAAAGGGGCACACAGGCATATGGGAATAGTTTCATAGTCAAAACTGACAATAGTGGAGAGAAAAAAATGCTTAGAATCTCATAATGCAAGATCTTTAAAAATAAATCTTGCAGAGGCGGAGCCAGGATGGCGGCGTGAGTAGAGGAGTGGAAATCTCCTCCCAAAAACACATAGAGCTATGAAAATATAACAAAGAAAAATCTTCCTAAAATAGAGACCACAGGACACAGGACAACATCCAGACCACATCCACACCTGCAAGAACCCAGCGCCTTGTGAAGGGGAGTCCTTTTTGGAAGTCTTAAAGGGGCAGGACAGGTCACTTAGACCAGAGGCAGGGAATCTGGGGATCTCTGGGCACTCTAACCCCCTGGGCAGCAGGGAGCACAGAGGCCCCTTACGGAGATAAATAGCCTCCTGGCCGCTCCCCCTCCAACGGGGCTCCACCATTTTGGAGGAACAGCCCCAGCCAGGCCAAGCCCACAGCAACAGTGGAGATAAACCCCAAAGCAACTGGGCAGGAAGCAGAAGCCCTGTTTGTGCACAGCTGCCCAGCACAAGCAACTAGAGGTCGCTATTCTCCCAGGAAAAGGCTACAAACCAACAAGAAGGGAAGCTCTTCCAGCGGTCACTTATACCAGCTCTGCAAACTATCTCTATCACCATGAAAAGGCAAAACTACAGGCAGACAAAGATCACAGAGACAACACCTGAGAAGGAGACAGACCTAACTAGTCCTCCTGAAAAAGAATTCAAAATAAAAATCATGAACATGCTGACAGAGATGCAGAGAAAAATGCAAGAGCAATGGGATGAGATTCAGAGAAAAATGCAAGAGCAGTGGGATGAGATGCAGAGAAAAATGCAAGAGCAGTGGGATGAAGTCTGGAAGGAGATCACAGATGTCAGGAAAGAGATCACAGAAGTGAAACAATCCCTGGAAGGATTTATAAGCAGAATGGATAAGATGCAAGAGGCCATTGAAGGAATAGAAGCCAGAGAACAGGAACGTATAGAAGCTGACATAGAGAGAGATAAAAGGATCTCCAGGAATGAAACAACACTAAGAGAAATATGTGACCAATACAAAAGGAATAACATTCGTATTATAGGGATACCAGAAGAGGAAGAAAGAGGAAAAGGGATAGAAAGTGTCTTTGAAGAAATAATTGCTGAAAACTTCCCCAAACTGGGGGAGGAAATAATTGAACAGACCATGGAAATACACAGAACCCCCAACAGAAAGGATCCAAGGAGGACAACAACAAGACACATAGTAATTAAAATGGCAAGGATCAAGGACAAGGAAAGAGTTTTAAAGGCAGCTAGAGAGAAAAAGGTCACCTATAAAGGAAAACCCATCAGGCTAACATCAGACTTCTCAACAGAAACCCTACAAGCCAGAAGAGAATGGCATGATATACTTAATGCAATGAAACAGAAGGGCCTTGAACCAAGGATACTGTATCCAGCACGACTATCATTTAAATATGATGGTGGGATCAAACAATTCCCAGACAAGCAAAAGCTGAGGGAATTTGCTTCCCACAAACCACCTCTACAGGGCATCCTACAGGGACTGCTCTAGATGGGAGCACCCCTAAAAAGAGCACAGAACAAAACACCCAACATATGAAGAATGGAGGAGGAGGAATAAGAAGGGAGAGAAGAAAAGAATCTCCAGACAGTGTATATAACAGCTCACTAAGCGAGCTAAGTTAGGCAGTAAGATACTAAAGAAGCTAACCTTGAACCTTTGGTAACCACGAATCTAAAGCCTGAAATGGCAATAAGTGCATATCTCTCAATAGTCACCCTAAATGTAAATGGTCTTAATGCACCAATCAAAAGACATAGAGTAATAGAATGGATAAAAAAGCAAGACCCATCTATATGCTGCTTACAAGAAACTCACCTTAAACCCAAAGATAAGCATAGACTAAAAGTCAAGGGATGGAAAAACATATTTCAGGCAAACAACAGTGAGAAGAAAGCAGGGGTTGCAGTACTAATATCAGACAAAATAGACTTCAAAACAAAGAAAGTAACAAGAGATAAAGAAGGCCACTACATAATGATAAAGGGCTCAGTCCAACAAGAGGATATAACCATTCTAAATATATATGCACCCAATACAGGAGCACCAGCATATGTGAAGCAAATACTAACAGAACTAAAGAGGGAAATAGACTGCAATGCATTCATTGTAGGAGACTTCAACACACCACTCACCCCAAAGGATAGATCCACCGGGCAGAAAATAAGTAAAGACACACAGGCACTGAACAACACACTAGAACAGATGGACCTAATAGACATCTATAGAACTTTACATCCAAAAGCAACAGGATATACATTCTTCTCAAGTGCACATGGAACATTCTCCAGAATAGACCACATACTAGCTCACAAAAAGAGCCTCAGTAAATTCCACAATATTGAAATTCTACCAACCAATTTCTCAGACCACAAAGGTATGAAAGTAGAAATAAATTCTACAAAGAAAACAAAAAGGCTCACAAACACATGGAGGCTTAACAACATGCTACTAAATAATCAATGGATCAATGAACAAATCAAAATAGAGATCAAGGAATATATAGAAACAAATGACAACAACAACACTAAGCCCCAACTTCTGTGGGATGCAGCGAAAGCAGTCTTAAGAGGAAAGTATATAGCAATCCAGGCACACTTGAAGAAGGAAGAACAATCCCAAATGAATAGTCTAACATCACAATTATTAAAACTGGAAAAAGAAGAACAAATGAGGCCTAAAGTCAGCAGAAGGAGGGACATAATAAAGATCAGAGAAGAAATAAACAAAATTGAGAAGAATAAAACAATAGCAAAAATCAACGAAACCAAGAGCTGGTTCTTTGAGAAAATAAACAAAATAGATAAGCCTCTAGCCCAACTTATTAAGAGAAAAAGAGAGTCAACACAAATCAACATAATCAGAAATGAGAATGGAAAAATCACGACAGACTCCACAGAAATACAAAGAATTATTAAAGACTACTATGAAAACCTATATGCCAACAAGCTGGAAAACCTACAAGAAATGGACAACTTCCTAGAAAAATACAACCTCCCAAGACTGACCAAGGAAGAAACACAAAAGTTAAACCAACCAATTACAAGCAAAGAAATTGAAACAGTAATCAAAAAACTACCCAAGAACAAAACCCCGGGGCCGGATGGATTTACCTCGGAATTTTATCAGACACACAGAGAAGACATAATACCCATTCTCCTTAAAGTGTTCCACAAAATAGAAGAAGAGGGAATACTCCCAAACTCATTCTGTGAAGCCAACATCACCCTAATACCAAAACCAGTAAAAGACCCCACCAAAAAAGAAAATTACAGACCAATATCCCTGATGAATGTAGATGCAAAAATACTCAATAAAATATTAGCAAACAGAATTCAACAGTATATCAAAAGGATCATACACCATGACCAAGTGGGGTTCATCCCAGGGATGCAAGGATGGTACAACATTCGAAAATCCATCAACATCATCCACCACATCAACAAAAAGAAAGACAAAAACCACATGATCATCTCCATAGATGCTGAAAAAGCATTTGACAAAATTCAACATCCATTCATGATAAAAACTCTCAGCAAAATGGGAATAGAGGGCAAGTACCTCAACATAATAAAGGCCATATATGATAAACCCACAGCCAGCATTATACTGAACAGCGAGAAGCTGAAAGCATTTCCACTGAGATCGGGAACCAGACAGGGATGCCCACTCTCCCCACTGTTATTTAACATAGTACTGGAGGTCCTAGCCACGGCAATCAGACAAAACAAAGAAATACAAGGAATCCAGATTGGTAAAGAAGAAGTTAAACTGTCACTATTTGCAGATGATATGATACTGTACATAAAAAACCCTAAAGACTCCACTCCAAAACTACTAGAACTGATATCGGAATACAGCAAAGTTGCAGGATACAAAATCAACACACAGAAATCTGTAGCTTTCCTATACACTAACAACGAATCAATAGAAAGAGAAATCAGGAAAACAATTCCATTCACCATTGCATCAAAAAGAATAAAATACCTAGAAATAAACCTAACCAAGGAAGTGAAAGACTTATACTCTGAAAACTACAAGTCACTCTTAAGAGAAATTAAAGGGGACACTAATAAATGGAAACTCATCCCATGCTCATGGCTAGGAAGAATTAATATCGTCAAAATGGCCATCCTGCCGAAAGCAATATACAAATTTGATGCAATCCCTCTCAAATTACCAGCAACATTCTTCAATGAATTGGAACAAATAATTCAAAAATTCATATGGAAACACCAAAGACCCCGAATAGCCAAAGCAATCCTGAAAAAGAAGAATAAAGTAGGGGGGATCTCACTCCCCAACTTCAAGCTCTACTACAAAGCCATAGTAATCAAGACAATTTGGTACTGGCACAAGAACAGAGCCACAGACCAGTGGAACAGATTAGAGACTCCAGAAATTAACCCAAACATATATGGTCAATTAATATTTGATAAAGGAGCCATGGACATACAATGGCAAAATGACAGTCTCTTCAACAGATGGTGCTGGCAAAACTGGACAGCTACATGTAGGAGAATGAAACTGGACCATTGTCTAACCCCATATACAAAGGTAAACTCAAAATGGATCAAAGACCTGAATGTAAGTCATGAAACCATTAAACTCTTGGAAAAAAACATAGGCAAAAACCTCTTAGACATAAACATGAGTGATCTCTTCTTGAACACATCTCCCCGGGCAAGGAAAACAACAGCAAAAATGAGCAAGTGGGACTACATTAAGCTGAAAAGCTTCTGTACAGCAAAAGACACCATCAATAGAACAAAAAGGAACCCTACGGTATGGGAGAATATATTTGAAAATGACAGATCCGATAAAGGCTTGACGTCCAGAATATATAAAGAGCTCACACGCCTCAACAAACAAAAAACAAATAACCCAATTAAAAAATGGGCAGAGGAACTGAACAGACAGTTCTCCAAAAAAGAAATACAGATGGCCAAGAGACACATGAAAAGATGCTCCACATCGCTAATTATCAGAGAAATGCAAATTAAAACTACAATGAGGTATCACCTCACACCAGTAAGGATAGCTGCCATCCAAAAGACAAACAACAACAAATGTTGGCGAGGCTGTGGAGAAAGGGGAACCCTCCTACACTGCTGGTGGGAATGTAAATTAGTTCAACCATTGTGGAAAGCAGTATGGAGGTGCATCAAAATGCTCAAAACAGACCTACCATTTGACCCAGGAATTCCACTCCTAGGAATTTACCCTAAGAACGCAGCAATCAAGTTTGAGAAAGACAGATGCACTCCTATGTTTATCGCAGCACTATTTACAATAGCCAAGAATTGGAAGCAACCTAAATGTCCATCGGTAGATGAATGGATAAAGAAGATGTGGTACATATACACAATGGAATACTACTCAGCCATAAGAAGTGGAAAAATCCAACCATTTGCAGCAACATGGATGGAGCTGGAGAGTATTATGCTCAGTGAAATAAGGCAAGCGGAGAAAGAGAAATACCAAATGATTTCACTCATCTGAGGAGTATAGGAACAAAGGAAAAACTGAAGGAACAAAACAGCAGCAGAATTACAGAACCCAAAAATGGACTAACAGGTACCAAAGGGAAAGGAACTGGGGAGGATGGGTGGGCAGGGAGGGATAAAGGGGGGGAAGACGAAGGGGGGTATTAAGATTAGCATGCATGGGGGGGAGGGAGCAAGGGGAGTGTGGGCTGCACAACACAGAGAGGACAAGTAGTGACTCTACAACATTTTGCTAAGCTGATGGACAGTAACCGTAATGTGGTTGTTAGGGGGGACCTGATATAGGGGAGAGCATAGTAAACATAGTATTCTTCATGTAAGTGTAGATTAAAAATTAAAAAAAAAAAAAGAAAGAAAGAAAGAAAAGGGGGATTACTCCTTAACAGGATAAAACTATTGGTAAATCAAAGATCAACGCATGCTTTAAATATCCTTAATGTTGATCACTTAAAGGGTGTCATATGATCAGCTATGGATGTACTCTTTTCTGATAATATTCCTTTCTCTTAATAAAAAAAAAAAAAGCAGTTACTGTGTGCTGACCACCAATGAGTTCTGCACAGTGGTATAGAGGGCATGTCAAAGTGTGGGCAAAGGGTCTGTTTGTTTCTATGCAGAAGATCAAGGCCTAGCTTGGATACCCAGAAAATGAACTAAGATACGATATGAGGAGGAGCTTCCGGCATCAGCACTCTCTGGAGGACTTGTGCCGGGGGATGATCATCAAAAAGCCTCCACAGGGATCTGGACGATGCTGCGGTTGTGGCTGCATCCAGCCCACCGTCTCCTGGACTTGCCATAAGAATGAGGAGGGAGATGTCTAGGCTGGCATGTCCATACAGTGAGACAACGAATTTGACCGGATCTGTACTGTTGGAACTCAACCAGGAGTTGGGAGGGGTGCAAGTTGTAGCACTCCAAAATCTCATGACTATAGACTATCTATGGTTAAAAGAACATATGGGATGTGAACAGATCCCAGAAATGGGCTGCTTTAATTTGTCTGATGGTTCAAGTACAGTTGGACAATATCCATCATATAGTAGATAAATTTTCACAAATGCCTAGGGTGCCTAAATGGTTTTCTTGGCTTCACTGGAGATGGATGGTAATTATAGATTTGCTTTGTTTATGTCACCGTATTCCTATTATGTTAATATGTCTGTGCAAATTAGTTAGTAGTTTAAAACCTATACATACTTAAGGTACTATACAAGAAGATATGTCAAAGAAATAATCAATCCTCCCAAATTTCCTTCATATGCTACATCTATAGCTTTTCTTCTTCCTTCCTAATTACAACCCTTAAATAGAATTCGTGCCTCATATCGAATTTACCGAGTATCATAATTCCTCCAGGTGGTAAAGATACCTTGAGACAAGTGCTGGGCATAGAAGCCACAGGGCATAAATCTGCAAAGAAGTAAAAAGCTAACCTTTGCAAACAATATGGCTTCTCTCTCACTTACCAACTTTACATTTCCCTGGATGGCCCCAGAAGATGACTGGTTAGCCAAAGACGGGTAAGATTCCTCAAGGGAGGAACAACCTAAGACAGGCACAGTCGCAGGGGGGCCATCAGGTGAGATTTTGGGGATCAACAGAGGTGAGGCTCAGAACCTCACCCCCCCTGCTTTGAGAGAAATCTTCTGCATCCGTGGATGTCTTGCTGCCCTTGTCTAGCCTGGATTAATACTTAGTCCATAGGCACACACCTGATCATCTGATCATCTACATTTGCCTTCTTACAGCACTAAACTATGTTTTCTACCTTTATCTTGCATCTACCTACCACTTCAGCATTTTATTAAAAATAAAAATAATAATAATAATAGGAGAAATGTGGGATCAACATATAAATCAAGTACAAACATCAAACGAATATTCATATTTGACCTGATTGTT
This sequence comes from Manis javanica, assembly GCF_040802235.1. NCBI lineage: Eukaryota > Metazoa > Chordata > Mammalia > Pholidota > Manidae > Manis > Manis javanica. The sequence goes on along the minus strand of NC_133169.1, from coordinate 31,282,987 downwards.
TATAGGTCATATTGCATGATCAAAACCGAAAGTTTCTGTGATGACTGCCCTTGTACTGTTCACCATGTAAGAATTTATTCACTATGTAAGAATTCGTTCACCATGTAAGAACTTGTTCGTTATGCTTCAGAAGATTGGAAACTGACGAGAATTAGGCTTGAGATGGATTAATGATTGTACATTGAGCGTTGACCCCCCTACACTGAATTTTATTGTTAACAACCATTTGATGAATAAATATGAGAGATGCCCTCAAAAAAAATAAAATAAAATAAAATAAAATAAAATAAAATAAAAATAAATCTTGCAGTTAACAGAGTTCATTGCTTAAAGTAATGAGGCAGAATGGACCTGGGTCATGCTCATAGGATTCACTCTTAAGAGATTATTTTTAAGTTTTCTGAGTTGTGTGTCACCAATATAAAAACACAGAAAACATTTAGAATATTGAGTAAAATTGTTAAAAGTTGCTAATGATACATCATATCATATTTGTAAATGCATTAATGGAGAATTGGGGCATTGTGGGGTGAAGGGTCACTAAGGTGCAATTCAGGGCAGCAGTGAAATCAGAGAGGGATTTTTCAGATGATATCTAAATAATGGAGCTGTGTAACTTTATAGTCTCATTTCAGGCATGGTAAGTGAGAGGTACAGAGAACAGCAAGGACAAGCAAATTTTAATAGCATTTCCTATATCCCAAACAGGGGAACATATAAGCATGTTTGAAGACAGGCATAACAGCATGGAGAAGTCAAGTATCCAGATAGTGTAAATATGTAAATAAGTGATGACAAAAATCTCTAGGAAGACAAGAAAACATTAATGTAGGTAAAAGACATTAAATGGATTTAAATTTGAAGTGTTTACTTTCAGTTCAAAGAGATGAATGTGTTCTCTTTGAATCTTTCAGGTTCACATGTGGGAAAGACAATGAAAGTAAAGATTTCTATTCTGTCTCACATGTTTCTCTTTGAAATATATTTTTCTCCTTTCAGTAACAATGCGATGATAAGCAATGGTCATTCCTAACATCACCTCCTTTGGTGGCTTTTTCCTGTTGGGCTTCTCCAAGCAGCCTCAGCTGGAAACGACCCTCTTTGCTATCCTTGTGCTTTTCTACTTACTGACTCTCCTTGGCAATACTCCCATATCATTATTTTGGCTCATCTGGATGTCCGGCTCCACACCCCAATGTACCTTTTCCTCACCCAGCTATCTTTAATGGATCTCTGCTACCCTGCCAGCACAGTCCCCCAGCTGCTGTGTAACTTGCAAGGCTCAGAGAAGAGGATAACTTACAGTGGCTGTGTTGGTCAGCTGTATGTGTCCTTGGCCATGGGTTCTGCAGAATGCATCCTCCTTGCAGTCAGGGCTGTTGACTGCTCTATGGCAGTGTGCCGGCCGTTGCACTACACCATTCTCATGCATCCACGTATCTGCTGGCAGCTGGTGGCCACAGTCTGGCTGACTGGTTTGACCAGCTCATTGTTGCATACTCTGCTCATAACACAAGTTCCCTTTGTGGAAGAAACATAATAGACCACATCTTCTGTGAAGTGCCAGCTCTCCTCAGACTTGCCTGTGTGGACACCACCTTCAACTTGATGGAACTCTCCCTGGTCAGCACAGTTTTACTCCTGGTGCCTCTCACTGTCATTCTCATTTCCTACAGCTGCATTGCTTAGGCTGTGTGGGAGATCAGGTCATCTGAGGGTCACCGAAAGGCCCTAGGCACTTGCTCTTCCCATTTGCTTGTAGTGTTTCTCTTCTACGGCACTGCTATGGCTATGTATCTGAATCCCACCTCAGACATCTCCCAGGACCAGCACAAGTTCATGGCCTTACTCTATGGAATTGTCGCCCCAAATCTAAATCCTTTCATCTACACCCTATGCAATAAAGACATGAAAGAGGCGTGAAAAAGATCATGGGGAAAGTGTAAGTAAATAAAGAGTTTGATGCAACGATGGAAATTGGAGCATGTAGAATTGCTTATGGAGAAAAACCATGAGTAGTTTTTAATTCTTTATTTTAGATTTTTTAATTGAGGTATGGTTTATATACAATGTTATATTAGCTTCAAATATACAACATAGTGATTGAACAGATATCTATATTATTAAATCATCACCCCAATTAATGTAGTTACTGTCAACGTAAAATGATGTTATAGAACTATTGACTGTATTCTTTATGCTGTACTTTCATCCCTGTGACTAATTTATATTATATTTTAGATTTTGTACCCCTTTATCCCCTTTACATATTTCACCCACCTACCCCAACCTCTCCCCCATGGTAACCACCAGTCACTTCTCAGTATGTATGTGTCTACTGATGTTTTATTCATTTTGTTTTGTTTTTACATTCCACATGTAATTGAAATCAATGGTATTTGTCCTTCTCCGCTTGGCCTATTTAACTTCCTCTGGGTCCATCCATGTTGTCTCCCAGTGTACTATTTCTTTCCTTTTTGTGGCTGAATAATATTCCATTACATATATGAACCACATCTTCTCTATGCATTCATTTATTGATGGAAACTTTGATTACTTCTATATCTTGTCTATTGTAAATAATGCAGCAATAAATGTAGGAGTGCATAAATCTTTTCTAATCAGATTTTGTTTTCTTCCAGTAAATTCCTAGGAATGGAGTTACTGGGTCACATGGTATTTTTATTTTCAGTTTTTTAAGTAACCTCTATACTGCTTTCCATAGTGGCTGCTTTGATTTACATTGCCAAGAACAGTGTAGGAGGGTTCCATTTTCTCCACACTTCCACCAACATCTGTTATTTCTTTTATTTTGGGTAGTGGCCATTCTGACTGGAGTGAGGTGATATTTCATTGTTTTGATTTGCATTTCCCTAATGATTACCAAATAAGATGGTGTGCCAGTTGGCCATGTGTATGTCTTCCTTGGAATAAGTCTATTCAAGCCCATTGCTCATTTTTTAAATTGGATGATTTTCATTTTTGGTGCTGAAACATATGAGTTTCTTATTTGTTTTGGATGCTAACCCCTTATTAGATGTGTCATTTATGAATATATTCTCCCATACTGTAAGTTGCCTTTTTGTTCTGAAGGTTTCCTTTGGCTGTACAGAAACTTCCTAGTTTGATGTGGTCCCACTTGTTCATTTCTCCTTTCATTTCCTTTGCCCGGGGAGATATGTCTAGAAAAAAAACTGCTCATGCTATGTTAATGAAATTTTTGCCTGTGATTTTCTAAGAGTTTTATGATTTCATGTCTTATGTTTAAATATCTAATCCACTTCATTTACTTTTGTATAATGTTAGACTGTAATCCAGTTTTATTTTCTTACATGTTGCTGTCCAGTTTTCCCAACTCCCATTATTCAAGAGACTCTCTTTTTCCCATTGCATATTTATGGCTCTTTTGTCATGTATTAATTGACCATATAGGTATGGGTTCATTTCTGGACTCTTGTTCTTGTTGCTTGTCTTAGGTTAAGCTGGAAATTTGCTTCTCTGCTACTTCAATCTTATTCATTTATCTTTTATCTGCAGAACCAGAAAAAATATCCTTTGACAATATCATCTTGTTTATCCAAATAATTTCCACTTATGAAATAGACTGCTATGCACTTCTTTGAGTTAATACATAATTCTTTAAACTATTTCTTCAGTAATATTCTTCCAAATCTCCTCACAACCCTGGCATTTCTCGCTTTTCTTTTGTATATAATAGTGCATTAATTCTATTGATGGCAGAAGAAAAAAATTCTTTGTAAAATTTATTTATATATTTATTTATTTTGCTATCATTAATCTACAATTACATGCAGAACATTATGTTTACTAGGGTCTCCCCTTCACCAAGACCCCCCCACAAACCCCATTACAGTCACTGTCCATCAGCGTAGTATGATGCTGTAAAATCATTACTTATCTTCTCTGTGTTGCACAGCCCTCCCCGTGCCCCCCAACACACTATGCATGCTAATCATAATGCCCCCCTTTTTTCCCCTGCCCTTATCCCTCCCTTGCCACCCATCCTCCCCAGTCCCTTTCCCTTTGGTAACTATTAGTCCATTCTTGGGTTCTGTGATTCTGCTACTGTTTTGTTCCTTCGGTTTTTGCTTTGTTCTTATACTCCACAGATGAGTGAAATCATTTGGTACTTGTCTTTCTCCGCCTGGCTTATTTCACTGAGCATAATACCCTCTAGCTCCATCCATGTTGTTGCAAATGGTAGGATTTGTTTTCTTCTTATGGCTGAATAATATTCCATTGTGTATATGTACCACATCTTCTTTATCCATTCATCTACTGATGGACGTTTAGGTTGCTTCCATTTCTTGGCTATTGTAAATAGTGCTGCGATAAACATAGGGGTGCATCTGTCTTTTTCAAACTGGGCTGCTGCATTCTTAGGGTATATTCCTAGAAGTGGAATTCCTGGGTCAAATGGTATTTCTATTTTGAGCTTTTTGAGGAACCTCCATACTGCTTTCCACAATGGTTGAACTAATTTACAGTCCCACAAGAACTAATTACATACCACAAGAAAGGTTCCCCTTTCTCCACAACCTCACCAACATTTGTTGTTGTTTGTCTTTTGGATGGTGGCGATCCTTACTGGGGTGAGGTGATATCTCATTGTGGTTTTAATTTGCATTTCTCTGATAACTAGTGATGTGCAGCATCTTTTCATGTGTCTGTTGGTCATCTGAATTTCTTCTTTGGAGAACTGTCTGCTCAGCTCCTCTGCCCATTTTTTAACTGGATTATTTGCTTTTTGTTTGTTGAGGTGAGTGAGCTCTTTTATATTTTGGATGCCAACCCTTTATCAGATCTGTCATTTATGAGTATATTCTCCCATACTGTAGGATACTTTTTTGTTCTATTGATGGTGTCCCTTGCTGTACAGAAGCTTTTCAGCTTGATATAGTCCCCCTTGTTCATTTTTGCTTTTGTTTCCCTTGCCCGGGGATGTAAAATTTAATTTTACACTTGTAAAAGGTATTTGCTTTAGTTAACTTGGTATTTTTTTCCCATTCTTTTTTTGCATTGAATTTTTTTCTCCCTAAAATCTGCTTTTTTGTTCTCCAAATAGTAATATCCATCATGACCACATCTTATTTTGAAGGGGAAATAGGTGGTCTATCAGCAGGATTTGACCATCAGTCTATGGCTCCTTTCTAAACAAAGACTCTTCTGGTATTAGTTCCAAGCCTGGGAAATTTGGTAAAATTGCTGGGTTGGCCAAATGGCTCTCCTTGGCTGGCCATCACCTCCACTATGGAACTCAAGAGTTTTTTCATAAGTGCCTTCTTCCTCCCTTGCCTCTGTTGCTTAGTAGCTCTTCCTCATAGTTGCCATAATCAATGAATTTAACAACTGCTGTCATACCTAAGATACATAGAGCTTCAACTTCTGCTGAGTAAAACTTGTTTTCTTCCAACAAACTGCAAAACGTTCATCTCCAGGATTCCAGTTTTGGGTATGCCACAGGAATAGGTGTGTCTAGTACTTTTTCTGGTTTAATTGGCCCAGATATTTTGGTCCACTGTTGTAAAATATTTTATCATCATAGATGCAGCCATGGCGGGTCCTGTTCTCCTTCCCTTCAGTGGCACTTCTATCTCCCCATTTGGGACACCAATGAAAGTATTCATTCAGACAGGATTCTGGTAATCATTATTTACATCAAAATGTTTTCAAATTTTTAAACCACTGAAAGCTTCATTATCTATTGCTCATGGTTTCCTGTCATAAAATGATTATTTTTTGCTGTTTGGTTTTCTCTTTTTCCATGTTATTGATTATAATAATCTATGGATTTTTAAGGAAGTGGATTTTCTTTTGCTTCTGCATAGGATCAGCCTTTTCCTGATGTGCTTTGCATAGATCAAGTGCTTTTTTTAATAGCACCTTCATTGTAAAACGTCTTACTGAAAACATTCCTATTCAATTGAATTAATATGTAAATTTAATTTCATCACAACACTGAGAATGATAAACAAAAATAACCACAAATATCATCAGTGTGTATCTTTTGGTTAAAAACCAAGTGGGACAATAATGAGGGTCACACATGATCAATCCCCCTCTGTGTGAGAGGAGTATAAATTTAGGAGATACAGATATAATTTATTATAGGAATGCACACTCAAGAAGCAAGAAATTTCACATAAACGATCTAATCTACACTTAAAGAAATTATAAAAATAACAAAGCCCAAAGTCAGTAGATGAAGAAAATAATAAAGATTAGAGTAGAAATAAATTAAATGCAGACTAAAAACAATAAAAAAAATCAATAAAACTAAGAATGGTTTCTTTAAAAATGTGAACAAAATTGATAAACCTTTAGTTAGAGTCATCAAGATAAGGACAAGACTCAAATAAAATCAGAAATGAAAGAGAAATGACAGCACCACATATATACAAATAATTAGAAGAGATTACTATGTAAAATGATATGCCACAAATTGGACACCTAGAAGAAATGGGTAAGTTTGTAGAAACATGCTATCACCCAAGAGTGAACCAGGAATAAATAGAAAATCTGAACAGACTGCTTACTAGTAATGAAATTAAATTGGTATTTAAAAAATACCAACAAACAAAAGTCCAGTACCAGATGACTGCACAGGAGAATTCTACCAAATATTTAGAGAAGAGTTAATACTTTCCCTTTTCAAACTATTCCAAAAAGTTGAAGAGAAAGTGAAGCTTCCAAATTCATTCTATGAAGTCAGCATCACCTTAATACCAAAATCAGGTGAAGACACCAAAAAAATAAAAAACAACAACAAACTAGAGACCTATATCTCTGATGAATATACTGACAAAAATCCTCAACACATTGGTAGCAAACAGAATTTAAAAACATATCAAAAGGATTATTCACCATGACCAAATTAAATTTATTCCAGGTATGCAAGGATGATTCAATATCTACAAATCAATGTAATAAATCACATTTTTTAAAAGGAAGGATAAATGCTATATGGCTATCTCAATAGATGTTAGAAAAGCGTTTGACAAAATTTAACATCATGATAAAAACTCTCGACAATAGATATAAACGGAACATATATCAACATAATTAAGAATATATACAACAAACCCACAGCTAAAATCATAACACAAAAAGCTGAAAGTTTTTCCTCTATGCTCAGGAAGAAGATGAGGATGTCCACTCTCACCTCGTTTATTCAGTATAGTACTAGAAGCTCTAGGCATAGTAATCAGGTAAGAAAAATAAATAAGAAACATCTAAATTGGTAAGGAAGAAGTACAATTGACACTATTTGCAGATGACATGATACTATTTACAGAAAACTCTAAAGATGCCACAAAAAACTACTGATATTGATAAATTAATTCAGCAAATTTGCAGGATAAAAAATCAATATAGAGAAATCTGTTGCATTCCTATATTGAACAATGAACTAGCCGAAAGAGAAATCAAGAAAACAAGTCCATTTAAAATTGTATCAAATAGGATAAAATACCTAGAAATGAACCAACCAAGGAGGTGAAAGAACTGTGCTCTGAAAACTACAAGACACTGATGAAAGAAACTGAAGACACAAATAGATGGAAATATATCCCATTCTCGTGGGTAGGAGGAATTAATATTGTTAAAATGGCCATATTGCCCAAAACAATCTGCAGATTCAACACAATCTCTATCAAAATACCAAGGGCATTAAATTTCTAGGAAAAAAATAAGCAGTAAACCCCTGAACACAAGCATTAGTAATTTCATTCTGCATATGTCTTCCCAGGTGTGGGAATCAGATATAAAAATAAAGAAGTGAAATCACATCAAATTAAAAACCATCTGCACAGCAAAGGAAACCACCAAGAAAACATAAATTCAACCTATTGTATGGAAGGATATATTTGCAAATGATATATCTGATAAGGGGTTCATTTTGAAGATATATTAATAACTCATACAACTCAACACCAAGAAAATAAATGGCCCAATTATAAAATGGGTAGAGGCCCTGAATAGACAATTTTCCAAAGAAGAAAGATGGTCAGTAGGCATATGAACAGATCATCAATATCACTAGTCATCAGGAAAATGAAAATCAAAAGCACAATAAGATATCACTTCACACTAGTTAGAATGGTTACTGTCCAATAGACAAAAAAATCAAGTGTTTGAAAGGTTGTGGAGAAAAGGGAACCCTATGCTGCTGATGGGATTTCAAGGTGTGCAATCATAATTCTGTGAGCTATGGAAAACAGTAAGGAGGTTTCTCAAAAACTAAATATAGAACCATTATATGACCCAGCAATTCCACCTGTTGGATTTTACCCCAAGAAAACAAAATCACTAGTCCAAAAAGACACATGCACTCCTATGTTTATAGCCATATTATTTACAATAGCCAAGATATGGAAGAACGTGGTGTAGAGCAATAAATGAATGCATATAGAATAGGTGGTATATATATATATATATATATACACACACACACATATATATATATATATATGCAATGAGATATTATCAAGCCACAAAAAGGAATGAAATCCTAACTTTTGCAGCAACATAGATGGAACTAGAGGATTTCATGCTAAGCGAAATAAGCCAGGTAGAGAAAAATGAATACTACGCTATTACACTTATATATAGAATCTGAAAAACAAAATGAACAAAAAAATCAGTAAAAACTCTTTGACACAGAGACTGATTTTTATCATATTGTAGGTGGAATGGGGGGATGGGTGAAGTAACAAAAAATTAAAGAGAACATATGGCACCTTGATCAGGATGATGGTTACGTGACTGTATACACTTGTCAAAATTCGTCAAGATATATGCTAAGATTTGTGTATTTTGTCTTATGTACTTCAATAAATAAATAAAGGTTAGTGGTAGATGAGAAAAGACAAGAAGAAACAAGTGCTGGTGAGGATCTGGGAGAAGAGAAATCCTTGTGCTGTGCTGTGATCATGTGAATCTGTACAGCCACTATGATAAAGAGCATAAAGCACCAGAGTTAAAAGTACCATACAATCCAGCAATCCCACTTCTGGGTATGTTTCTCAGGGGAATGAAATCAGGATCTTGGAGAGATATCTGTGCCTCTGTGTTTGTTGCACCGTTATGCACAATAGTCAAGACATGGAGACAACTTAAATGTCTATTAATGGATCAATGGGTAGAGAGAATTGTAATTTGTGAATTATATATTTATGAAGTATTATTTTATTACAAAATATAATTTCTAATTTCTAAAAATATGTAATTATACATAAATATATATGTGTGTGGGCATATATACATATGTATATGTATGTATAAATAAATTGGAATATTTGTCAAATAAAAAGAAGAAATTTTGTCATCTGTGACAACGTGGATGAACTGAGAGGACCTTATGCTAAGTAAAATAAATCAGAAAACCAAACATAGCATGATCTAACTTATATGTGGAATCTCAAATGCTCTATTCATAGAAGCAGAGAGTAGAAAGGTCACTGCCAGGTGTTGGGAGAGAGAGAAAAATGCAGGTATGTTTTTCAAGTGATACAACATTTCAGTTATGTAAGGCCTGGAGATCGAATGTACAAAAATATGGCTATAGTTAATAGTACTGTGGTGAATAGTTGAAATTTCCATAGAGTAGATCAAAAAAGAATAAAGAAAATCTAACTCTGTGAGTTAATGGATATGTCAATCAACTTGATTGTAGTGTATATTTTACAATGTGTGTACAAATATATATGTATTATGTATGTGTATAAAAACATTGAATTGTACACATTAAATATACATAATTTTTATTTAACATTTACACCTCAATAAAGCTGAAAAAATATAGCTATACAGTAAAAAATTAAAAACAATCTGTGTTTTCAGAGTTTTAAGGATGGCTACTAGTGATAATGGAAGACCCCGTTGAAACTGCACAGGATTCAGACATGGAGAACAATTTCAACATTTCAAGTAATAGCCCACATGTTATGCTACAAAGAACAACAAACAAGAAGTTCAGGTTTACATTTTAATCCGTTTTTTTTTCAGTCTCTTTTTTTAAAAGAATTTTATTAAGGTATTATTGATACACACTCTTATGAAGGTTTCAAATGGAAAAACAATGTGGTTACTACATTCACCCATATTATCAAGTCCCCCCTGGTACCTACTGCAGTCACTGTCCATAAGTGTAGTAAGATTCCACAGATTCACTATTTGCTTTCTCTGTGCTACACTGTCTTCCCCGTGACCCCTCACACCATGTGTGCTAAACATAATACCCTCAATAACCTTCTCCCTCCCTCCCCACTGGCCCTCCCCCACCCCTCCCCTTTGGTAACCGCTAGTCCCTTCCTGGAGTCTGTGACTCTGCTGCTGTTTTGTTCCTTCAGTTTTGCTTCACTGTTATACTCCACAAATGAGGGAAATCATTTGGCATTTGTCTTTCCATGCCTGGCTTATTTCACTGAGCATAATACCCTCTAGCTCCATCCATGTTGTTGCAAATGGTAGGATTTGTTTCTTTCTTATGGCTGAATAGTATTCCATTGTGTATATGTACCACATCTTCTTTATCCATTCATCTACTGATGGACACTTAGGTTGCTTTCATATCTTGTCTATTGTAAATACTGCTGCTATAACCATAGGGGTGCATATGTCTTTTTGAATCTGAGAACTTGTATTCTTTGGGTAAATTTCAAAGAGTGGGATTCCCAGGTCAAATGGTATTTCTATTTTTAGTTTTTTGAAGAACCTCCATACTGCTTCCCACAATGGTTGAACTAGCTTACATTCCTACCAGCAATGTAGGAGGGTTCCCCTTTCTCTGCATCCTCGCCAGCATTTGTTATTCTTAGTCTTTTTGATGCTGGCCATCCTTACTGGTGTGAGGTGATATCTCATTGTGGTTTTAATTTGCATTTCCCTGATGATTAGTGATGTGGAGCACCTTTTCATGTACCTGTTGGCTATCTGAATTTCTTCTTTGGAGAATTGTCTCTTCATATTCTCCGCCCATTTTTTAATCAGGTATTTGCTTTTGGGTGTTGAGTCTTGTGCGTTCTTTGTATATTTTGGATATTAATTCCTTGTCAGACATGTCATTTACAAATATATTTTCCCATACTGTAGGATGCCTTTTTGTTCTATTGATGGTGTCCTTTGCCATACAGAAGCATTTTGGTTTGATGTAGCCCCATGTGTTCATTTTTACTTTTGTTTCCCTTGCTTGAGGAGATGCATTCAAGAAGAAGTTGTTCATGTTTATATTCAGATTTTTGCTTATGTTGTCTTCAAAGAGTTTTATTGTTTCATGACTTACATTTAGGTCTTTGATCCATTTCGAGTTTACTTTTGCATATGGGGTTAAACAGTAATTTGGTTTCATTCTCTTGAAATTAGCTGTCCAGTTTTACAAACACGAGTTGTTGATCAGGCTGTCGTTTCCCCATTGTATGCCCATGGCACCTTTACCATATATTAATTGACCATGTATTGTTGGGTTTATATCAGGGCTCTCTAGTCTGTTCCATTGCCTGTGGGTCTGTTCTTGTGTCTGTACCAAATTGTCTTGATTACTGTGGCTTTGTAGTAGAGCTTGAAGTTGGGGAGCATAATCCACCCAGCTTTATTCTTCCTCCTCAGGATTGCTTTGGCTATTCAGCGTCTTTTGTGGCTCCATATGAATTTTAGAATGATTTTCTCTAGTTAATTGAAGAATGCTGTTGGTATTTTGATAGGAATTGTATTTAATCTGTAGATTGCTTTATGCAGGATGGCCATTTAACAATATTAATTCTTCCTATCCATGAGCACAGGATGTGTTTCTATGTATTGGTATCTTCTTTAATTTCTCTCATGAGTGTCTTGCAGTTTTCAGAGTATAGATCTTTCACTTCCTTGGTTAGGGTTATTCCTAGGTATTTTATTCTTTGTGATGCAATTGTGAGTGGATTTTTTTTTTTGTGATTTCTCCCTCTGCTAGGTCATTTTTAGTGTATAGGAATGCAACAGATTTTGGTGTATTAATTTTGTTTTCTGCAACTTGCTGAATTCAGATATTAGATCTAGTAGTTTTCGAGTAGATTTTTTAGAGTTTTTTTTATGTACAATATCATGTCATCTGCAGACAGGGACAGTTTGACTTCTTCCTTACCAATCTGGATAGACTTTATTTCCTTGCATTGTCTAATTGCTGTGGCTAGGATCTTCAGAACTATGTTGAAACAAAGTGAGGAAAGTGGGCATCCTTGTCTTGTTCCTGATCTTAAGGGAAAGGCTTTTAGCTTCTCGCCATTAAGTATGATGTTGGCTGTGGGTTTGTCATATATGGCCTTTATTATGTTGAGGTACTTGCCACCTATACCTATTTTGTTGAGAGTTTTTATCATGAATGGATGTTGAATTTTGTCAAATGCTTTTTCGGCATCTATGGAGATGATCATGTGGTTTTTGTTCTTCTTTTTGTTGGTGTGAAGGATGATTTTGATGGATTTCCTAATACTGTACAACCCTTGCATCCCTGGAATAAATCCTATTTGATCATGGTGGATTATTTTTTTGATATATTTTTTAATTCAGTTTGCTAATATTTTGTTGAGTATTTTTGCACCTATGTTCATCAGGGATATTGGTCTGTAATTTTTTTTTTTTTTTTTGGTGTCTTTGTCTGGTTTTGGTATTAGAGTGATGCTGGCCTCATAGAATAAGTTTGGAAGTATTCCCTCCTCTTCTACTTTTTGGAAAACTTTAAGTATGATGGGTATTAGGTCTCCACTAAATGTTTGATAAAATTCAGCAGTGAAGCCATCTGGTCCAGGGGTTTTGTTCTGAGGTAGTTTTTTGATTACCAATTCCATTTTGTTGCTGGTAATTGGTCTGTTCAGATTTTCTGTTTCTTTCTGGATCAGCCTCAGAAGGTTGTATTTTTCTGTAAAATTGTCCATTTCTTCTAGGTTATCCAGTTTGTTACCATATAATCTTTCATAGTATTCTCTAATAATTCTTTATATTTATGTGGTGTCCATCGTGATTTTTCCTTTCTCATTTCTGATTCTGTTTGTGTGTAGACTCTTTTTTTCTTGATAAGTCTTGCTAAGGGTTTATCTATTTTGTTTATTCTCTTGAAGTACAACTTCTTTCATTGATTCTTTTGTTTTATTCTTCTCAATTTTATTTATTTATGCTCAATCTTTATTGTGTCCCTCCTTCTACTGACTTGGGCCTCATTTTTCTTTTTCTAGTTTCATTAATTGTGAGTTCTGACTGTTCACATGGGATTGTTCTTCTTTCCTGAGGTGGGCCTGCATTGCAATATGCTTTCCTCTTAGCATGGCCTTTGCTGCATCCCACAGATTTTGTGGTGTTGAATTATTGTTGTCATTTGTCTCCACATATTGCTTGATCTCTGTTTTTATTTGGTTACTGATCCATTGATTATTTAGAAGCATGTTCTAAGGCTTCCATGTGTTTGTGAGATTTTTCATTTTTCTTGCATAATTTATTTCTAGTTTCATACCTTGTGGTCTGAGAAACTGGTTGGTACAATTTAAATCTTTTTGAATTTACTGAGGCTCTTTTTGTAGCCTAGTATATGATCTATTCTTGAAAATGGTCCATGTGTACTTGGGAAGAATGTGTTTTCTGCTGCTTTTGGGTGTAGAGTTCTGTAGATGTCCATTAGGTCCATCTGTTCTAATGTGTTTTTCAGTGCCTCTGTGTCCTTACATATTTTCTGTCTGGTTGATCTGTCCTTTGGAGTGAGTGGAGTGTTGAAGTCTCCTAAAATGAATGCATTACATTCTATTTCCCCTTTTAATTCTGTTAGTATTTATTTCACATATGTAGGTGCTTCTGTGTTGGGTGCATAGATATTTAGAATCGTTTTATCTTCTTGTTGGATTGACCCCTTTATCATCATGTGATGTCCTTCTTTGTCTCTTGTGACTTTCTTTGTTTTGAAGTCTATTTTGTCTGATACAAGTACTACAACTCCTGCTTTTCTCTCCCTATTAGTTGCATGAAATATCTTTTTCCATCCTTTCTCTTTTAGTCTGTGTATGTCTTTGGGTTTAAAGTGAATCTCTTGTAGGCAGCATATAGATGGGTCTTGCTTTTTTATCCATTCAGTGACTCTATGTCTTTTGATTGTTGCATTCAGACCACTTACCATTATTGATGATCAATAGCTATGTACTAATTGCCATTGCAGCCTTTAGATTCTTGGTTACCAAAGGTTCGAGGTTAACTTTCTTTCAATCTAAGAGTCCAACTCAGCTCACCTAGTATGTTATTACAAACACAATCCAGAAGTTCTTTTTTTTTCCTCCTTTTTCTTCCTCCTCCATTTTTTATATATTAGGTATCATATTCTGAACCCTTTGTCTATCCCTTGATTGACTTTGGGATAGTTGATTTAATTTTACATTTGCTTAGTAATTAATTGTTCTACTTTCTTTACTATGGTTTTATTACCTCTGGTGACAGTTATTAAACCTTAGCAATACTTCCATCTATAGCAGTCCCTCCAAAATACAATCTAGAGATGGTTTGTGGGAGATAAATTCTCTCAACTTTTGCTTATCTGGAAATTGTTTAATCCCTCCATCAAATTTAAATGATAATCATCCTGAATAAAGCATTCTTGTTTTGAGGCCCTTCTGCTTCATTGCATTAAATATGTCATGCCACTCCCTTCTGGCCTGTGGGGTTTCTGCTGAGAAGTCTGATGTTAGCCTGATGGGCTTTCCTTTCCATGTGATCTTATTTCTCTCTCTGGCTGTTTTTAATAGTCTGTCCTTCTCCTTGATCTTTACCATTTTAATTATTATATGTCTTGTTGTTGTCTTCCTTTGATCCCTTGTGTTTGGGAGATCTGTGCATCTCCATAGCCTGAGAGACTATCTCCTCCCCCAGATTGGGGAAGTTTTCAGCAATTACCTCCTCAAAGACACTTTCTATCCCTTTTTCTCTCTCTTCTTCTTCAGGTACCCCTATAATATGAATATTGTTCCATTTGGATTGGTCACACAGTTCTCTCAATATTCCTTAATTCTTAGAGATCCTTATTTCTCTGTGTGCCTCAGCTTCTTTGTATTCCTCTTCCCTAATTTCTTTTTCCTTTATCGTCTCCTCCACCATATCTAATCTGCTTTTAATACCCCCCATTGTGTTCTTCAATGATTGGATCTCCATCCTAAATTTGTTCCTGTGTTCTTGAATATTTTTCTGTACCTCCATGAGCATGTTAATGATTTTTATTTTGAAATCCCTTTCAGGAAGATTCATGAGGTTGATTTCATTTTAAACTTTCTCAGATGTTGTATTTATTCATAATTTTACTTTGAACCAGGTTCCTTTGGCATTTCATATATGGCACCCTCTAGTGCCCAGAATCTCTACTCTCTGGAGCTGCTCAGCCCCTGGAGCAATGTTAGGGGTCACAAGGGAGTGGTATTAGTGCCTGGAGGAAAGAGGTGTTTCCTGCTTCCCGGCTGCTATGCCTGCCTCCACTGCCAGAACCAGTAGGCTGAGCACACAGGTATAAGCCTCTATACTTTGCTTTTGTAGCTGCTGTTGGTGGACTTCTCTCTGGCTGGCCTAATACCAGGGTTGGGTTTGCCAGTTTGCAAGCTAGGTGTGGACTTTCTGGGAAGAAGGTGCAGCAGACTGCATATCTTCGAGGGGGGGCCTTGGAGCTGCACAGCCAGCCAGGGGGCTGGAGCACCTGAAGATCATGAAATTCCCAACCTGCTGGGCATAGTTCACCCAGATAATTTTGTTTACCTGTCCTTTCTCCTGATCAGTAAGCTCTGTACAATCCCTACCCGTTCAGCAGCTCTCTTGCTGTTAAGAAGTCTCTCAGACTGCCCACCTTTCTCCTGTCCCAGAGCAGCTGGATATAGATCCCTGTTATACACAAGCTGCTGGAATCTCAGTCTCTCCAGGTATTCTGCCTGTCTTAGCTTTCCAGTCCCCCTAATCACAAGAGCACCATGTAATGTAGGTTTGTGCTCCCAGAGCAGATCTCCAAAGCTAAGTGTTCAGGAGTCCCAGGCCTCCAGTCCCTCCCCACTCCATTTCTCTTCCTCTTGCCTGTGAGACTGGGTAGGGGAAGGGCTTGTGTCCTGCTGGTCCATGGCTTTGGTACATTAAACCTCATGGAACTTTATTCTTCCCTCCAGGTGTATGCAGTCTGGTACAGCCCTCTTTCCTGTTGCTCTTTCAGGATTAGTTGTATTAATTATATTTTCATATTATATGTGGTTTTAGAAGGAAGCCTCTGTCTCACCTCTCATGCTGTCATCTTTAATCCTTCCCTAATTATTTTTATATGTAGTAAAAATTATTCTTGGAAACCTTTTGCTTCATTTAGTAAGATAATTACATTAAAACCTTAAGATATTTCCACTGAATCATTATATATAATTAACATTGTGATTTGGGAGCTAGTAAAATGTGGGCATAAGTGAAGTGTATTTAGGTGTTAAAGCCAGAAATTTAACTTAATGGCCAAGAGAGATAAAGTTATTGACAGTTACATCAACAATCAGTTTACATTTCTATTTTGCATAATTGGAATCTTACTCCCTTTACTTTCACAGGAATCACAGTGTGTAGGAGCAAGGGTTTAGATCTGAATGACAGTATTTTTGAAGTATATCTCCATGTGGAGATGGTAGTTTGAAAGTTGGAAAATGGATCTGGTCCTCAGGAGAGCAATCTATACATAATTAATGTGGTGATCAGCAAGTAGGTTCACTTATGTAGAGATCAAATGTGCTAAAACTGGACATTGGGCTGGGGTTCAATGAATCCAAAATATAAAGGTTTGAGGGAGACACTGATATTGCTAAAAAGGCAATAAATTGAGAACTTTTCTCAGATAATTTTCCTGTAAAACTTCTTTGTACTAACCAGGAAAGATGCTGTAGTTTGAGCAAGTCATATGGTGCAGGGAATCTGAAGTATAGGTGGATGGAAGAAGGATCTAACAGAAGTTGTCTGGGATTTTTCCTGTTATTTTGGACAAGTCTCATGGTTTTCATTTCCTTTATGAAGCAGGATATTTCAGACTGACACTAAGGGAAGGAAGGGACACTTCACACTAGGGACATATGTGCATCCTTCTTCCTGTGTCAGCCCCAGAAGACCATCAGTCCCTTAGCTGATTGCCAGTCGGGAACACAGGTTTTGCCCCAGTGGATTTAATAACAGTAAACAAACCATGGCACTTTCATAAGCTTGCCAAATTTACTGTTTTCTGGTGCCCCCTCTATCCCAGTTCTCAGTACCACTAAAGTAATTTCCCCAGGATAGAGTCACATGAGCAATACAACTCTCCTACAAACCTTGTTCCAAAGCCACTTGTCTGTGGGTGAGCACCCTGTCGGATATAAAATCACAAAGCTACAAAACCATTGTATAATTTGCTTTCTGAAGATGTGAAAAACACCAACACATTTAAATTGCCTTGGAGTAAGTAAGAATTCAGTCTAATTTTGTCAAAATCAAGGTCCCTTGACCTTCAAGGACTATGTAAAATTTAATGATATTGCAACTTTATAGTTTCTGTTACTGTTGGGTTTGTTCTATCATTGAAGCAATGGTAACACTGGCATCAGACAAGTAAAAATGATCTGCATCTCAGCTTTTGTCTATTAAATATGGAAACAGAGTGATTTCTTGTTATTCTTTATAAGCGTAGATTAATGTCATGCAATTAATCAGTATAACTGATTAATGTTTTTACTTAAATTTTATTTATAGAAACAGAATAGTTGACAGATGATAGACAGAGATACATATATTCAATTGTATTTCTACACAGCTCTTGAACTCAAGAGGAACACTCAATTCAAAGCGATTTCAGTCTTTGGTAAAAAATAAATAAATAAACACCTTTGAGAACTACAGTAAGGATACCTTCCTTGGGTGGTGCACCATGGCAAGCCTTTGAGCTCTGGTGCTCTCTGCCAGCCCAAATACGGGAATAGTGCACATACAGTTTACAATATTGGGAATTTGAATTATTCATCTGGGGCTTATTGATAAGGAATAAATTATTTCCCTCTCTCTTCCCTCTATTGACGCTGTGGTCTTATTTTTGTGTGTCTTTTTTGAGATGAAGTTGTCATTTGCCAAAGGTTTATAGTTAGCAAGAATCAGAATCTGTATAGGAGGGAACATTAAAGCACTAGGGAAAGCTCTCAATGGGTCAAGTGCACAGTCCCAATCTGGTTTTAAATATCTGAAGATACTGGGTAATTGGTAATATTAGCCTATTATTTTTACCAGTCAGTAGGTAGCCACGAAGGAGCAGCTAATCTGGAAAATGGACTAGACTAGAAAAAATCTCCCTTAAAATCTATTTGTCCAAATTGAGGGAGGACAGGATCATGTTTTATTCAGCCTATCCCAAAACTTTCTTCAGGGCACAGAAGCAAAGGTTACAGCTCCTCCCCCACCCCCTTTACCTGCTATCCAGGAAACAACAAAAAAGAGTGTGACTGTAGGAAATAGGATGCCGGGAAAATGCATTTATTCCTTTAACAAGCATTTATTGATCAATTATCAGGCATCAGATATCCTACAGATTGCATAAAATATCAGTCAAACATGGCTACTTACTTGAGCAAGTAGCTTGTACAGATATAAAACGCTGTCAGTAATGTCCTCTAGTCTGTGATAGAAGAAGGGTTAGATGGACACAGAAATCAATCTTGCCAGCATGGAAAGTGGGGACTCAAAAGAGCTGAATTACCCATCAGAGTGAAACATGGATTCGTGTGACAGAGACCAGTACTGACAATAGTGTAGCACATCTTTTGATCTTTATTAATAATACATGTTTCTTTTGAGTATATTTTCCCTTTTTTCATAAATGTTAAGGATTTTTAAGATAGCTTGTCTATACTAGTCCTTTAAAATATATTTCTCATGGTTTTTTCCAGTTTTACTGAGAATTGACATACATCACTAAATAAGTTTAAAGCACACAGCATGACAGCTACATGTATTGTGACCACTAAAAGGCAGATGGTTCCAGGGAAAGGAAATCTATAATCATAGAGATACTATTTCATTTTCTAAAATAAATGGTTTGAAGGTCCAGAGTATTCTGGGTCTCTGTAGAATGCAGCAAGCTAAAAAAGAAAGGAAGGAAGGAAGGATGGAAGGAAGGAAGGAAGGAAGGAAGGAAGGAAGGAAGGAAGGAAGGAAGGAAGGAGGGAAGGAAGGAAGGAAGCGGGGAGGGAGGGAGGGAGGGACAATGGAGGGAAGAAACACTGGGGGAAGGGGATAGAGTGTAGATGAAATGGAAGATGGAGTCATAGTAAATAGATTCAATTGCTGCTTTTAACATTTACTAAGCATGGGTCTCTGGCCAGGTCACATAAGTTCTCAGCAGTTATTTTTTAATTAATGCCCATCATATCTAATATATGTCAATCATATAATCTTATGATTATTTTCACTCTTTTTGTGTGATGAAAAAATATTTTTCCTCCCATAGTTAAGTAAAACCTTAAAAATCTTCGATAAAACCTCAGTTATTTGTCCCTGGTTGGAATTATCTGGGTTTTCCCTTTTCTGTAACTAGGAAGACATTAACATAAATGTGGTAAATTTAGTAGGGTTATAGGAAGTGATGGTCTATTTTATTTACTATTGCAAATAATGGCATTTATTAAATGTCTACTTTTCTTTACTTGGGAGAGCATGAGAGGAGAGCTAAGAAGTAAAGCGGGTTTGCATTAGTTAGAATTCACACAATAGGAAAACGGATCTGAATCACTAGATATAGGAACATAGCTTCTAAGCATTTAACATAGAATGTTTTAAGGAGAGGTGACATTGTAACTTATTTGATTGTATGTAACATGTTATCTTTCACAGCTATGACTCTGCCTTCTAGAACATACTTTTCACATGGGGATGGTGAGGAGTAACAATGAGAACTACCTAACAGGTTTTGTCCTGGGGTTTTCTGATTATCTTCAGTTGCAGAAGGTTCTATTTGTGGTTATCTCGATCTTGTATTTATTAACCATTTGGGGGAACACCACCATCATTCTGGTATCTCACCTGGAACCCAAACTTCAGACACCAATGTACTTTTTCCTGTCCCATCTCTCCTTCCTGGACCTCTGCTTCACCAGCAGTATTATTCCTCAACTTCTGGTCAACCTGGGGAGTTCAGACACGTCCATCAGCGACTGTGTGGTTCAGCTCTACATATCTCTTGCCCTGGGATCCACAGAGTGCATCCTCCTGGCCATGATGTCCTATGACCGCTATGCTGCTGTCTGCCATCCTTTACACTATGCCTTTCTCATGAGCCCTCAACTCTGCCACATCCTGGCACCTTTGGCATGGCTCAGTAGGGTGGCCACCACCCTTAAACAGTCCACCCTCATTCTGTGGCTGCCCTTCTGCAGTCATCACCATGTGGATCATTTCCTCTGTGAGGTCTCTGTGCTCATCAAGTTGGCCTGTGCGGACACCACTTTCAATGAGGCTGAGTTCTTTGTGGCCAATATCCTCTTCCTCTTCATGCCTGTCTCCCTCGTCCTTTTCTCTTATGGCTATATTGCCAAAGCAGTTCTGAGGATCAAGTCAGCTACTGGAAGAAAGAAAGCATTTGGGACCTGCTCCTCCCACCTAATGGTCGTCATCATCTTCATGTACCTGCAGCCAGCCAAGAGCAGATCCAAGGGCCAGGGAAAGTTTGTTTCCCTCTTCTACACCGTGGTGACCACTATACTCAACTCCCTGATATACACTCTGAGGAAGAAAGACATTAAAGGGGCACTACAGAAAGTTCTAGGGAAGATGCTGTGAATAAGCACATGATTATCAAGAAGAAATTTAAGTGATGTCATGAAGAACGTTTTGTAATGGGAACCTATTTGGTCATTTTATTCAATTTTCTTTTAATTAGTTACACAGTATTTAACATGGTGATGATATTACAGAATATGGCAAGTACTGAGTTTGTCATTACCCAATATTAACATAAACTGAATCATTTTTTCAATCTATGCTTTTCTGAAGATTATATTGTGTAAGTACTGTGTATATGATTCTCTTTATAAGATTAAGTTAAACATGAAAATATTGAAGTGATGTATTCAACTAGTCATCCTGTCCCTCATCCATTCAATCTCTCAGCCTTTGGTAGCTCCAGATGAACAAGTGGCCTCAGTCTTCATATGAATGCATTTGGCATGCATGTGCCTTGGGCAAACTTTCACGAAGCAAAAGCCTTCTCTTTCACCCCCTGCCCCATCCACTTAGAACTTGGAAGACACATGTGGAGGTGTAAAAATACCATGAGAGAAAAGCTACAGATTGCAGGAGGTGGAAAAAACAGAAGGAAGGAGCTTGGTTCTCCGCATGGTGAACCTGTGAAACAGTTTGAATTGGCACACATCTGTGGAGTTTTCTATGGCTTGAAAACATAAAATTAATAATAATTACTGCTTTTATTATGATCCTACTTTTCACATGTAAATCTATATTTGTACATATAAATCTACATTTTAAGTGTGAGAATATTTTTGTAGTTTTAAGATTAATCCACAGTATAAAATCTTATTCAAATTCTTTTTATTATTCATGCTAAAACAATTATCTTTCAATGTGGGTTCACTCTAAATGAGTTTTTGCTGTACCATTCCTGTTCTAAGCATGAGGAAATCTGCATCTTGATTGTGGTGATTTTTGTGTAAATCCATAATAATATGCCTTCTTCTTAACTCATGATAGCAAGCAAGGCTATCAGAGTCAACAAGCTTTGTGTTCAAATTTATGTCAAAATA
This sequence comes from Manis javanica, assembly GCF_040802235.1. Classification (NCBI taxonomy): domain Eukaryota; kingdom Metazoa; phylum Chordata; class Mammalia; order Pholidota; family Manidae; genus Manis; species Manis javanica. The sequence continues at coordinate 31,261,187 of NC_133169.1, read as the reverse complement.
AATAAATTAAATGAGATGCAGATGGGCATTGCATGAGAGTCTTATAGATCCAAACCCAAATTTCAAGTAATGCATAAGTAGGAATGCAGTGTGATTTGTAACTGTTCATAGCAGAAGCATACTCATGAAGGACTGGCACGCTATCTTTGGAGTATATTGTATCAATCTCCTTATCACATTTGTAATTAAATTTAGAAGAAAATTAGAAAAAGTGGCACATACCCACGGTGAACTCATTGTCATTAGGAAAGATCAACCTTAAATAACTCCATGATAATCTGGAAATAAAATGGAGACAAAGTACAAAATGGGAATTAAAGTGAGTCATGAAACAGAATACCAAGGAGCTAACTGGAGGTGTCATGAATGACACTTAATCCATGACTTCAACTGTCACTATTTGCAGGTGAAATGATATTATATATTGATAACCCTAAAAAGTCCACCAGAAAATTATTAGAACTAATTGAATTCTGCATAATTGTAGGATACAAAAATAATATGTGGAAATCTGTTGCATTCCTATATACTAACAACAGACTAGCAGAAAGAGAAATCAGAAAAACAATTCCATTTACTATTGCATCAGAAAGAATAAAATACCTAAGAATAAACCTAACCAAAGGAGTGAAAGGGGTGGAGGACCTTACTCTGAAAACTGTAAGACACTCTTGAGAGAAATTAAAAACAGAAATAAATGGAAATCCATCCCATGCTCATGGATAGAAGGAATTAATATTGTCAAAATGGCCATGCTGCCCAAAACAATTTACAGATTCAATTCAGTCCCAATCAAAATACCAATAGCATTTTTCAATGAACTAGAATGAATAATCCTAAAATATATATGGAACCACAAAAGACCCCAAATAGCCAAAGCAATCCTGAAAAAGAGAACAAAGCTAAGGGAATTATTCTCCCTGACTTCAAGATATGCTACAAAACTACAGTAATCAAAACAGTATAGCACTGGCACAAGAACAGACCCATAGATCAACAGAGCAGAATAGCGGTCCCAGATATGAACCTGCATGTATGGTCAATTAATGTACAAGGAGCCATGAGTATACAATGGGGAAAAGACAGCCTTCAATAACTAGTGCTGGGAACACTGGAGAGCTACATTCAAAAGAATGAAACTCGCTTACTGTCTAACTCCATACACAACAGTAATTTCTAAATGGATTAAGGACTTAAATGCAAGTCATGATACCATAAAACTTTTATAAGAAAACAGGCAAAAAAATCTCTTGAACATAAAGCATGAGCAGTGTTTTCCTGGACACATCTCCTCAGGCAAGTGAAACAAATTAAAAAATGAGTAAGTGGGACTACATTAAACTAAAAAACTTCTGTACAGCAAAGGACACCATCAGCAGAAGAAAAAGGCAACCTACAGTATGGGAGAATATATTTTTAAGTGATTTACCTGACATCTTTTGATGTGTTTTTTAATTTATCTGACAATATATCCAAAACATATTAAAAACTTCATACACTCAAAACCAAAAAAACAATTATCCTGATTAAAAAATTGGCAGAGGACCTGAAAAGACATTTTTTCAAAGAAGAAAGACATATGGCCAACAGGCACATAAAAAGGTGCTCTGCATCGCTAATCACCAGGTAAATGTAAAAAAAAAAAACCACTGTGAGATATCACCTCACACCAGTCAGAATGGCCACTATCCAAAAGATAAGAAATAACAAATGCTGGTGGGGGTGTGGAGAAAGGGGGACACTCCTACACTGTTTGTGGGAATGCAAATTGGTGCAGCCACTGTGGAAAACTGTGGAGATTCCTCAAAAAACCAAAATAGAAATATCATGTGACCCAGTAGTCCCACTTCTAGGAACTTAACCCAAGAAAACAAAATTCTTGATTCAAAAAAATATATATGCATCCCTATGTTTATTGCCATATTATTTACAATAACTAAGCTATGGAAGCAACATAAGTATCCATCAATAGATGAATGGATAAAGAAGATGTGGTATATACACACAATGGAATATTATTCAGTCATACAAAGAAAACAAATACTACCATTGCAACATGAATGCAGCTAGAAAGTACTATGCTCAGTGAAATAAGCCAGATGGAGACAGACAAGTACCAAATGACTTCACTCATTTGTGGAGTATAAAAACAAAGTCCTAGAAAAATAGAACCTTTCACAATCAATCCAGGAAGAAGCAAAATATGAATTAACACACTACCAGTAACAAAATTGAATTGGTAATCCAAAACTCCCAAGAAACAAAACTCCAGGACCATATGGCATCACAGCTGAATTCTAACAAACATTTAAAGAAAAGCTAATACCCATCCTTCTTAAAGTATTCCATTTAAATGTGTGTGTGTGTGTGTGTGTGTGTGTGTGTGTGTGTGTGTGTGTGTGCTGTATAAATTTATTGTATAGGACACAGGGAAGAAAATATATAATTATGCAGAGTCACAGCAAATATGGGCCTGCATTTCCATTTTGCTTAAACAGACTTATGTTGTCTCCATTTACTTCAGTAGGAAGTGCAGTTTGGGGATTAAAGGTTTAGAATTGAACACGTGTATTTTATGTGTATCTCCTTGTGAATATTGCAGTTTGAAAGTTGGATACATGGATCTGGACCTCAGGAGAGGAAGCTACACATAATTAATATAGTGATTAGCAGATTTGTTGAATTAGGGAGATAGTAAATGTGGTAAGAAGACACTAGGCTGGGGTTTGATAATCCAACATTTGAAGGTTTGAGAGACAACACTGAAATTCCCTAAAAGACAGTAAATTTAGATATTTCTTTAGATAACTTTATCATAGAGTCAACTGTTTTATCAAGAAATAATGCTTGAAATTTGAGTAAGTAATATGGTACTGAGAATCAAAAACACAGGGAAAGGTATTAGCCTGAAATAGGTGGGACTGATTTTCTGTCCCACAGCTGGAGTGATGGAGGAAGGATCCAACAGAAGCAGGTTATTTTTATTATGTTAGGTAAATCTGATGGCTCTTTCCTTCATGAAGTACAAGGTCCCATGACAATAGGCAAGGATGGAAGGAACGTGTCACACTGGGGTAACATGGACCCACTCTGCCTGGATGATCTCCAGAAGTTAGTCCCTCAGCTTATTTCCTGCTGGGGACACAGATTTTCCCAAGATGACAGTAACTGTAAACAAACCTTGGCCTTTTTGTGGAACTTCCAGTTTCCCCATTTCAGGATCTCCTGTCACAGTTCTCATTACTGCTATATAGTGTCCTCATAATTGCCTCGTTAGAAATATGAATCTTTAACAGATACCATTTAGAAACCAGTCAAGTTGTGGGTTAGTGGAGGCTAGGCATGGAGACACAAATCTATGAAAATAGAGCTGAACATGCTGCCTAAGGTGTGACAAAGTCCAGCACGTCCAAATATCTCTTGTAGTAAGTAAGAATTCGGTTTGTTTAGCCTTGAATGCACTTGTATTTTGAAGGGGTTTATAAAAGTTAATGAAGCATCAACTTTACAGTTTCTATCATTAACAATGTTGATGCTTGAGGAGATAGGAAAACTCTCTCAGGCTGGGGTTTTGACTGCCAAATGAAGGAATGGGCAATTTCTTGTTGTTCTTTGTTAAGTACAAATAGTGCCATCCAATTGTTTAGGCTAACTAACACTTTTGAATTCAATTTTCTTTTATACGAATACCATAGATGGCAATGCTACTGTTGATGGTGGTGATTTGTGAGTCATATGATTAGACAGACATAGATGTAGATATAGATGAAGATGATATGCATACAGACACTCAATTCCACATCCACACAATTCCACACCTCAGTTCAAGGTGATTTCAACGTCCCATAAAAATTACTCATGAGAAACACCACAGAGGAACCTTCATTACTTAGTGTGCCACTGCAAGCCCTTGGGTTTGGGGCACTCTGCCACCCCGGAGAGAGGCAAAGTGTAGGTGTGATTCAACCAAAATGACTGAAGGTTTGACTTACTGGGTAGCATTTCATTTAGAAAAAATAAAATGTTTTCTAGAGGACCATTCTTTCTTGACTCAGGTGACATTGTGGTCTCATGTACTAAAACCTGAGGGCCAGCAAGAATCAGAGTACGTGTGTGCAGAGGAGACTTGTGTATACACCTCACCAGGTGCTTTACTGCTCGGGTGGGCAACCTCCAGTCTGGTCTGAAAACAACTGAACAGGTACTAGAAAGTCTTGTTTTGTATTTTCACAGATAGACATTGTAGCCAGAGAGGTTCCAAGCCTCTGGGAAATATATTAGATTTCTCTTACATTGGATTTCTCCAAAGTTAGAGGACAGCATGATCTTTCCACCTCATCCAAGCTTCATACAGGTAGTTAGGGTAGTTGCTGGGTGGCAGAAGGCACAGGTGAGTCATGTTCGTACACGTAGTGGCATCTCTATCCGCAGCATCTTCATTCCATCTTCATTCTGAAGTTGTGAGTAGAAGTCTTCTCTAGCTGTGTCTGCTGAGGCCTTTGTAGAAGGGAGGACAGGAAAAGCTTAAGACAGCTTTCTCTGTTCTGACTCTACCCAGTAATCCCCCACATCTGCCATCTACTTCCCTCTCTCCCGTTGATTCCAGGATGAGTAAAACTGCAGGAGCCATGTGCTGGGGCTCCTTAAGCAGTGATATGGTCCCCGCACTCATTCTGAGATAGCCCTCCTTCCTGAGCACAGCATTTCATGGAGCGGGATGGTGGGTGGGAGGCATTTGGTGCTTTACAGTTTTAGACTCTTGCGTATGCCAACACAGTTAAGTGGTCAAATTCTTCACTCCAACTTTTGTTTCCAAGCATTGTTGCCTTAATTGGCTGCTCCAGCATACCCAGTTCTGTTCTCTTTACTATCTCAGTTGTTCTGACCATAGCCACTTCTTTTTTCCCCAAAATCCACTATCCAGAAAGATCCAAGAAAGTGTCTGACTGTGGAAAATACAGCTGAAAAATGCACTCATTTCTTCATCAAGCAGTTATTGATCAACTATTTTGCATTGAGCATCATAACAGTGATATAAAATATCAGTAAAACATGGGAAGCAGCTTATGTCTTGGTAGAAATATGCAGGTGTAAAACAGGCCAGTTGTGTCTTACCATTTTTGTGATAGAAGTAGGTTTAGGGTATAGGATGGACACAAAAGAAATCAGCTAGCATGTGGGGCATGGTGTGAGAGGTTGAATGTCCCCTGGAGTCAAAGAGAGTTTTGTATGTTAGTGACCAGTGCTGAGTTGAGGAAAGTGTGTTGCTGATTTCCAAGAGGGTGAGGGTTGCAGAAGAATAGCCTTATCATAGGAGCAGAAAAAGAAAAGGTACAGCTGTGAAAGGGCAATTAGGAGACTGCCAACTGCTCAGCATGGTGGGCTGACAAGTCAGTTGTGGGGATGGAGACAGATGTCTTGAGGGCACGAGGACAGCACAGAGAGGGCCTTGAATGTTTTGTGTGTAATGTTCACCACCACCTGCTTTGTGGCTGGGACTTATTATGAATGTGATTTACAGGCAAAGATCATAACATTCTCTCCCTCATTCCTCTAGTCCTATGAATGTTTATCATTTACTTTATCGTCTTTCATTATTTTTATACCTTGCTCTACACAGTCAGATGAGATATTTTTAAAGAGCCTTATTCAAAATCACCAATATTTCTAGTTTCTTAGCCTAGACTTCAAAGTCCTTCACAATCTAAATTAGAGAGTTCTTTCCATTCTTTACTATTTCTTCCTCCACACACACACAGAGTAACTGATCGCTATTTTAGAAAAACACAAGGAGAAACCCCATTTTAATATTTCCACATGATTTGGCCCTACTTAAAACTTTTTCTTCTCCATCATTGATTAATGTCTTTGTTGAAAATCTCAGATTAGTTTCTGCCTGCTTCTATAAATTTGGCTGTGACATTTACCTTCTTTGAATTTGTATTAATACCTATATTTTTCCAGTTTTATTCAATGCCATTTCATTGCCTGTACAGCAAAGCTAAGAACTTTATTTAACTTACTGATTTCTACAATTTAGCTCCAAATACATTTAACACTTACTTTTTGCATATTCTTATGAAGAGAATTGAATTATCCACACACTCTATCAGTGTTCATGAACAGTCTTAAATTTTCACCACTCACATAAGCCTTTTTAATTCAAGTTTATAATTTCTTCTGTGATTTTGCCATGCTGATCACTAAGCATTTTAATAGATCTACCTAAGGAGTTTTAAGAGATCTATCTAACAGCTCTTTCCAACAAATTTTATATTCATAAGAATAAAATAATACATCTTTAACTTTTTATTAATAACACATATTCTTTTGAGTAGATTTTTCTTTTTGTCTTGAATTTAAGGAATTTTAGTTCCTTTGTCTAAATAATGTTCTTTCAAAATATACTTTTAGAAGTAATTTTCATTCTTTGGCATTTCCATCATTAAGTGAACTTGCATGAAACTTGAAATTACAGCATATAATTTGTTTGCTGAGATGCACCTTTTTATTTCTTTCTAGTTGTTAGTAATGTTTTCCAACTTGTAAAAAGTGATCTATCCCCTCCCATCTCAATTTTCCCATATTTAAATGCTTTATTTTCATTAGTTTCCTACATAAAGGGTTCCCTTGTCTCCATATTTCAAAATATTATTTTTCTCATTTGTTATTTTGAAAAACCTATTTGAAAATTGTTTCCTTTGTTCAGCCTTGGAACATATTTTATAAATTTATTTCTAAATATAAATTATTAATTATCTAACTACTCAATTTTTTTGGCTCCATAGATAGACTACTATATCCGTGCTTGCTTAACTTTCTCTGTTGATGTAGTGTACAGAGCTGAGAGAATAAGCATGTTTGTATGTGGGGGTAGGATGTGAAGTTGCCCATCCCTATCTAGTCTGTGATGAGACCTGAATATTGTATTTTGTATGCAGATTTTAGTTGACAATTGAAACCATGGAGATGCTGTTAACTTTTTTATCTTGAGAGGCACTTTATTTCAGTAGTAGATAATTGCAAGATATCTTGATATGTATGGGGTATATCCATGTAAATTAATTAAAAATCAGTCCCCAGACGACCCCAACGTTTAAAGCGCTCATGATTTTCGGAGAGTCGTTGTACTTGACTGATGTCCTGGGTCAGCAACACATTCGCGGTGAGAAGTGAACAGGCTGGACTAGTGAGCCTCACCATCCTTTGAGCTAGTGACTCGCGACCAACTGTTTCAAGTGTCCCTGTTCCCATTCTTCTCGTAGCAGCGGCAGGTCCCTCTGGAAGGATGGAGAGGGCCAATGGGAGTGCTCTGACGGGCTTCATCCTCCTGGGCTTCTCGGAGCACCCTGGCTTGGAGTCTGCGCTCTTTGTGTTCGTCCTTTTCTTCTACCTCCTGATGCTCGTGGGGAACTTCACCATCATCATTGTCTCCTACCTGGACCCCCACCTCCACACCCCTATGTACTTTTTTCTCAGCAACCTCTCCCTGCTGGACCTCTGCTTCACCAGTAGCATTGCACCTCAGACCCTAGTTAACCTGCGAGGACCAGAGAAGACCATCACTTACAGCGGCTGTGTGGTACAGCTTTACATTTGCCTGGCACTGGGCTCCACCGAGTGCATCCTCCTGGCTATGATGGCCTTGGATCGCTACGTGGCTGTCTGCAGACCCCTGCACTACGTGGCCACCATGAACCCACAGCTTTGCGAGCAGCTGGCATCCATCTCCTGGCTCAGTGGTTGGGCCAACTCCCTGATCCATGCCACCCTCGCCTTGCAGCTGCCTCTCTGTGGAGAGCACAGGCTGGATCATTTTATTTGTGAAGTGCCAGCTCTCCTCAAGCTGGCCTGTGTGGACACCACTGTCAATGAGTTGGTGCTTTTTTTTGTTAATATCCTGTTCCTGCTAATCCCCCCGGCATTCATCCTTATCTCCTATGGCTTTATAACGCAAGCTGTGCTGAAGACCAAGTCAGTGGAGGCGAGGCGCAAGGCCTTCAGCACCTGCTCCTCCCACCTCACGGTGGTGATCATTTTCTACGGCACCTTGATCTACATGTACCTGCAACCGAGCTATGCCCAGGAACAAGGCAAGTTCGTCTCCCTCTTCTACACCATGGTGACTCCCACTTTAAATCCAATCATCTACACTTTCAGGAACAAGGACGTGAAAGAGGCTCTGAAGAAACTTCTCTCAGGAAGACTGTGCTCCCGACAGACATCGTTTGCAAGAAACTGATCATGAGTCATGCAGTTACTAAGCTTCTCTTTAGCCAAAACCACCGTTCTCAGTTTCACGCCAGTTAAATCACTCTTCACTTACATTTTCTAACAAGGGAGCATCTCCTTTTCTTACATGTACGTGAGGAAAGTGTATGTGTTTACTTAAGCTGGGAGCACAAGCCAAGGGGAAGAGAGCCATCTATGACATTGATACCCTCACCATGAAGTCCATATTTCACTTCTGACATTTATTCCCAGGAATTCAAAAAAGTCACTATTTATCAACTGCTTGTCTAGGTCACAAAGCCATTTTATGCATTTTTCAATTTTAGTGAATTGTTTAGTTCTCTGCCAAACATCCTAAATGCACCTTGTAATTTCCACCCATTAAAGTTGCTGGAAAATAAGCATCTTATATATGTACTTCCCCAACCATGGCAGATAAAATATCTTATCATACTCCTAATTCATTGTCTATGAGCATAGCATATTAACTGTTCTTTGCCATAAGCCATTTCCCATTGAAAAATACCTTTCCTTTCAAGAAGGAATAGGAGAAACAAAATATACTAAAACATTATTTTCTTTTGTACCCAAAAATATGCTATCTATTCTTTGCATCCTCAGCTAGATTTCATTTCAGAAATAAACAGCTGTGTCTTCTCATGAGAGGACATTGTATTTGACATGGTTTGAAAACAGTATTGAAAAAAATATCACTATTTTCACAATGACTCATTTTACTGACATTATATTAAATCCGAACATTCACATTTTTTCATATAGTTACTTTTACTTTTATTATTGCAGCTTCAAAATGGAAATCAATACTGGGAAACCAGTCCTTTCCAAAAAGCCTGATCAGTTTTGTCCCTCTCTGTTCTTTGGATCAGTTTCACATGCCCATTACCAAGGTTGGGTCTTTCTACAAAAGTCTGAACTTTTAGTCTGTTGGGAGAAAAGGACAATTAATGCCAATGTGGTGCTTACTTTCTTTTCCTTTATTACACTAACTATACTTTGGTTTCTCTGGAGAACACCTTCTGAGCTCTCTCACCTTCCAGAGCACATCAATTTTAGCCCACACCTGGACTAAAAGACTCTTCTGTGAACTTGAGTCTGAGAGGAGAATGATGAAAGGGCAGACGGTGCCATGACTTATACCAACGACTGACCTGAACTCTCACATTTTTGTTCCTCGGTGTTGCTCCTTCCTGCATATTCTAAGGCCTGCAGTCTGATGGGAACCCCACATTTGCTCTTTATTTCTCTTGATTTAGCTAAGGCCATTTTCTGTTTGCAAACATCTGAGGATTTATTCTGCCAGCGGGTACAGATATCGTGGTAAATATTTAAAATAATCAGAAAGTGGAATTACTTCTTTGACTCTGCAGACCTTAGAGGGGATGGTTATGATAAGAGCTGTAATGGGAGATTTGCATCAGGAGGCACGAAAGCTCAAATGCAGATCTCATTCTCAAACACTGCTTTCCATGGCTTAGTGCATCTCCTTTAGTGTCTGTAGCTCACTGCCTGCATGTGAGACACAAGCCTTTCAAAAGATACAGTGACTCAACAACTTTGTTCTAAACTCTTTTATACATTAGATCCATAAGAACATATGCATATTAAAAAACATAATTATTCCCTTAATTACTTTACTTAAGAGTGATAAGAAGTCAATGTGTCCTAGTCAAATATTATTGAACACTTCTTAGTAAATTAAGAAAACATGATATTTGAGATGAGCTGGATCATGGTTGGTGTGATTTTTGTACATTGTAACTTCACAGACCTCACCGTGTATGTAGAGTGTGAAACTGTAGCCTGCAATAAGTAATTCTGTGTGTGTGTGTGCGTGTGTGTACATGCATGTGTTGTTGTAGCTGGAAAGGAAGAGAGTGAATATGGAAATATAATAATAAATACCACAAAACAGATTGCATTAGACTGATGATTAATTCATTTTTTGTGCCTAGTATGTGCCTTATAAAGAATGCAATGAGTTGTCAATGCTCTTCTGCTGTCCCATTTTCACAAAGTGCTTAAAGAAAAACAAAAGTCAACCTATAGTCCTATGTCTAGTGAAATATACTTCAAGAATGAAAGCAAAACCAAGACATTCTCAGTTGAAGAAAAACTGAGAACTTTTTTATTAGCGGACCTACTCTAACAGAATGGCTAAAGGAAATTTTGTAAACAGGAAATATGTAATTAAAGAAGGAATCTAGGAACATCAGGGAGATAAAAATAACATTGGGATGATTAAACTTGTGGATAAATACAATAGATGCTCCTTCTCTTAAATTTTTTGAATTATGTCTAATGGTTAAGACAAACATTAAACATGTTGATGTTAATATTTGTACAGAAATATATAGAGAAGTAGTCCTTAAAACAGTTATATTACAAATAGGGGATTGTAAAGTGTAATAGAGGGAAAAGCATTTCTACCCTTCACACATGAAATGGTGAAACCAGTAAACTGTGATACATTGCTTATTTGTAATGTGATACCAAAAGAAAAAACTAAGACATTATATGAAAAAAAAAGCATATGCTGAAAGACACTACTGAAAACTGAGTGGAATTCAGAAAGAGATCCGAGTAACCCAGAAGGATGCAGGAAAACAGAAATGAGTAATGGAAAACATGAAATAAATAATAAAGTGGCAGACAGCCCTAATATATTAAGAATATATTAAATGGCCTAAATATACCCATTAAAGGCAGAGATTGGTGGAATGTTTTAAATGATCTAAGTAGATGGTATCTATAAGAAACTCACTTTATATATAATGATGTAGGTAGGGTGAAAGAAAAAGAATGAAAAGTACATACAATGGCAACATTAATAAAAAAGAAAATAGCACAGGTGCTATTAATATCCTTTAAATAGATTCAGAACAAATAAATTTACCAGGAAGAGAATATTGTATACAATAAAAGGGTAAATACAGTAAGAAGTCTAAGCAGTTCTAAATGTCTGCCCTGAACGACATAACTGTAACATAAGTGAACCGAAGGAGCGAGCTAAACAGAGAAATAGACAAACCCATGATATTAGTCAGTGACTTAACAACCCTCTCTCAGCTCCTGCAAGAATAACTTGATAGGAAATTAGCCAGGGTACAGTAGCTCAACAATACCATCACCCAGATAACAGGAAAGCCCTGAGTTCACCTCCTCCAAAGGACACATTGAACCTATAGCTACATGTGGAACAATTCCTCTGGCAAAAGACCTCAAAAACAGCTGGACAATTCCTACACATTGGGCAGATGAGAAAAATAAAACATATCAAATTGAGCAGGAAAGGCTGAGACCCAAGCCTGGTGTAAACCCCACCCCCAGGGTGGTGATTCGAGATCAGGAGGTAACATAAAACCTGGAGCTTCTCCCTGAGAGTAAATGGTTCATCCCCACCTTGGGTACCCCAACTGTTAATCCCTGCAACTGAGACATGAGCCCCAAATGTCAGTTTTGAGAAGTGACACAGCTGGCCTCCATGAATCCTGCAGTCACAGCAAACTGAGCTTAAAGGGCTCTTGCACAGATTCACACAGGAGCCCAGACTTTCTGTGCAAGAGGCTTATTTGCATGCCCTAAAGTGTTGGCGTGAGGGGCAAGCATTTAATTTGGCACACATCTGGAGGTCAGCTGAGGTACCTGCCTAGACAAGCCAACACGCTCCCTCTCTGTGCTATCCATCTACCTCACTCCAGTGGTGCATGCTGTTTTATTTGAATTTCCTTGCTTTTTTTTTCCTGTTCTAGGCAAGTCCATCTTTGCAGTCCCCATTGGCCATGCTATAGTGATCTGGCATCTCCCAGAGGGGAGCTTTTGCACAAGGCCAGTGCCCAGTATTCATGATTGATGCCATGGCTTTTGTGACCAACACCCTGAGGGTACCCCTTGATCTCAGTTATCAGCTACAGAGGACAGCAGGACTTGCATTCCTGGGTCTCATAGGACTGTAGAAATCAACCAGAGGGAGAGTTCTTGGCCAGCTACCACTCCCAGAGCACTACAGAAACAACAGACTTGAAACACGGCCCCAGTCTTTTTGTGCAAAAGGTCCCTTTACTTGTACTGGAGCCCTGGCCTCAGGGAGAGGCTCTGTCTTGCACACACAGAGGATCAGTGAAGGCACGTAGGGAGTGGAGGCCACTGGATGCCATCTTCACACTCTCCTTCTGCCCTGCTCCCTGCTCCTGTACACATCTATCAAAAGGAGCTTATGCCCTCATCTGGTGTCCTTGCTAAATGTGGATGTAATGCCAGTAAAACCCCTGATTATCTGGCCCTGGTGACCAGTGGGGTTTATGTTCCTGGGTCCCACATGACTCTAACAAACAGAGACTGTCATCAGGAGACTATCACCCCAGATAATATTATTCAGTCATGAAAAAGGAAACCTTGTTATTCACAACAACTTAGATAGTCCCAGGGGACATTATGCTAAGTAAATAAATCAGAGAGAGAAAGACAAATACTGTATGATCTCACTTATATTTGAAATTTAAACAAAGAAATAAATCTGATCTCATGGATACAGAGAACAGATTGGTGTTTACCAGAGGCAGGTGATGTGTGGAGATGACTAAAATAGTTGAAGGGTGTTCAAAACTAAAACTCCCAGTTGTAAAATAAGTAAGTCATTGGGGTTATAGTTAATACTGTATTATATATTTGAATGTTGCTAAGAGACTATATCTTAAGTTTTCATTAAAAGAAAAAAAAATTGTAACTATGTATGGTGATGGCTGTTAACTAGAGGTATTTTAGTGATCATTTTGAAGCACATAATAAATTTTGAATTATGATGTTGTACACCTGAAATGAATATAATGTTATACATCAAATATCTCTAATAAAAAGAGGACTAAATAATACAATTAACCAGCAGGATCTAACTAACATGTAGAATACTCTACTCAAATATAGTAGAATGCACAATTTCCTCAAGTCCTCAGGGAACACACACTAGGACAGGCCATGGCCTGGGCCATGAAACGGATCCTGGTAAACCTGAAACAACTGAACCCATATAAGCTGTGTTCTCTGATCTCAATGGAATCAGTGTAGAAATCATTTGTACACAGATAACAAAAATATCCCTAAATACTCCAGAACTAAAATCACCATGCCAAAATGTGAGGGTTACAGCAAAAGCAGTTCTGAGAAAGCAATTTTTAACCCTAAATGATTATAATATAAATTAGAAAAATTCACAAATAAATAATCCAAGTTCCAAACTCAAGAAATTACAAAAGTGAGCAAAATACACTCAAAGCATGAGTAGGTAGGAACAATAGAGATAAAACTATGTCAGTGAAACAGAGAAACAATGGAGAAGATCAGTGTAAGAAACAGGAAGGTCTTTCAACATCAATGAAATGACAAAATCTAGCAAGAATGGCAAAGACAAAATGAGAGAAGTTACAAATAACTAATAGCAAAAATGAAACAGAGGATATCACAAGTGTTCTAGATATCAATAGATAATAAATATTAAGAACACATACCTGCAGTTGATCATACATTTGACAATTCAGATGAAGTGGACTAATTACCAAAAATGCAAGCAGACACAACTAGGCCAATGGAAATAGATAATTTGATAGCCCCATAACTATAGAGGACACTGAATTAATCATTACAAAACTTCTAAAAAAGAAATGTCCATGTCCAGATATTACTGTAGATTTCTACAAACATTCAAAGCATTAAGAATTTGCAAATATTTTCCAGAGAATGGAGTAGATGTAAATACTTCACAAATCATTTAAAGAAGTCAGTTTAATCACTATGAAAACCAAAAGCAGTACAAAATAAGCTAGAGACCTAAATCTCTAACAAATGTATATATAAAAATCCTTAACAAAACATCAGAAAATATAAGCAAAATATAAAATGAATTACACATCATTGTTAAGTGAGGTTCGTTCCAGGGATGCAATGTGGATTCCATATTCAAAAATCATCTACTGATAGACATTTACATTGCTTCCACATCTTGCCTATTGCAAATAGTGTGGCAATAAACATAGAGGTGCATGTATCTTTTCAAATCAGGGATTTTTGTTTTATTCACATAAATTCCTAGAAATGGAATTATTGGGTCATATGGTATTTCTATTTTTAGTTTTTTGAAGAGCCTCCATACTGCTTTCCAATTTACGTTCCTACCAACAGTGTAGTAGGGTTCCCTTTTCTCCACATCTTCACAGCACTTAGCATTTATTGTTATTTGGATAGTGACCTTTCTGACTGGTGTGAGGTGATATCTCATTGTGATTTTGACTTGCATTTCTCTGATGATTAGTAATGTGGAGCATCTTTTCATGTGCCTGTTGGCTATCTGCTTTTCATTTTTGGTAAAATGTCTACTCAGGTCCTCTGCCCATTTTTTAATTGGGTTATTTGATTATTTGTGCTGTTGAGGTGTATAAGCTCCTTCTATATTTTGGATATTAACCTTATCAGATAACACTTTTATAATTATCGGATACTGTAGGGTTTTTTTTCATTGATAGTATCCTTTGATGTGCATAAGTTGTTAGTTTGATGTGGTCCCACTTATTTATTTTTGTTTTGTTTCCCTTTCCTGGGGAGATGGGTCCAAAAACCATTGCTCATGCTTATTTTTGAGACTTCACCCTGTTTTCCTCTAAGAGTTTTGTAGAATCATGTCTTATATTTAGCTATTTAATCCATTTCTAGTTGACTTTTGTAAATGGAGTTAGAAAGTAATCTAGTTTCATTCTGTTTCATGTGTTTTCCAGTTTTTCCAACACCATTTATTTAAGAGACTGTCTTTTCCCCATTATATACTCATGGCTCCTTTGTCACATATTAATTGACCATACATTTCTGGGTTTATATCTGGGCTCTCTGTCCTGTTCCATTGATCTATATGGGTCTCTTGTTGTACCAGTACCACACTGTTTTGATTCAAGTAGCTTTGTATATAGCTTAAAGTCAAGTAGGGTAATATCCCTAGATTTGTATTTCTTTTTCAAGATTGCTTTGGGCTCAGGGACTCTTGTGGTTCCATATGAATTTTAGGATTATTTATCTAACTCATTAAAAATGCCAGTGGTACTTTGATAGGGATTGCATTGAATCTGTAAATTGCTTTGGGTAGGATGGCCATTTTGACAATATAAATTCTTCCAATGTAAATTATTCCATGAGCATGGAATAGATATCCACTTATTTGTGTCTTCAGTTTCTTTCATCAGTGTCTTAGTTTTCAGAGTACACATCCTTCACCTTCTTTATTAGGTTTATTCTTAGGTATTTTATTCTTTTTGATGCAATAGTAAATGGAATTGTTTTCCTGATTTCTCCGTGTACTAGCTTGCTGTTAGTATATAAGAATGCAACAGATTTTTGTATATTGATTGTGTATTCTGAAAATTTGATGAATTCACTTATTGGTTCTGTCAGGTTTTTGATGGAGTTTTTAGGGTTTAGCATCATGTCATCTGCAAATGGTGAGTTTTACTTCTTCCTTACAAATTTGGACACATTTTATTTCTTTGTGTAGTCTGATTGCTGTAGCTAGGACCTCCTGTACTATAATGAATAAAAGTGGTGAGAGTGGGCATCCTTGTCTTGTTCCTAATCTTAAGCTTCCAGCTTTTCATCATTGAGTATGATGTCAGCTGTGGTTTTGTCATATTTCCTTTATTGTGTTGAGGTATGTCCCTTTATATTCAGATTGTTGAGTTTTTATCATGAATGGATGTTGAATTTTGTCAAATGCTTTCTCAGCATTTATTGGTATATTCATACAGCTTTAATCTTTTCTTTTTTTAAAGTGGTATATCACACCAATTAACTTACAAATACTGTACAGTCCTTGCATCCCTGGAATAAATTGCAATTGGTCATGAAAGATCATTTTGATGTTTTTTGAATTTTGTTTGTTAATATTTTGTTGAGGATTTTTGCATTTATGTTTGTCAGGAATACTGGCCTAAATTTTTTTTGTAGTGTCTGTTTTTTGGTATTAGAGTGATGCTGGCTTCTTAGAATAAGTTTGGATGTGTACTTCCTTTTCATTATTTTGGAATACCTTAAGAACAGTGGGTATTAGCTCTTTTCTTAATGTTTGGTAGAATTCAGCTGTGAAGCCATCTGGTTCTGGCCTTTTGTATGTTGGGAGGTTTTTTATTACCAATTCAATTTTGTTATAATCAGTCTGTTAAGATTTTCTGTTTCTTTCTAGGTCAGTCTTGGAAAGTTATTCTTTTCTAGGAATTTTTCAGTTTCTCCTAGGTTGTCCAATTTATTGGTGCATAATTTTTCACAGAATTCTTTAATAATTCTTCATATATCTCTTTTATCTGTTATAACTTCTCCCTTTTCATTTCTTATTTTGTTTTTGCCATCCCTCTTTTTTTCTTGACATGTTTGTCTAAGAGTTTGTCTATTTTGTTCTTCTTCTCAAAGAACCAGCTACTGGTTTCATAGATTTTTTTTCCTGTTTTATAATTCTTTATTTTATTTTATTTTATTTTATTTTATTTTATTTTGATCTTCATTATGTTCCTCCCTGTACTAATTTTGGTTTTTGTTTATTCTTCTATTTCTGATTTCTTCAGTTGTGAGTTTAGACTGTTTATCTGGGATTGTTATTGTTTCTTGAGGCAGGCCTGTATTTCTATGTACTTTCCTCTCAGAAACACTTTTGCAGCATCCCACATATATTGAACTATTTTATTTTTGTTTTCACTTTTCTCCATGTATTGCTTGATTCCTTATTTGACTTGTTCATTGGTCCACTGATTATTTAGAAGCTTGTTGTTTAGTCTCCATGTGGGGTTTTTTTGTTTGTTTTCTTCACGCAGTTGATTTCCACTTTCATACCATTGTGATCTGAATGGATACTTGATACAAAATGGTTTTCAATTTTTTAGACTTTTTGTGTCCTAATACATGATCTATTCTGGAGAAAGTTCTATGTACATTTGAGAAAAATGTGCATTCTGCTGCTTTGGGGTGGAACATTCTGTATACATCTATGAGGTTCATGTGGTCTAACATGTCATGAAATGCCTGTTTCCTTATTTATTTTCTGTGGATGATCTGTCCATTGATGTAAGTGGAATGTTAAAGTTCAGTAATATGAAAAAGAAAAAGTCCAGTAATATGATGTGTTGCTATTTCCACCTTTAGGTCTGATAGTATTTGTTTTATATATTCAGGTGCTCCTATGTTGGGTGCATAGATATTTGCAATCATTATACTCTTGTTGGACTGACCCCTTTATCATTATGTAATGTACTTCTTGTCTCTTGTTACTTTCTGTTTGGAAGTCTATGTTGTCTGATATAAGCACTGCTACTCTTGCTTTTTTCTCCCTTTTATTTTCAAGGAATATGTTTTTCCATCACTTCACTTTCAGTCTATATATGTCTTTGGGTCTGAAATGAGTTTCTTGTAGACAGCATATAATGGGCTTGTTTTTTTACACATTCTTCAACCCTATGCCTTTTGACTGGTGCATTTAGTCCACTTACATTTAAGGTAATTATTGATAGATGTGTACTTATTGCAACTTTATGAATTGATTTCTGGTTGTTTTGCAGTTTCTTTCTGCTCCTTTCTTCCTCTCTTGTACTTTTTAAATTTGTTTTGCTCAAAATAAGTTTCAAAAGATACAATAACACAGAAATGATATAGCATGCAATAATATATTAAAGGAAGTAATGTCTATTACAAAGTGTTAAGGTAAATAAGCAGATAAATGGAAAATGAAAGTAAGAATAAAAACTTCAGCAGACCAAATAGGCAACATCTGAGCTGCACCAGCTGGTGAGCCCCTGATAACAGCCACCCTGGTGCTTTCGTGGGACAGTGATCCAGGGCAGTGCATCCACTCCACAGGCAAGGCTTCAGGGCATTGCCCCAGAGTTCCTGCTTTACACTCTTGCACAAACAACTTATAAGCTCATTTATTATGATTTCATGCAACCTTGTGAAATAATTGACTGTTTCAATGTTCCCAGAACTTGCCAGGATCTGAGTACATTTTTCAAGAGCCAAACTCTCTTAGCAGTCTGTCCAACATCTGTTTATTAGCAAAGCTTGTCCCAATACAAACCTAAGCAATCTTTCTTTTCCCTACATTCAGCCCCAATATTTGCTAAGTATATGAGATAGGAGTATATACAGATTTCCATGTTCACAATCCTTATATTCCCATTACAGCAAGTATATAAGACATAGGGGGCAATCAATATTATAGTTATTAGAGCAAAACACATTAGTAAAGCAGTTCACCATGTGGAAGGCAATGAGGATAACCAAGCAGTAAAGGGGTCAATTGATAGAGTCAATTTCATGTATTTGCTTGGGTAGGCAGGATATAGCTGGAAACAGCACACAACTCTTGAGTGATGAAACTAAAGTACAGTTGTGAAACCCTTGCTGTTTTATATGAGGGGTGGGGCTATCATTGATTGCAAAATAGAAAGAACTTCTCATGTTAATCCATTCCAAACATAAGTAGACCATGGGGAAGTAGTTCTGTTAACAGTTTCTCTAATATGTTTAAAACATGAGCTTTTGTTTGATCATAGTTCTCCCACCTCTCCACAATGTCATCACATACCAATTATAATAACAAATTCCACCCCATGAAGTTCACAATTCAAACATGCAAAGGTAGTCCTTGCGATGTGGTGGAAGGAAATTCCAAGCAGATCTAGCAATCAGTCCAATTGGCATGTGTAGACACATCATTAGCCCTTTGCAGAAATAGGTTAGAAGATTCAGTTGACAAATTCCAGCACAAGAAAAACATTGAAAGACCTTTTCATGATAGGAACGTTGAAATAAAGGGACATAAGGCCATTTTTCTTCTCCTGGGGTCATGATTAAAAAGCTATATCATTGCCTTGTGAGTGATATCTACAGGTATGGAGGGGGGAGTTAGGATGGGTCACCCAAATTTTAGCCCTCAGGGTCAATGAATCAGCAGACTAAAATCCATTTTCTCCCCTAGTAGTTACCACTGGGTTCACCATGGAAATAGGGAAGGATTAGTAGCTGGGAAAAATGATACCCCTTTTGAAAAGGAAATTGACTATTCCTAATTCTGTAGGACTTTAATTTCTCCTTGATAATCACTATCAATTATCCATCCTAGCACATAAACCCTTTTTGAGGGTAGGCCACTGCAGAGGGCAATAAGTCCAAAATAATCAGGGGGCATTTTATGCCAATACCAGTAGCAAAAACTTCAATAGTTGACACCTGAATTCATTCCTCTTGGAGTGAATATAAATCAAGACCAGCCACTCCAGGGCTATCCCTAAATGGCTTCATAGTTCTTTTGATACATTCCCAATAGGCAATAGTAGAGGGCTTAACTTGTTGAGTATTTATTTGTAAATATGGAGTTACCATCTGCATTAGGGGTGTCTCAGTGTTACCAAAGTGATTACTTAGAATCAATAAAGCATCATATAAATGATCTTTCCATTTTTGACATGATTGATTCCTGACTGACACAATTATTTCTTTAATAGGCCGTTCATTCTTTCAATAAGACTGTTGGCCTCTGGGCACTATGGGATATGAAAGACCCAATGAATGTTATGTTGTTTAGCATATTCTTGTATTGATTTTCCTTTAAAATGAGAACGATTGTCACTTTGCATTTCTAGGGGTACCCTGTAATATAGATCTATTATTTCTAATGTCTTTATAATGTTCTGCTCTGTGGCTTTCCCAAAGGGAATCACAATTAAATATCCAGAATAGGTGTTGACAGCAGACCATAAATATTGATGTCCTTTATAACATAACAGAGTACCAATATCATCCATTTGCTAAATTTGTCCAGGCTATTTTCCCCTTTCTATTTGTCCTTTAATTACCTGGGGTAAGGGTTGTGGCTTCAGGTGGTGGCAAACAGGGCATTGAGATATGATATCTTCAATTGTACACAAGATCAAAGCTGTCTCTCTATCAATAGCCCACCTGTAAGTTGCTTTTTCTTCCAAATGTCCACATTTTTGATGGGCCCATATTGCCAAACTTTGAAGTTCCTCTTCACCTGCAGTCACATGGGTGTATGTCTCCATGCCTGCTCATCAGTAGGAGAGTTATACCATCGCTCAAGGTGGCAGTTTGTTACCTGCGTCATATGAAACAGTGACATGAGTCCTTTGAACCACTGAACACCAAGAAGCCTTACATTCTGAGCCAGCCCTTGAGTTTTTGAGGAACTTACTTCCCATCCTTTAGCTTTCATGTTGAATACATGTTTCTAAAGCCTTGTGTACTTGTGATTCTGTGTGGCCCTGAAGCAAAATATCATCTATGTAATGGGCTAACTGTGCACTGGAAGCCAGCAGGAGTGAATCTAAGTGTTCTGCCATGTTCTGGTGGCAAACTGTGGGACCATGGATATATCCTCGTGTCAAGCAAGTGAAAGTAAATTGTCTACCTTTCCAACTGAAGGCAAGTTGTTCCCAGGTTTCCTTACTTATAGGACTGGTGAATAAGGCATTTGCTAAATCTATTACAGCATACCAAATTCCAGGATGCACCTAAATCCTTTCTATTAAAGTTACAGTGTCAGGCATGGCAGCAGTGTGGAGTGGAGTTATTTTATTTAGAGATCTATAATCTATCATCATTCTCCAAGATCCATCACCACTTTTACAGGTCATTCAGGATTCTTCCACTTAGTAGTATCTACAAGGTCAGCAATCATGTTAGAAATCTCAGTTTGCCCTCCAGGTATCCTATATTGTTTTAAATTTATCACAGAAGTAGCGGGAATGTCAACAGGGTTCATTAGCAATTTTCCTACCAAAATAGGGTAAGCATATTTTGGCAATTTTGCTCCAAACTGATCATTTCATTTTCTAAAGTAAGAGTCATTCCTGTTAATATATAAATACCAAAAATAAATTCTCTAGTAGGAAATATAATGACAGTACACCTTTTTATTAAGGCAATTGACCTATCTTCATCATTACTTGGGTTTGAGTAGCTTGAATTTGCCTCCTAATCCAGTTATTATTACTTTTTCTCCTTTAAACCATTTAAGATTCCTGTAGATTAATGAGGCTTCCACCCCTGTACCTGTTAAAGCCCTCATTAGTAATTTAGATCCATTTTGCCAATATATAACAACTTTTATATGGACCTCATATTACATCAGGCCCAAGAGGTAACAGGGACTTTTCCTATTTGCCACTCAAATAGAGAACTGTCAGAATCAAATCCTTTAGTGGGTGGCTGAGGGCCACACCTCAGCAGGGTCAAGGCTAACAAGGTTTGATTCCAGTGGAAATGTGGGTGGAGTCATCAGCCCTTTGGGAAATAGAGAGCAATGAGCATTTTTGTTATTGCTTTATGAACACCTGGCCCTTTTTATGCATATCCCACAGCTCCTTAGCAGAGACCCCATCAGTTTGTTCTCTAGGAAATCCACTTCAAAGGAGTTGTAAAAACATTTCATCTTGAGACACCTGAGTCGTTGCTTCTGACTTTCTCCTGGTGGGGGTTTCCTGAGCAGACCTAAGCGATCTTCCTTTCACTGCAGCTGGGGATGGTTTCCTTAAGTGTTATGGATTCATTTAAAAAACATTTTTGTTTCTACTATAGGCTTTAGGTTTGTGGTTATTCTAGGGATTATAGTTTCCTAAATATATGAATTTATGTTAAGTTGATGGTCAATCTAGTTCAAGCACAATGGGAAAGTACCTCGTTTTTATTCATCTTCCTCCTCTTCACTTTAGTTATAAGATGTCATAATCTGCTTATTTGGTGTATCCATTGGCTTATTTCCTGTATAGTCAATTTTACTACTTTTGTCTTTTCTTTTTATCTTCATACTTGCTTAGTAAGTAATTGGTCTACTATCTTTACTGTAGATTTATTTTCACTGATGAAAAATATTTAGGCTTAAGGACATTTCTATCTACAGGAGTCCCTTTAGCATATCCTGTAAGGCTAGTTTAGTGGTGGTGAATATTTTTTAACTTTTGTTAATCTGGGAAAAATTTAATCTCTCCTTCAATTCTGAATAGCTGGGTAGAGGATTCTTGGTTGTAGATTCTTTCTTCCCTTTCAATACATTAAATATTTTATGCCTCTCCCTTCTGGCCTTTAGATGTCTGAGAAATATGCTGATAGCCTGAGGAGTTTCCCTTATATGTAAATGTCTGCCTCTCTCTTGCTGCTTTTGAGATTCTCTATCTTTAATTTTGCCATTTTAATAACTCTAGGTCTTAGTGTTGTCTTCCTGGTGTTCATTTTGTTAGGGACTCTCTGCACTTCCAGAACCTGGGTGTCTATTTCCTTCCTCAAACTGAGGAAGTTTTCAATTATTATTTCTTCAAAGTGACTTTCTACTTCTTTGTCTCTCCTCCTTCCAGGACCTCTACTCGGTGAATATTGTTTCATTTGGAGTTGTCACACAGGCTCTCTTAGCATCTTCTCATATTTTTAAATCCTTTTCCTCTCTGTTCTTCAATTTGGTTGTTTTCCTGTTTTCTAGTTTCCATCTCATTGACTGCCTCCTCTACTTGCAGCAACCTGTTATTCATTTCCTCCATTCTATATTTCATTTCAGTTACTGTATTCTTCAGCTCTGAGTTGTTCCCTTTCAAATGTTCTATTTCTTTGTTGAAGTTCTCACTGACATAATGAATACATTTCTCAGGTCACTAAACATCCTTATGACTATTACTTTGAAATATTTATCAAGAAGATTGGTGATCTGCTTTGTTTAGCCTTCTTTCTCCTATTTAATTTTGTTCTTTTGCTTGGAACACATTCCTCTGCCTCCTCCTTTTTTCTGGGTTTCTGTGTTTCTTCCTTTGTATTAGATGAACCCTTCATGCCTCTGGTCTAGGAAGTAATGGCTTCATGAAGAAGGCATCCTGAGGTGCCCAGAAGCTCAGGACTTTTCTCACTGATGCCTGCTTCTCCTGTGGTGGAGCCCCAGGTGCTGCTGGTGGCTTGTGGGCAGGGCCACCTTTCTGCCTGTCTGCCAGCAGGAGCTGATCTCTGTCAATAGGGACTGACATCTCACTTCAGCTGTCCTTTGTGTGCCAGGAGGTGCTTCTGCTTGGTTTGTTCTGACTCCCATGAGCACCTGACCAGGCGGGCTGAGGGAAACCTGGAGAAGCAATGTCCACCTGCACTTTCTCCTCCAGATTGAGCTCCCTCCAACCCCCTCCACTCTGGCACACTTTCCACTCCTGGTAAATCTTTCAAACTACTGCCTCTGTGTTGGGTCTCAGCACAGCCCAAGAGTGTGCCTGTCTTCCACAAGTGACAGGAGTCTCAGCCTCTCAGAGGCTTCAACTCTCCCTGGTGTCCAGCCCCATTAATCACCAAAGCCAAATGGAATGGAATGTGGACTGTGTTCCCAGAGCAGATCTCCAGGACCAGGTGTGCATGATTCCTGGGTGCTTATCCCTTTCCAGCTCCATTCCTCTCCCTCCCAGCTGTGGGCTGAGATGGGAAAAGGGATTGGGTCCTGATTGATTGCAGCTCTGTCACTCTACACTTCTCAGTGTGGTCTTCTTTACCAGGTATAGATGATATGCTCTGCAGTCTCCAGGTCATTTTCAGTGTTAGTTGAATTTGCTCTTACCGATTCCTTGGTGCGTTTGTGGGTGGAGTTTTCCAACTTGCCTTCCTACTCTGCCATCTCTTCTACTTCTCTCTCATATTCATGGCTTTTAAACAAATGTGTTTAATATCTAAACTTCTTGTGTAAGTTAGTCTTTTGTCTGTGCCACAGTGGTTGTGAATGAGGAAAAAGTATATAGTAGCTTAGAAAAAAAATTTAGGGAAGACTCACTTTTCCATCCAAGACAAGGGAATCATTACAAAAGATTTTAGATTACGTGTACAGATAAAGCTTAATAGTGTCACGAAAAGTAACCTAATTTTTTATCATCATTGAAGAATTGTGGAAGGGTCTGACGCCCAGAAAATATACAAGAAGTAACAAATTTACAGTGAGTTTAAAGAACAATGACCTGTGTCCACACAGTAATGTTTATCCCTTAAACGATGGTATAATAAAATAATTGCAAACCACAAACAAAGGACATGATGGTTTCTATCAACAAATAGGAAAATTTTCCACTCCTATTAATCAGGAGGGTAAAATCACACTTCTCTTAGTTTTCTCTTTATAGATGTTTTTTTTTTTTCACTTTCTGCGTACATATTGTCTTGCCGATGGGTTTCAGCTCTGGGCAAGTTCACTACGGATTCAGTGAGACTGAGGAATGACAATGGGACACTTCTGGGTAAAAGGACTTATTCCTTCCTTATTATCCTGGCAGTAGGTTGAGCACTAGAATCCCATCTGCACCCAGCAGTCTGCAGGTCTGTAATCCACCTCTGTCTCTGCCTCTACCCAGAGCACTGGGCAAAGCTCTATATAGTGACTCAGTCAGTAATAGCTCATCGCCTAGAGTATGGGAGCATTAACCTAACAGTAGGCGGGGTATATCATCAAGTACTTTAGGGTCAGGTGAGGATCCTGGACATATGAACTTCTATTTTCCCCACAATCATTTATATAGTTTTAATTCCAGATATGTCATGAACTATATCTTGTTAGATTATATGTCATGAACTATAATTATTAATATCCAAATGCATAAATTCCTATAATTTAAGACAATATTATTTATATATTTATTTCACATTTCGTTGGATAAATTCACATAATAGAGCCTATCATACATATGCATACTTCATTTCTTAGGATTCTTTTGAGGCATTATTGGTATTGTTAATATTTGTTGAATCCTAAACATATATCTAAAATGATGCTATCAATATCTATGGTTATATCCAATCATTAAAACCAACGGTTGAATATTTTGTATTACAAATGATAAATGGAAGGGGTAGTATAAAACAAAATAAATTTTATAAGTTAATTACACAGATACTAAATGAGTGATTTTATAGTGAGCAGCCTAATACATAAAACTCAGTAAGACAGTTGTTTTCTAGAAATTTGTACATCATTCAGTGACTTGGGATGAACCTGAAATTGAACTCTTACTTTCCAGGAAAAAAAATACTGTTTTCCTGACAGCTTCTTTTACCTGTTTGTTTCTAAGACTGTAGATGATGGGATTCAAGAAAGGAGGAACTATGGTGTAAAATACGGAAAGAATCATGCCCTGGATGGTTTCAGAAGTTGCTGAAGGCTTCAGGTACACGGAGGCAATAGAGCTGAGGAAGACAGACACCACCAGGATGTGAGGGACACACGTGGAAAAGGCCTTGCCTCGCTCTCTGGGTGGAAACTTCAACACGGTGGAAAATATTTGAATGTATGATATGGTAATAAAAATAAAGCAACTACCACCAACCGCAACAATAGAAACCGTAAGTAAGAGGAAATTGCTGAAGGTGTCAGAGCAGGAGAGGCTCAGCAGAGAGGGGACATCACAGAAGAACTGATGGACCACGTTGGACTGACAGAAGGACAGCCGGAATGTGCTACCTGTGTGCACAGCTGCGTAGGCAAGACCACTGAGTAGTGAAAATAGTGTCGCTTGCACACAGAACTGGTGGTTCATAATGATGGAGTAGTGCAGGGGCTGGCAGATGGCCACATAGCGGTCACGGGCCATGATGGTGAGGAGCAGAAGCTCCACAAATGCAAAATAAATGACCAAGAAGATCTGAGTCACACACCCCGCCATTGAAATGGCCCAGTTATTAGTGACATAGTTGATACAGGCATTGGGGATGGTGACAGAAATGTAGCACATGTCTAAGACGGACAGATTCCTGAGGAAGAAGTACATGGGTGTGTGAAGGTTCTTGTCAAGAGTGGCAGCACTGACAACAAGAAAGTTCCCTGTGAGGGTGGCCAGGAACATCAGCAGGAATAGCATGAAGGGCAAGAACCTTAGCTCCCACCTGTCAGCAAAGCCCATGAGGAGAAACTCAGTCACTTTGGTGTAATTGGCCATTTCCTAGAAATGATGTTTGACCTGGAAAGCAAAAGGGATAAAAATGAAAGATATGACCCATAAAAATATAAAATACCTTAAATATTTTCTTTAAACATGTTTCCTTACACTTTACAAAGTTGACCTTTGTATATATGGAATGTCTTTCATTATAAAATCTTGATCTCCTCAGTTTATTACTACTATTGAGTAGTTAATATCGCAAAATGCTAAGGGTAGGGTTTTCTGATCCCTTGTCTGATTATGCTATTCATTGTTCAAACTATATCAATAACATACAGCCCATAAGTTTTATTATTTTAATAAAGATTTAATTAAAATACAAATTTAAATATATATCATATAATACATAATTATATACTTATATATAATATCTATATATTTAAATATATAATAAATTATATTAAAAATATAGTAAATGATAAGGATATGGTCAGGATTTATAAAATGAAATATTACTCAGCCATTAAAGAGAATGAAATATTACCATTTGTAACCACACAGATGTTGCTAGATAACATTATGCTAAGTAAAATAAGTCAGAGAAATACAAATACTATATAATTTCACCTATATGTGGAATCTATAAAGTCTAGCAAAGTTATAAAGAAATGAAACAGAACCAGATTCATACATACAGAGAACAAACTGCTGTTTCCTGGAAGGGTTGGGGATGGGTGATGGGCAAAATAATTGAAGATGATTAAGAGGTACAAACTTCCAATTTTAAAATAATTAAATTACATGGATATTTACAGCATAAGGATTATAGCTAATAATATTTTAATAATTTTTTACTGTGACAAGTGTTAACTAGTTCATGGTGATCATTTCATAATACTTAAAAATATATCACTATTTTGCACATCTGAAATTAATATATTGCATACAATTCAATAAAAATACAAATACATGAAAAATGCATCCACAACTTTTTGTAATTTATTACTAAGTGCATTGATAATAATTATTGAAAACAGGGCAAGATAAATGGTTGTTTACTAACATTATTTTCCATGCTTATATTTTTATAGGAAACTAGCTCTAAAAGGGATGACTACCACCTTAAATTCATGAATTTTGTATAGGGATAAAATAAAGCTCTTGCCTACCTGTGATAAGTACAAGCTAAAATCTTACTCTTTCAACCATTTGTTACTGATTACTCAAAATCATTCAAAAACTGTTCAAACAACAGAGGTTTTACTGAAACAGAAATATTGCCTTTTAGGTGCTTTATTCTAATGAGGGTAAAATATAATATATATAAACATAAACATGTACTTAAAAAATTCATAAATTAATGGGCCATAAAAAATCAGACAATATGTACTACTTCCTCCTTTTAAAAATTACTCTGTGAAATGTTAAATATTGAAAACATGGTGTCATAGAACTACAGAGACATTTTATTATACTAAACCACATTCCATTTGTATTTCCAAAAAATTAATAAATTGTCCCTTAGTTCATATTAACTGAAATTTAGTGATGCAGTATTTTGTTTATACTATTTGTTTATACTATTTGAAAATCCCTTTCTTCATTTGACTCTATTTTTCATTCATGTATCTCATAAAAAGCTGTAGAATGCATAGCTTTAATCAGAAGTAAGACATGATCCAAATGTGATAAAAAAATAAGTAACCAGATTATTCTTGGTTCAGATCTCAGACCACTTCAACAGACTTTGTAAAAAAAAGAAACTTGATTTCTTTACAAAGCCCTTTAATTTTTAGCAAAATATATGGTTAACTTGTTTTTGAATAACATAACCATAAAAATATAGACTGAATTAAATCCATGTGGGATATAAGATATGTGAACTCTTAAAAGTAAATTTGCAGGTGAAAAAAAGGTAGAGTTGTAAATAAAACAAAGATTAAGTAAAAATGAAAGTCAGTCTTGTTTATTTTTTGTAAATAATGAAATGTACAGCACTTTTCTTCAAACATAAAAATATTATTTAAGTTGCGAGATTAAAAATGATTTTTGTTAACCAATCCCCATGTTAAAAAAACATTTATTTGTATTATTTACAATCATTTTGAGGAATGTTGAAGTAAACAATTTAACTCAGAAATTTCAAATGTTTTTAACATTATGCATATTTGCCTATATTTCAAATTGTATACCAGGCACAACTATATAGCTATGCACGTGTATATATGCAAACATATTTATATTCATAGTGTTCCATCGTATATACATGTAAAAGATTTTTTAAACATCTGTGAATGTTGATGGTCAAGAGGAAAAATTAATAAGAGAGCTTTTTTTTTTCTCAGTGAATTTCCTCAGTTCCAATATTTTTAAAAAATGAGTTATTCATGACACAGACACACTGCATGCCTAAAGTAAATAAAAATAAAAAAACAAAGCATTCTATTTTCTAAATGGCAACAGGGGAGGGACTGCATCTCCTACTGTGATTAAATATACCTAAATTTCCTATAAAGCATGTATTGAACACTAAGGTAAATATTATTTTGTAGACCTCAACAGATATCTGATGGGTAATAATAATAAATGACTTAAATTAGTTTAATATTGAGAATTAGTACTAATACTTAATATTCCTAAATTATTTGATGGATTTACCTTAAAACACGCAGTAATTGTTTGCTAAGTGTTATTCAATGGATATCACTTTACTTAAAATGAATTTGATACCATTTTATGCCTAACCTGTGAAAAATGACCAAAATAATAGACGTACCAATGAGACAGGGACCGTAGATGTAGTCAGAGTAAGGTGAGGGCCTCCAGAGGGGGCAGGGCGAGATATTTGCAGTCACAGCAATTGTTATGGGTCTCAGATCGGCACGCCGGAGTAGGAGTAAGGAAATAGGTCCTCACAGAAGAGTAGATTATAAAAAGGGAGCCTTTATTTCAGCCGGCTGGCGTCTGCCAAGGAGCGAGCTCTCCAAGTGCAGCCAGAGCCCCTGTTAGAACATCCTTTTAAGCATTTTTACCACATCCTGCTTAGTTTTTTTGCAACTCTTCTGCCTTCGCCTAAATACAGTAAGCTATATTCCTTGTTTAATGCTCAGGGGGCTTAAGCATCCTGCTTTGCCCACATGCTGCAGGAAACGTGTGCTACTACTGGTCTCTAACAAAGCAATGTATAGAAGCAAAAATAGTGTGGTTAGTTGAACATCCTGTTTCTCATGGGATTTATATCTTTTCCTTTAGTTTCTCAGAAGTTGGTACCTGACTAGGGTCTGGGGCTAACTTTACAGAGAGCTTTGGGTCCTATTTTTATGTCTGAAACTGCTTCAGCCCCTCACACAATGTAACTACATGCAAGGAAACCCCCCTACTAAAACTCTGTTAAACATTAAGCTCTAGAATCATTCTTCAATGAAATCAGTTAATGCTCCCCAGATAAAGAATAGTAGTATGTTTTATTATGCTAATCATTTGTAACCATGTGTAAGATTCACTTTAGCATACTAAAAGGCCCAGGCCTACGTGCTGTCTTTCCTCCTTCAGATCTGATGAGGTAATTTTGCAAATTGAGCAACTAATTTAGCTGCAGACCCAGCTGTAGATGGCAGGGTAAAGGGTAGGAAGAATTCCATCTTAAAGATAAGATTACATTTTAACACCCAGGAAGTTCAAGAGGCAAGATTCTTTAGCAAATAGGCAATACCTCAGCCCCCCTTGGGGGCTGGGCAGGCAGCCTTTTGATGTGCTACCAGACCAAGGCACCAGTGTCCCAGAGAGAAATCAAGGCAGGAAATTCCTTATGTTAATTTTTAATATTCAGGGACCACTTAACAAGTCCACACCCCTAAACTCTTTTTCACATTCTCGAAAAATCCTCAACTGCCTATAAAATCCCCTAGACAACGCACCACTACGGACTCTCTTGTCCCCTTCTGGCATGAGCCAGGAGCTCTGTGGTTCCCTTTATCTCTAAATAAAAGCCTGTACCTTGCTCTCCTACCTTGACTGTTTGTGAAGCTCATTCTTTGGCTTCGTGAACAAGAACCCTGGCATCACCAAGATCTGACATCTAATGTTTAATATTTAATTAAGATATTGAGTTCTTATACCCAAGAATTTAGGTATTTAACATTCATGTCTTCCCTTCCTCCATGACCTACTATAAACTAATGTTTCATTCTAACATAAACTGAAATAAGTGGCACAAGTCACTATGAATTCCCTTATTTTGATCCCATAATGAAAGTCCACTTTGGGATTTTTAAATTGAAGTTTCTGGTAATAGTAAAATAAAGTTGAACCAATTCAAGGAAGCAAATTTAAGGAGAACATAAAATCTGTATTTTTTTATAGCTCTTTGTTTAGCTTTTTCAGTTACTTCATATATTTAGATATCACATATCTTTTAATTGAAATGAGTATTCTATCATTATGTTGATTTTTAAATGTATTTTATCTATAACAGGAATTCCAAAAAGGGAAGTAGACACAGAGAAAAATTCCAAGATTCAGTTACTGCAAAGAAAAACTTGCATTGTTGTTGTAAAGCGAAAGTATACCATAGAGGAATATTTCTGAAATATTACTGGAAAGTTTTTATAAAGTATTAATGCTTTTTCAAATAGTTTAGTATGCAAACATATCCCAACTGTTTAATATGATTTTTACCTGAACATTGATGTCCTTCTGAGTCTTCTCTAGAACTTACATTCTCACAGTCCTTTACATTTTCCAATTATATGGTAAATAAATGTCTTAAAAAATGATTTTCAATCAATAGTGACAGCATAAGTAAATAAATACCAGCTGTGTTTTTTTTAATGTTAAACATTAGTCCATCACACTCCAATATCACTGTTGTGGCAGTAGGAGTCATAGGAACAACTCTAAAACATTGGGTAGGAATTCTCAAGCTTATTATTTTCTTGAAATAGTTATCTGTTCAATTACTGGGTTGGCTTATTGCTTTAATTAAGTTATTAATTGTTTCACAGAAACAAAGTATAAAACATGAGGCATAGCATTGATACTCTCCCTATATTTTCAATTTGAACACATGTTCCATTAAATTTAAAAAATTTCAAAACACAGCAAAAGGTTGCAAGGAAATCAGAATGTGAAGTGAAGGAAGAAAAGTGAAAAAATCTTACCAATAGCAAATAAGTGTACTTACTCCTGGGTATCGTATGTTCCTAATCAGGAGCAAACAAAGATTTCTGTTAGCTTCTCAAGATCAATATTTTAGAAGTACTTTATGCAGATTTTCCTATTCAGACAGGATTTGAGAACGTCTTCAGCTGAAAAATGTGTGGAATAGGTCAGTCATGGTCTCCTTTATGTAGTATTGTAGACAAATCTATGTCATGAACTGCAAAGCCTCTGGAAACACAGCCCTTACTGCTCAGGGTTGGACAGCTGCCCGGGGTCAGTTGAAGCAGGCAATGATCTCTGGAGCCCAGGTGAGTGCTGCACGAGTAGGAATGGAGACAGTGAGTGAATAGGCAGATATGGCGTCACACACAAATGTGCCCGCAAGATTTGTAAGTTAATAAAAGAATAACGTCAGGGAACATGTGTGTCTCCTCGCGTTCACTGGGGACATCTGCATGGATCTTGAAAGGAAAGGAGCGACACATAGCAGCAATTCACCGGAGAGTTCCGCTTTATTAGGGAAAGGTGCTGGGTTATATAAGAAGGGGCATGAATTGATTGAGGTGTCACTTCTATGGGGCTGGTGGCTGTTGGCTAGGTGCTGGGATTGGGAGGGGGGCAAGAGGTGATTGGGCTTCAGGTGGCGCTGGCGGGAACTGAGGACCCCGAAGAGAAGCCGGAAGTTTGCCATCTTACTGGTGGGGACCCTTCATTACCCCCTTTCTCCTCTATGCGTTTGTGGACGTTGCTTTCTCTCTGGCTGCTTCCTGCTGAACAGGGGTGGAGAAGGGAGTGAGGGCTTGAGGATTGGGAGGAAAGGGTTGATAGGACTCCCTGCAGTAAGGACGAGTAGATGTGGACTTCTTCAGGTTTGGAAATCAATGAAGGTTCTCTGTAACCATAGGTTGGCCAAGAGGATATGGGTGTCAGGAGCCAGACGTCTGCGGCTATTGTTTCCAGGAACAGTTTCCAGTGGAGAGAGGGGTCCATCTCAGCATGTGGTGAGGAGGTCACGTGAGGGTGAGGGATCTTCTGTGGCCAGAAGCTGGTAGTTCCTGAGTAAAAGCTGATTGAAAGCTTGATTAGAGATTTTTCCGACTTGGGATTTGATGAACTTTATTATACAGGGTAAGAAGAGAAAGGCAAGAAGAATGATTATTATGGGGCCTGCAAATGGGCCAGAGCCAGGTGAGGAGGGGGTTTGTTAGTATTGACGAGAATGGGTTGGAATTGGAAGCAGAGTGGAGACTGGAGGCAAGGTCGGTGAGTTTGGTAATGTCAGTTTCTACAATCCCAGATTCGTTGATGTAATAGCAGCACTCTTCCCAGAGGAAGACGCAGGTGCCGCCCTTCTCGGCTGTAAGCAGATCTAGGGCCTGCCGGTTTTGAAGGGTGACTTTAGCTAGCGAAGTGACCTGTCTTTGGAGAGAGGCTAGAGAATTGGCAGTGGATGTCAGGGCTCCCTCAAGTTTGGCGTCGAGATCTCTAACTGCCCATAGAGAGTGACCCAAGGCTCCTCCCGAAAACCCCACCCCAATGGCTGAGGTGATTAAAGAGATACCGACCATGATGGGAAGGAAAGCAGCCCTTTTTGTGCGCATGCAAGGGAGGTTGGAGCTCAAGGAATTCTGCCATGCTGTAAAGTGTAAGCTGTGGGATTAGGGTGACGAGAATGCAGGGTGTATCGGAGTTGAGAGGTAGTGAGTTGAAAAGGCTGCCATTACACCAAAAGAAGTGTCCCGGTTGTGTAAAAGTCTTAGAGCCGGAGGTAGGGGTGTAGATAGAGAGGCAGTGAAGTGCACTGGAGGGAGGTGGAGTTGGGCCTACACAGTGGTGGATGGTGAGATTATCTGGGTATTCTGGTTCCCATAGGGGTATGTCTGCCAGGGGATGGAGGGGTTGTCCTTCTGCATGGAAGGAGTAGTTGGAAATATTGAGGGGCACGGCGGCCAGCAGTGGGCGCTGTAGTGATGCACACAAGAAACAATTGGCGGTGTTGAGGGTGTGGTTGAGAAAGATGGTGGTGTCTTGAATGAGCTGTAACCAAGAGTAGGAGGAATAAGAAGATGAAGAGGTGCCATCAAGAGTTTGGATAATGACTTTCTCGGAATGTCTGATATCTGATGCAACTTGAGAGATCTGGGAGCGAGAGGGAACATACTCTCTAGAGATATGAAGGGTACCATGGGGGGTCGAGGACCCCTTGTAGTAAACTGAGGCTGTTACTCCAGCAGCCCATTGAGAGTCCCAGGGATCTGGGATTGATAAGGAGAATGAGCCATTGGGATATTTCATGAAACGGTTGGAGGAGTAATACTGTGGGTACTGGAAGTCACCCATGTAGTGAATGGTGCAAGACCAGTAGGGGCATCCCCCGTAGGTGTCTTGCCATCACCTGCAATAGGCTTGTCTTTGGTCATAGAGGAAGCAGAGGTAGGGAGAATAAAGGTAGCTGTAAATGAATACTTCGGTGGAGGGAGGAAAGTGGAGGTACAAAGGCTCAGAGCAGCCTTTCAGAGGGCAGTCTGATGTGGCAATGAGGGCAGTAACTTTTCTTTGATGCTGTGTGTAAGTCTGCTTGACTTTGAATTGCCATACAAAGGAGGGTGGGGCGGCAGGGAAGACAATAGGAATGAGGGAAAAAAGCGAGAGAGCAGTAAAGGAGGAAAAAGTCATGATTCAGGTATGGATGGCAAAGGGGGTGCACGGGAGATGCGGAGCTTCAAGGGATCAGAGGGATGAGGTGTGGTAGAGTAGACAGCGTCTTGGGCTGTATCCGAAGGACTCTAGGTTGTGACTGATGGGTCTTGGGTGTCCAGAGAAGGTGGGTCTTGGGTATTTGGTTTCAACCTGGAGATATGAATCCAAGGGGTGACAGAGTTATCAGGCAGTGAGAGCTTGGCGGCCAAGTGGGTGCAGAGAATAACTGGGTGTGCACCTTCCCATTTCGGGGTGAGAGAGGGCTGATCCTCTGGTGGCTTATAAAACACTAGTTGGCCGGGCTGTAAGACAGGAGGATTTTGGGAGGCGGATGGATCAGGAAGGAGCCAATCCTGATATTTCCACAATTCGGTGTGGAGGAGAGAGAGTACTGGAAGGGCTATATTGGGAGGAATTGGACCTTTGTGGGAAGGGAGCCCCCGGGGTAGAATCGGGCGGCCGTACATGATCTCAAAGGGCGACAAGAAGGAAGGTTTCTTTGGGAGGGCTTGAATGCGGAGTAGAGCTAAGGGAAGTAAGCGAACCCAGTCAAGGTGTAGTTCTAGAGATAGTTTGGTCAGGATGTCTTTTAGAGTCCTATTGGCTCTTTCTACTTTTCCTGAAGCTTGTGGTCGATAAGGACAATGTAAATGCCAGGGGAGTGAGAGCGACTTGGAGAGGTTCTGGATAATTTGGGCAGTGAACTCAGGGCCGTTATCTGATTGGAGGGAAGTGGGCATCCCGAACCTAGGAAAGATCTGGGTGAGGAGGATAGAGGCAACTATGGATGCTCGTTTGTTAGTGGTGGGGAAAGCTTCGACCCATCCTGAAAATGTATCTACTAGCACGAGTAGGTATCTGGTACGTCGTACAGGGGGCATGTTAGTGAAGTCTATTTGCCAATCTGCAGCGGGGACATTACCCCTTGCTTGATGAGCCAGGAAGGGTCGGGCTTTGAGGGGGGTATTAGGGTTAGTGCTTTGGCAGATGGTGCACTTGCAGGTGATTTGGTTAAGTAGGGTTTTGTCTTCAGGAGAGAGAGGAAAAAAAGATTGTAAAAAATGGATCAAGGATTGGGGGCTGGGATGGAACAGGTCATGTAAGAGGCGGAAGAGAGACTCTTTGTCCTGAGAGCAGAGGGCGTCTTGTGATAAGGCTAAAACTGCAAGGGCAGACGGATTGTTGTCTGGTGCGTTTTCTGATAGGGCAACTGACCGGGCTACTCTGTCGGCCTTGTTGTTACCTCTTGCAATGGGGGAGTCATCTTTTTGATGTGATTTGCAGTGGACTATGCCTAGTCGGTGTGGGAGTTGTGAAGCCTCTAGAAGTTTAGTAATTAAGGCTGAATTAGTTATGGAATTCCCTTTTGTGGTGAGGAGGCCTCGTTCTTTCCATACTGCCGCATGGGACAAGAGAATGTGGAATACGTACTTGGAGTCAGTGTACAATGTGAGAGACGTGTCCCGGGCCAGAGTGCAAGCTCTGGTAGCTGCAATGAGTTCAGCCTGCTGATTGGTTGTACCAGGGGGTAGGGCTCGTGCTTCAATGACATCTTCGAGGGAGACTACTGCATATCCTGAGTAGTGGATGCCCTCATGTTTAAAGGAGGACCCATCAGTAAACCAGATGAGGTCGGAGTGTGAGAGGGCTCCTTCGGAGATAGTGGAGTGGCACGGAAGGAAGTTGTGAAGGGCTTCCAGGCAATCATGCGAGGGAGTATGAGGAGAGTAGGGCAGAGGAAGAAGAGTGGCCGGATTCAGGGGTGGGCAGGGGAGAAAAGAAATGTTTGGATTTTGGAGGAAAGAGGACAGTAAGGTCAGGAGTCTGGAGGGAGAGAGAGTCTGTAAACTTTTGTAGGTTAAGAGATCTTTTAGGTGATGTGGGGACACAATGGTAAGAGGCGCTCCGAATGTTAGTTTATGAGCTTCTTTCTGCAAGAGCTGTCCAGCGGCTAATGCCCGTAGGCAGGGGGCCCATCCCCGAACTGTGGGGTCTAATTGCTTGGAGAGATAAGCTACTGGGGCAAAGGATGGGCCATAATATTGGCCTAGGACTCCTAGAGCTTGACTGGACCTCTCATGAATGTATAATGAGAAGGGTTATGACAAATCAGGGAGATGGAGAGCTGGAGCTTATACAAGGGCTTGACGGAGCTTAATGAAGGAGTGTCGGGGTGAGAAGGATAATGGTTCTTCAGGGGGGCCCTTGCTGAGGTCGTATAGGGGTCTTGCCAACAGGGAGAAGTTAGGGATCCACGCTCTAAAATACCCAGCCAAGCCTAGAAAGGAAAGGATTTCTGTCTTGGTTTTGGGAACGGGCAGGTCTGAGAGGAGTCATTTTCTGTCTAAGGTAATGGACGTTCTTTGTTGAGACAGAAGGAATCCAAGGTAAGTGACAGAGGGGAAGAGATTTGAGCTTTGACAGGGGATACTCGGTAACCTCTGGAAGCTAGAAGGTTAAGTAGAGACGCAGTGTCAAGTTGAGACTGTTCCCATGAGGGAATGCAGAGCAGAAGATCATCTACATATTGTAATAAAGTGGACTCGGGGTGATCATGGTGAAACTGTTTGAGGTCTTGAGCTAGGACTTGTCCAAAAATATGGGGACTATCTCGGAAGCCTTGTGGTAAAACTGTCCAAGTAAGTTGTACAGAATGTCTGGTGTATGGGTCCGTCCAGGTGAAGGCAAAAAAATCTTGGGAGGAGGGGTCTAGAGGGATAGAAAAAAAATGCGTCCTTGAGATCTAGGACTGAGAAGTGGGATGCGGAAGCAGGGATCTGCAATAAAAGGGTGTATGGATTTGGAACTAAGGGATGGATAGGGACAACGGCTATGTTGATGAGGCGAAGGTCTTGGACAAGGCGGAAAGATCCGTTGTTTTTTTTAACAGCTAATATGTGGGTATTAAATGGGGAGTGAGTGGGTCTGAGGTAGTTTTTGTTTAAGAGATCTTGAATGATGGGTTGGAGGCCTATGAGGGCTGAAGTGGTTAGGGGGTATTGGGCCTGACAGATATACTGAGAGGGGTCACGTAATTTGATAGAGGCAGGGGGACATAGGGCCATGGAGGGGCTTGTAATGTCCCAAACTTTGGGATTTACAGGGTGTATAAGGGCAGAACCGGAGCTTTCATTGGGTAGAGGGGGGTTGTCGGCTATGAGGGCCATCAGAAAGGGAGTACTGGGGGCTGTGGGATTGGATATAGTTATGGAAACGTGGAGGAGGGAAAGGATGTCCCGTCCTAGTAAAGGGATGGGACACTGGGGCACAACTAGGAAGGAGTGGGAGAAAGGTATGAGACTGTCTAGGATTGTGCATAAAGGGGGGGGGTTTAATGGGAAAATCTGTTTACCTCCTACCCCGACTATAGGAGTAATGGCTGGCATGGTAGGGCCCCGGTATTCTCGCAAGACTGAGAAGGTGGCTCCTGTATCTAGGAGGAAGGAAATGGGGCGACCGTCTACTGTTAAAGTAACCCTGGGCTCCTGTTTGGTGATGGAAATGGTCAGGCGAGAAGCCCCCGGGCCCCATCAATCTTCTTCTGCCATCCCCACTACGGTGGGCTTAGGATGGGGGTTGTTCCTCCAGCCTCCCCTTCAGGTGGTTGGGCAATCAGACCCCCAGTGGCCCTTTTTGTGGCATCTGGGGCATGGGGTGGTAGGAGATCTGGCGGAGGGGCACGCCCTTGACCAATGTCCCTCTTTTCCGCACTTGAAACAAGCTCCTGGGGGGGGGCTTGTCTGTAGAGGGGCGCCTAGGTTGTGGTTTTATCAGCTGGGCCAACTTCTGGAAATTGGCCTGATCAGCTTTTTGTTTACGGCGTTCTTTCTCCTCCTCCCGGTTATGGAAGACTTTAAAGGCCACTGTTAGGATCTCAGTCTGTGGGGTAGCGGGGCCCTGTTCTAACTTTTTGAGTTTAGCTTTAATGTCAGGGTAGCTTTGAGCTAGGAAGTATGTCATAAGGACCTGTCTTCCTTCAGGTGTTTCTGGGTCCAGGCTGGTATACTGTAATAGGGCTTGAGTGAGTCTATCTAAGAACTCGGAGGGGGTTTCGTCTCTCTTTTGAATTATGTCTTGGAGCTTTTGAAAATTGACTACTTTACGAGCTGCCTTTTTTAGACCTGCTATTAAGCAGGAGGCAAAAATATCTCGAGAGTGGAGACCCACGGCGGTGTTATAATCCCAGTGTGGGTCTTGTTCGGGGACAGCAGTGGGACCAGGGGGACAGGTGGAGTCAGTCCTGTGGGTTTCGGTAGCATGCGTTTGGGCGAAGTCCCAAGCTCGTCTACGCTCTTCAGGGAGGAGAGTATTGGCCAGGAGCATGAAAATGTCATGATGCGTGAGGCTGTAAGACTGGAGGGTCCATTGAAACTCCCTGATGTAGGTCGTGGGATCAGTGGAAAAGGAACCTAGGCATTTCTCTAGTTGGGCTAAATCTCCTAAGGAGAAAGGGACGTGAACGCGCACGATGCCTTCGGATCCTGCTACTTTCCGGAGCGGGGCGATGATTTTGGGAGGCCCTCGGGACCGAGTCTGAGGCGGACTGAAGGGTTCTGGCTCAGTCTGTGCGGGGGAAACAGGTGATGGGGGCAAAGCCGCGATAATTTTGGGAGTCCCTCAGGACCGAATCTGAGGGTGCAAAGACGGACGAGGCTCTTGGAACTTAGTTAGAGGGGGGCTGAAAGGCTCCGGCTCGATTTGTGGGAGGGGGGAAGGTGAGGGGGACGGAGGAGGAGGTGGTGAAGTGCAGGAGGAGATGGTGGAGGAGGGGGAAGGGAGAGGATGGGAGGCTTCTGCGGGGGTGGAGGTGGCGGCAGCGATAGAGGAACGGGGAGGGGCTGTTGTAGGAGAAGAAGGGGAAGGGAGAGGATGGGAAGCTTCTGCCGCGGGGAAAGCGGCAGCGGTGGCGGCGATAGAGGAAGGGGGAGGGGCTGTTGTAGGAGATGAAGGGGAAGGGAGAGGACTGGAGGCTTCTGCCATGGGGAAAGAGGCGGCAGCGGCGGGGGAGGGTGGAGGGGTTGTAGGAGGGGAAGGGGCCAAAGGGGGAAGTCTGTATGGCGGAGGCTCCTCGGCCAGGTCAAAGGTAATTGAAGAGGGACTGGGAGTGTGTGGAGGGGAGGGAGACGGCATGCAGGCTAGGAGAACTTGGGGCGGGGAGCAGGTGGTGCAGAGGCTGGGATTTTGAGCTAGGAGGCGAAAAGCTTCGATATAGGGAATCTCCTTCCATTTTTTCAGGCGCTGGCAGTAGTTAAAGAGATTGCGAGTGATGTTAGGATCAAGAGTTCCCCCTGTGGGCCATTGGTTGTTATTGTCTAGGGGGTATGTCAGCCAATCTTGGGAGCAATATTTACGGAGAAGTTTTGGTTTTCTATCAGGCGTCAGGGAGAGGGTAGCCAGATGCTTAAGCAGGCATTCAAGAGGTGAACTTTCAGGGAGGGATGAGGAGGCTCCCATGGCTAAAGGACAGAGAAGGAGACAAACAGGGGAAGACAAACGGAGATCCTCGGACTGGAGGCAGACCACAAGGAGACAAAGGGCGTCCCCGATGATCCTTGGTGGTCTGCGGAAACTCGTATACGAGTCGGAATTTCTTGGGAAGTGTGGGTCGTCACCCAGACTTCCCTAAGAAGGCAGAGTGCCGGAGTCACGAGGTACCTAGCGCTAGGCGTTTTCGGCAGACTGAACAGGTTTCAGTGGAGGGAACAGAAGGAGGAGAGGGCGGGAAAGGGAGCGTTCTCATCCGCAAAGGATTCACCTCGTTTATGGCTGTTGGAGGGGGGGGGGCTGAGAGTCTACTGCAGCTGTGAAGGCCTGAGGTGGGGGTTTATGGCTTTTGGAGGAGGGGCCTGAGGGTCCGCTGCAGCCGTGAAGGCCTGAGGCGGGGATTTATGGCTGTCGGGGGAGGGGCCTGAGGGTCCGCCGCAGCCGTGAAGGCCTGAGGCGGGGAGCATTCCCTCCTCGTCCCCGAGCGTCAGGGCCTTGCCGGACGATCACGGTCAATAGCACTGCGATAGCTCGGGGAAGAGTGGCCCACTCCGGGGGGAAAACTTACCTAAAGGCCAGAGAGGAGTGGTGAGTGTGATGAGCCAGCGCCGGAAAATGAGGACGAGGGCAAGCTGCTGCTGGTGTCGGGGGAAGACGGGGCCCAGTTGGGGTGTCCCGTCTCCCGGGTTTCGGCACCAATGAAAGGAAAGGAGCGACACATAGCAGCAATTCACTGGAGAGTTCCGCTTTATTAGGGAAAGGTGCTGGGTTATATAGGAGGGGGCATGAATTGATTGAGGTGTCACTTCTATGGGGCTGCTGGCTGTTGGCTAGGTGCTGGGATTGGGAGGGGGGCGAGAGGTGATTGGGCTTCAGGTGGCGCCGGTGGGAACTGAGGACCCCGAAGAGAAGCCAGAAGTTTGCCATCTTACTGGTGGGGACCCTTCAGATCTCCCAGATCATACTGTATATTCCATGGAGCCCTGATTTCCTGTGTCCGCCCTGATCGGCCCGGTGAGACGGTCTTGATCATTGTCTCTGTCAAATACAGTTGTTCATACCTGACGTGTCCCCACCCTCCCGAGTGATTGAATGGACCGCGTCCGGTCCCCTGAGCTGCACAGGCAGGTGAGGCGCCAGGTGGTGGGAAGCTGAGTAAAGCAAGAACCAAAGATGAAAGTGTCCGTCTAGCCTTTAGTCACTTACCGTCACAGCGCAAAACAGAGGCTGACCCGGAGGAGCCTGACTCCCCCTGTGCCGAGTCCGTTCACGGGATGCACCGCCGGTCAGAGGCCGGAGGGGTCTGCGCAGCTGCGGGGTCACCACT
This sequence comes from Manis javanica, assembly GCF_040802235.1. Lineage (NCBI taxonomy): Eukaryota > Metazoa > Chordata > Mammalia > Pholidota > Manidae > Manis > Manis javanica. The sequence goes on along the minus strand of NC_133169.1, from coordinate 31,220,351 downwards.
ACCGAGGGATCCGCAGAGGGAAGCTCGTGCGCCCTGGGTCAGAGGGATGCGGAGGAGGAGGGGCGGGTTTGGAGCGCAGGCGCACGTCGAGGGGAGGGGGGCGCTGTGAATACCTCCTCCCTGCCCCTATAATGGAAGCTTGGGCTCAAGGTCAAAGTTAAGCAGACCCTGCAGTGGGGGCAGGTGGGCCTCACCCTGGTCATTCACAGAGCAGGTCCCGCCTGAGAGGCCTGAGTCATTGACTGGAAAGTGTTTTCTACATGCTCAGTGTGATGGTGGAGCATCAAGTCCGGTGTGGGGAGGGTGCTTCCCCTGGGAGGTCTGCCCGGTGACACCCTGACATCGCCTCTGACTGTCCTGAAGGACCTTTCACCCCCAATGTCCCTCTGTCATCGCCCAGTCTCCCCGAACCCAGTGAACTTGCCCAGAGCTGAAGTCCTCAGTGCTGCAGTGGCCTCTTGGAACTACACACATTCTCAGAATTATCAGCTTTTACGTTGTGCTTTATCTGTGACGTTTTCTTACTGTAGTTTCAGTTTGCATTTTCCAGATGACTAGTGATGCTGAGAAAACTTTCTTACACTTATTGTCCTTCTGGATACTTACATTACTGAACTGCTTTTTGGAGTATGTTGACCATTTTGGCTATTTGTGCTTGTTTTGTGTAAATGCTTTTGAAGTGGATATTTATTTAGTAAATGTAGGACCACTAAAATGTATTATTTCTTAGTGTGCTTTTTTGGTAATTTTAAACCTAAGTTGTGAGTTTTTTTTCCATTCTTGTTTTGGGAAGGTGTTCTCTATGTGTTCTGAATATAAATCCTTTACCAGATACATGATTTGCTAAAGTGCTCCCATTCTGTGGGTCACCTTTTTACTCTGTTAATAGTGTCTGTTGAGGAACAATTTAATTTTTTCTTTACTTTTTATTTTGTTGTCTGAGTCTTTGGTGCTATGGGTAACAAATCCTTGCCAAAACCAATGTCTTGAAAAGTTTGTCCCCTATTTTTTCTTCTAAGAATTTTATAATTTTAGGTTTACATTTAGTTCTGTAATCAATTTCTGGGTAAAGTTTTGATGGGCTAAGAGTGTAACTTTATTCTTTTGCATGTGGCTATAGTTTCTAATGTCATTTAATGAAAATGTAACTGTGAACCTTCGGTTCGGCTGCCTCCCAATTCAGTCAACACATCAAGGGACAGACTGTCAAGCAGAAAAAGAGCTGTTCCCAGAAGCCAGCACGACCGAAGATGGGAGGACTATTGTCCGAAAGGCCCATCTTAACTCAGCATTGATTTCAAGCTCTTTTTTTTTTTTTTTTGCTAGAGAAAGAGGGAATAGGAGTGGGAGCAGGAGGTGACAGACAATGGACATTCAGGAATCAGTGAGGGTCTGAAGAGGGTCATGAAGGGCTCCATCTTTGGTAGGGTGACTCCCATCAGCACAAGTCTGATCGTGCTATTCCTGAAACATCTTAATGAAAAAATCTTCACAAAATTATTGTGTTATCTCTTAAGCTGTGAGAAAAATTATTAACAAGCTGATATATAGACCTGCAGTTATTTTTGCAAATCTAAAAGGGAGTGTTGATCAAGGGCCTTGTGGTGACTTTCCCAGTTCCTCTCCTTGGTTTGTCTTTGGACTATTTCTATCTCTACACTCCAGGGACAGAACAGACAATGCCGTCCTATCCATCCAGTTGTCTTTTTCTTGCTCTTGGTGGACTGCAAAGAGCTAGAGACAACTTTTGACTCCATGTCCGGTTACAAAAACGCTATCTTTTTTCAGTTGAATTCTCTTGGCTCCCATGTCAAAACTAAGTACCATATATTCGAGGGTTTATTTGTGTTCTTTATTCTATTCCATTGCCTATGTGCCTGTGTTATGTCAGTAATAACATAAATCATTTTGGAATTTTAATTTGGATTGCATTGAACCTATAGACAAAATTTGGAAAAACTGACATCTTAAATATATTTCTTTCTGTCCATGAATATGTAATATTTCCCTATTTATTTATATAGTATTTTAGTATTTATTTCTTTTATCTGAATTTTGTATTTTGTTCTTATACACCTATCTCCTTTTTTAGTACTA